>NC_135432.1:21753072-22088905 GCF_051991255.1 Vanacampus margaritifer | reverse complement strand
CAAAGGTCATGTAGGAGACATAAGATAGGCAGATAAATTGAGGGCAGCAGGGGGCATAATAAGAAAACATTTGAAGATCAATCATCATGATGGTGTTTACCTGACATAGATGTGCTGGACTGGACTGTTGTGGAAACATTTGGACCCGATTGAGATGATGAGCCGGATGTCTTAGGAGCGGCGGCGGATAGGGATGGCGAGAGAGGAGCGGCAGGAAGAGGTGTGTCCAAAAGCTTTCTGTTTTTCTTTTCCTCAGGCGTAGATGAGCAGCGCACTTTGAAGACGATGCCGCCCTCCTCCTCGTCTTCCTCTTTCCCTCTCTCGGCTGCACCTTTCTCCAACACGCCAGCCTCCCTCTCTCGGTGTGCGTCATCCTCAGCATCTTCCTCCATGTCATTCAGCCGGTAAAAGGCATCTTGGGTGAGCGGACGGAAACCCTTGGTGACGACGCCGGGGTGCGGGTCCAAGATGGTGGCCAGGTGGGGTTTGGCTAACTGCTGCCAATGATGCAGCGTCAACGAGCCTGAAAACAAAAATAAATAAATAAATAAATAAATAAATAAATAAAAGGCGGGAAGTGTCACACTAGCGCCAGGATCAAGCCAAGTTCTGGCTCTTGGTGGTTACCTTCCATGGGCTTTACAATCTGAAGCTTCTCTGGCAGGAAGGTCTTGAAGACGCTGCAGCCTATGGAGGGTTCCGACAGATTGGAAAAGGAGGAGAAGACGCTGCCCATTGGTGAGCTGCAGCCACTTCCTGCGTCGTGAGTCTCCGCCCCAGCCAGAGTCTGCAGCTTTTTCTCCCGTTCCGCCTTGAAGAAGTGGTGCTCGGACAAGAAGTTCTGCCGTCGAAGCGACAGGCGATGCAGGGCTTTCGTGAGATCGTTTTCGCCCTGGACCTCATCTCTTCAAACATAAAATTTGAATCAGTTGAAATCCATCTTGTTTGATTTGACGGACTTGTGTCTTACCCCTGAGTAGAAGTGAAGGGCTGTGCAGTCATCACTAGAGAGTTCCGTCCAGAACCAGGAATTGGCGGGGTTGCCGAATGGGGTCGGGATGTTGAAGAGTTGATGGAGCGGACTGTCTGGAAAACTCGCTTCTGGGAAATCCTGCAGTAGAAGGTCCATTGACCATAAAACTACACATTAGCAATGACACAACCATGCTGCTACGGTGACTAATATAGAGTGACTTATGAGCAATTTCTTTTTCCAACTTGGTGACATTACATTATCGCTCTGCATTTTAGGCACAATTCCACAGACAATTACAATAAAATGGTACCACATTTTAGAGTGGCCATCTTACCTTTGGTCCTGAAATGGAGTCTCTTCTTCAACACACATCTCTCTCCTCATAGTGCCTTCGATCTCTGCAGCCAGCGAATCCTGTGCATGCGCACATTCGTGAGCATAAAATTGATCATAACTGCATGTTGTTCAAAATGGGTGTTCTCTCACCATGGGGTAGAGGCCATAAGAGAGATGCCGTCGCATGCCAGACGGGGGAGTGTTTTTGTTGCGAAGCTCCCTGATTTCCTCCTGGGACTCGTGGAGCATTTCCACACATTCTGCATTCCTCTCGGCCAGCTCGTTCAACTACATCGGCAGGGAATTTTGATTTGCTGCTCAGTCAAGACATCTTTAAGAGGTGTTTGTATACATTTGTTTGCATGATACAGTACCTCCGCTGTGAGTTGTCTCTGGGCCTCTTTGGAAGCCTGCAAATGGATCCTCAGCTCCTCTTTCTCCAAAGCCAGCTTAATAACAATAGTGAGAATTTTGGTGACTGCTGGCTGAGTTATCTAAGCAATACAGTATGCATGAGGACTGAACAATTCGTCAAATCCAAATCAACATAGCAATGTACGAGAATGCAATTTCAGGCTTCATTTTTTAATATGTATATTTCTCTTTATTTTCTTTATAAACTGTCTGGACGTTGTAAACACATAGTTAAATCAGTGTCATGTAACATAAAAAGTTGAAGTGAGAAAGCCAGAGATTTGTAATTTGATTTGACTTGATGCTTAAGTCACACTTGAATTTTATGACATTGTCGTAGTGAATGCTTAAAAGACAGCAAATCAAAGAAATCAAAAGCTTAGTAAGTTAGCAACTCTAACTTAAGTGGATAAATAACTTAATTTGCCTCTTTTTTAACATAAGCATAACCTAAAAGACCAGAAAAAAAGTTTAGGAAATGTTTAAAATGTCAATAAAATTATAAATAAATAATAAAATGTTATTTACAAATCGCATTTGTTAAAAAATACATGGAAAGAGGACTTTGACAAAAAATAATTGCAATCTCAATATTGAAAGAAAAAAAATAGCAATTCAATTATTTTTCAAAATCCTTCAGCCCTAATAGAAATATGCAACATGCTGGAAAATGTTGGACCTCAATCCTCACCTCCTTCACGCGATGTTGCAGTTCTACAATTTGAGAGAGCAACTGAGCGATCTCCTCCTGGTGTCTGACCAGCTCCTCGGTCTTCTGCGACAGCTCATCAGTCATTGACACCATCTGGCTGTTGGACTGGCCTGAGGTGAGCAAGCACAAAACACAGCAGGTTTGAAAACGAAAGGCTGCTGTTATCTTTAAAAACGCTTCATTTTGATAGACTCACGGAGTTCCTTGACACAGTCGCTCACAAGTTTCTGTTCCTTCTCCTCATAGGTGATGGTGTCCCTCTTCAGCTGGCAGGCCTGAGATGAGTTGTAATGTTACTAGTTGGCCAATTCCTCTGTGATACACAAATAGTAACGTCCTGATTCACCACTAACCTCAGATCTTAGAGTCAAGTTCTCCTCCTCTAGTTCCTGCAGCTTACTCTGCATTGACTCCAGCTGGCTAAGTGCGGCAGCGGCGGTTCCACCGACTAACTGAGGTTGCTTCGGTGGGATTGAAGGACTCGAGTCTCCTTCACAGTCCTCTGAGGCGCTGGCCACCATGCGCAGCAACTCATCCTTCTTACTGAGCTCATGCTGCAGCTGATGAACCTGGTCATAAAATATGTTTGGCATTGAGGGGATAAGAGACGAAAATGGTACCCTGCACGCTGGACTGATCAAGTGCTGGCTTACTACACCATGTTGCAAATTAGTATTCATGTTGCATTTAAAGCACAATAATTAGCCCGCTCGATGAATTTAAATAAGAACTTCATTTCCTAAATAAATCATGTACTTTTACAAAATTATGATTTATGATGTGTCCAAGTGTTTAATGTGAGTGACATAAAGGGACACTTGACTCATTGAGCCATTTTCAGCTGTGAATAGTTTTTTTCCTGGGTTTGGTCCGCAAACTGAGCCATGATTGACCGTTACCCGTTTCCACAACACAGGTGATGTCACCTTCAATCAAAAGCAAGTGGCAAAATTAGTTTTTTAAGGATATTAACTGTTCATGAAAAAAAATGTTATAACATTAATTATAGATAAAATATTATCTTCTTAATGTTAAAAATAGCTTAATGAGTCAAGTATCCCTTTAACATTGAATCACTGGTGAGACAGTTGTTTCAAAACACTAAGAAATCAAAATTAAAGGAATACCTTTAATGTATTTAACCATTGAGTGGCATTTTTCAAATTTTGGGCCTTTTTAATGTATTTTATGTGTTATATCAAACGAAAAAGTACACACACACACACACACACACACACACACACACACACAAACACACACACACAAACACACACAAGCTAAAAATTTCGGCAGATTGTCATAACATGTAGAGGTTCAAAATGGCACCATGTGGTAATTTAGAAATTATTGCAAATGGTAGAGGGAGATTTATACCATGTTTCCTTATAAAAAAAGCCCATTTTGGTCACACTGACTCCCATTAAAATATATATATTTTTTTTATATATATATACTGTAAACCATTGTAAAACAAAACAAAAAAGGCATGCATAAAAAATTCTGCCGTTATGATGTATTGACTTTTTCAACCTCTAATTATGTCATATGAAATATTCCAATTTGAATTTTTAAAACAAATATATAGCATAGTTAGCTTTGTTCATAGAACGTTACTGCTTTTATTGTCCATAGAGGGCATTAAAAAAAAAGCCTCTGAACATTTTAAGTAGTTGAAAGTAAAAATATATTCATAATTGACTTAGTATCACACTTCAAGAGCAGAGCCCATTTTGGGCACAAATACCCCAAGTCGAGTGAAAAAAACAAAGTAAAAAAATACGGCCCAGGGGTTAAATTAAAGCTACCTGGTCCAAGGTCTGTGCCAGCTGCTCCTCCACAGCCTCATTGCGCTCTTGCAGCAGGTGGTTCCTCTGTAGAAGCGACTGTCCGATCCGAGCTGCCAGCTCCAAGTCTCTGTCGCGCTAGCCAGTGATAACAAAAGACACATTATCAAGGTATCTGATGTGGGCGCTTTCGAGAACCAAAACAGCTGTGGATGGCACAACGACACCAACCTCAGCCAAGAGGTGAGTGACCACTTCGATGTCATTGTACGTCTTGGTCATCTGCTCCACACGCTCAGAACTGAGGACTGACAATACATCGACATTAGTTAAAGGAACGTACAAGCAGATGGCATGGACAAGTCGTATAGCATATGCATGCAAGATGTATGCATTCAGGAAATCTCACGAGAATTAACAGACACACGTGTGTAACATGTCAGCTTTGAAGAAAGTATTGACCACAAGCAACATGAATTTGCCACTTGCCAAGAAAACATTTATACATTGTGAACTTCAGCAATATTTAGTCACATTTTCATTCTCTATACAGTATGTGGTCAAATGTTGGATATTATGTAAACCAATTGGTTTAAGCATTGCTTCTTTTAATAGATATATAGAAAGGATGGTAATGATATTAAACGTGTTAAATCTTGACATTTAGTCTCAATTTCTGATGGTAAAAAATAGGTAATTTTCCATATTTAAACTAGTATTGTAACCGTTTAAGGTTAACTTACCGACCTACCCACAATGGAGAGAAAACTGTAATAGTAACATATATGGCTCACACTGAGGTGAATGGCCAACACATGGGTAAATTGCTTGGGTTGAGAAAAAGTCATTTGACAGCAAAATGCAGCTAGACGTCCTAATTCTATTATTGCACTTTGCCAAAAATTAGGGATGCACCCATGCCACTTTTCAGACCAAGTACAAGTTCAAGAACTTCAAATTTGAGTGCTCACCAATACAGAGTATTAATAATTGATAATGACATTAAAACTTGCAACTGTGATGAAAATATGTTTCAAAAACTGAAAATGTAAAAATTTTTTGAACATGGCACAACTGTCCCTAAAATACAACACCTTTTAGAGTAACAACTCTCGGTCTTGTCACACATTTTGCCGCCACAATTTATTTTTATTTTTTTTTCAATCTGTCTGTGCAGCCCGGTACCAAATGAAAGTGACAAAATGAAGTAAATGGTCAATTAAGTGGTAATGTTCCTCATAATCAATAAAATAAACTACTTTAAATAGCCAACATAGTAGGATTGCCTCCCAAAAAAAAACCATGGCCATGTACCTGCAGAATAGTTGCCAGTGGTCATCTTGTGACACGTTACACGGAACCAGACTGATGACAACTTGTGAAAACAAAATTGAGAATAAAGTAGAAAAGCAGACGCGGGAGGCACACTTAAGTCCCCTACCTCACGCTAACGCTAACCAGGTAGGTCAAGAAAGATACCTTTGGAGAAGTTGTGGGAGGCAGAGTGGGAATGAGAGGGGTGGTCCAAAGACAGATATGCTAGTGAGAGATAAAAGAGAGGGGAGGGAAAGAGAAGAATGCTAAACAGGTTGCAGCAAAGCAGAGAGGAAATGCAGTGAGAGAGTGAGACCTCCATAAATCCATTTAACACGTTAGTTCTACGTGTTGATTTGTTAGGTCTACATTGAGCACCTGAGTTTACGTCACCAGCTGAGTGCCGTTCTGCCTTTTACCTGTTTGAAGAGAAGATGCAGTTCTATTCAATCAGCCAGGAGAGCAATAGAGCAGCTTACTGAGCACGTGTGCTTCATATTCATTTAGAGAATGAAATAGCTTCTAAGCACAGCGAGGCATTTTTCCAAGCGAAGCAGCTGGCGCTGTAATCCGAGGCCAACTCTGACCTCTGGATGTAAACATGAACCGCAACAAAGCTCAGTGCAAAAACAACTGTGTGCCATCTTTGTTACATTCCTTCTTCTGTCTGGACATAAAACTTCAAGACCTTGGTTTATTTGTCACAGTTAACAGCTTCTTGTTTGGCAAATTTTTTTTTTTTTTTGTGCCTGCTTGTGTTGCACTCTGGGTTTGATAATATTGCCTCTCAACTGCAAAAACTTTCCCCAGGAACTTGTATGCTATGATTGTGGGAATCGGGTCTAACGAGCATGCATGCATTGAGTTCCGTGATCCTGCAGTCTGACTATAACTTGACTGGCTTCCGGTCACTATTTATGCAATCCATTAAATATCAGCGCTAATGATTGACAGGGCAGTCACTCTGAGTATGTACATGTTACTAAGCCTGCAGCTATCAAATATTTATACAATTAAGTATTCTATGGATTATCCCATACTTGAGTAATTGGATAAAATGTATATATGCCTTAAAAGGCAGGGCCAGACCTGGTGAGTGATTATGGACGTCAGCAAATAAAAATGAGTTGTAGCCATCATGTATGAATGAGCTTCTTTCTACAGAGTGCCGCGTGCAATTACAGTAATGTAAGTCCGTGTGGAAAAATTATCCCCGAGAAACTTTAAGGCAAAGGTTCTGTTTAAATTTCTTTGTAATAAAATGATTCAAGGTATTTAAATAACTGTTGCAGCCCTATATGTTAAAGTAGTCATTGCCTCAATCCGATTCAAAACCATATTGTTAGTGAAAAGATCTAGTTAGCTCCTGATCGTGAAGGAGCTTATTTGTCAAAACTGAAGGATGTGTTGAGATCCTTGGTATGGTAATGAACATGTTGAACCCCACTGGCAGATAGTCTTTAAATGATCTGTTTTGTTAAACTATGTAGATTAAGTATTATAAATAGGAATTTATAAGCAAATTTGTGACATTGCAAAGGAAGCAAGTACTGTATCTTGTTTGGATATAATGTACTGTGCACATAAACAGGCATTTCCTGTTTTTCAAAGATTTGACTGAAACCACACACACACACACACAACTCAAAATCTCATCACTAGAAGCCTCTCCCTCCCAGTTTGCCCCAATCTCTGTCCCGCAAGCAGACAACAGGCATCATCCTGTCCTACTGTCTCCGAAGGCGGAAAACCAATAGGACGACTTTGTCTCGCCGTTCCGTGTGACTAAAAAAAGGCTGATAAGAATAATTGCTTTACAGCGTAAAAGGGGATAGTGTCAAAGCCAACATGTGACGAGCATGTGCGGAGTCAGATCCACTGTAATTCCCTGTGATTGGTATTAAAGAGTGAAAAGGGAGCCATCATCACGTGTCCAATAGACACACATGCACACACATCCCTACGACGTACTGTGGTGTTTAACCATAAGTAAGGATGTATTTATAGTTACACCCACCTGCTAGGGTTAGGTATATGTTTGGGACAGTTGTAAACATTCATTTAAGTGTGTGACAAAGCATGCACAAGCACGGCAAAATATGACTAATGCAGTGTGTTTTTGTATGGATGGGCCCTCAGGAAGAGAAAGAAAACTCAAGTCACCTAGAACAAACCTGAGTGATGTAGGATTTTTTTTAATTACCGTCATTTCCCGAGAATACGCTGCACAATACATTTGCGTTTATTTCTTGTGTATGCCTTTTTATGCATTCATTTCTCCCTCACATCAAATGACTTTGAAAGGCGGAGACGCTTACCCATGTAGCGGAAAGTCTCCTCTGCCAGCAAGGGTGAGATAGCGTTGTGCTGGGTGGGGCCTTCATCTGGGGAGCAGGTCGGGGAAACCACCCAGTCCTGACTGTCCGACAAGTAGAACGACCCTGATTCCACCGAACCAGAACCCACTGAGCTGGAGCCGTAGGGCCTGCTGCTGCTTCCCAGGCCCTCATCTGTGTGTCACAAGACATGATGACACAATATGATGTCAGGGATAGTAATTTGACATGTTTTTTCTTACTTATAGCACCTGACCCAAAGATGGTGATACAAAAATTCTACCACACACATACATACACACACACCTGTCTCTGTGCTGGACTCTTTCTTCGCCACGGCTCGCGGTTTGACTTCAAACATGTTAGGACTAGGAAGAGGGTGCTGTGGGGTCCCTTCACATCCTGCCCCAAAAGTGGTGGATGGTGGCCTCACACAGTTACCTTACAGAGAGAGGTGATGAAGAAGAACAGAAACTTCCTTTAATTCAAGTGAATTGTCAAGTTTTCTTATTTTTATTTAGAACAGTAAAGAAAACCAAACCAGGTTTAATTTTATGAAGAAAAGATTTTGTTCCATCACTTGGGCTCTACTTGTTTCATTGTATTGATATGGTTTAGGGATGGACAAGTACCAATGCAAGGTATTGATTAGACTGATGTCTTTTTTCAGGACCAATAACAATAGTCAAGGAGGCAGATAATCAAGATTTGGAGCCAATATCCATCCATCCAGTTTCTTAACCGCTTATTCCTCATTTTCTCACCCCAAAAATTATATATATATATATATATATATATATATATATATATATATATATATATATATATATATATATATATATATATATATATATATATATATATATATATATATATATATATATATAAAATTATTTTTATTTTTTTTTGTGAATCTCTTGAGCAAAGAATTTTACAATTGTTTCAACCTGATTTTGTTGTTCAATCTGAACCATTACATTTTTTTTTATGAAATAACAGCTGTAGGTTTATCAATTCAATGCATTGTTCTTTTTTTAATCT
This sequence comes from Vanacampus margaritifer, assembly GCF_051991255.1. NCBI lineage: Eukaryota > Metazoa > Chordata > Actinopteri > Syngnathiformes > Syngnathidae > Vanacampus > Vanacampus margaritifer. Next base: position 22,079,992 of record NC_135432.1, on the reverse strand, counting down.
ATTGTGTAGTCAAAACTTAAAGGTGAGGTCTTTAGTTTTCACTCAGAAATAAACACTTCTTAAACACATGTAATCCTTCTCAATCAACACCTCTGGACTTCTGTTAATGTGTGCTGGTGATTTTGTCATCAACCACCAGCCCTCACAGCTTGTATTTTGCCATTTTGTTGTGTTTTGCTATAAGAGGGACGTTTGTGGATGGAAAGTCAATGTCTACCCTTCCAGCCAATCACAGAGCGGGTGGCGTGTCGCTTGTGAAGTTACAGCCTGGTTCATCATACAACATGACAATAATCCAAAGCATTCTAGCAATACAACCAAGGAATGTCTGAAGAACAACAAGATTCATGTTCTAAATGTGCCCAGTCAAAATCCTGACCTAAATTCTTTCAAAATACTGTGGCGGGACCTGAAGCGGGCAGTTTATGCTAGATGCCCATCCAACCTCTCTCAACTGGCTGCATTTTGCAAGAAAGAGTGGAAAAAAATTAGATGTGAAAGACTGATAAATCACTAGCGAAAGTGTTTGGATGAAGTTCTCATTGCAAAAGAAGGTGCAATGTCCGATTAAGTGAGAGGTTCACATACTTTTTGCACCCATGAAATCTGAGTTTTTCTTAAATCAACAACTTTTGTTCAAGAATTAATTACAATATTATCATTCTTTTTGATCAAGTCCATTATTTTCAATGTCAGCATTGTAGACTGGGGTACGACTAAACATTTAATAAGGTTATTTTAATATTTTATACAAAAAAAACTGACCATGCCTGCAGGGTTCACCAAACTTTTGAGCAGCACTGTATATATGCATATGTTTATTAAACAACTTTCAAGATTTAAAAATATATATTTTTTAGTCAATAGATATCTTTGTTTTAAAATGATACCAAAAAGTTCAGGGCCCTCCTCCCAGTGTTATGAGCATATATATATATATTAAAAAAAGTTAAATGTTAGCATTTGAATGTGATGCTCCCTTCGCTTTTAGCATTAGCGCTAGGCTAGCGATGTTTTAAAAACAAAGCATGTTTTGTATTTAAATATAGAGTGGATGTTATTCTTATTGTTGTGTGTTTGGTTTGACAATTAACTCCAACTGGGGTGTCTTTAAACATCTTAAAGGACGCTTGTTGGACAACAGAAAAACATAGCTGCACACTTGTTAGTTGCTAATGCTAGCAAGCACAATGGTGCGTTCAGGGTACTTTCACAGTGTCGGAAACTTCAGGTTTCTTCGATGATAACATTTTAAGGGAAAAATAATCGTCCATTTAGCCCAATTGGCCGATTGTTTTGGCAGATGTTTGAAGACAATAATCATCCGATTATAATCGGCAGCCGATTAATCGGTTGGGCTCTACACTAATAATTCCCTGAAGTTAACACAGTTTGATCTATTATCGAATATATTTTTCTTCAAAAAGGCAGGGGTTCATCAAAATGCTGAATATCGGCGCAGAAAATTGGTATTTTCCTAGTATCTGTATCGTGCTGCTACTAGTCATCGGTACTCAAGATGGCCAGCATCGGCCACACTCTTAAGAACATTTTAGAATCAAGAACTAGAAATTAGAAAATAAAAGATTTTTTTTAATTGCCATTAATTTTATGCACTTTTAAGGGAAACAAATTGTTTATTGGGATAGATAGGGCTTTCTTTAAATTGATCTGATATTGTTTTGTGTGGAAATTTTATGGATCAAAAGTAATAGTGGTATCGGTATTGGTGACTACTCGAAATTTGAGTATTCGTACTGGTATCGGTCTGAAAAAAGGTGTTATCTGTGTGTGGTTCCTATCCCCTGGTATCTGTTAACACCATCCAAATGAGCATCAGAAAAGATCCAGTCTCTTAAAGCATTAAGTGAAAGCGACTCCAATACATGCTAGCCTTCTATTGCAAAACAACTCCCAGTGTTGTTGACCTTGTGGCCAGACACACACACACACACGTGCCTGTGCAAGCTTAAGACTGACAGAGCGGTAGAGATAGAAAGTCAGATAGCAAATCCTTGGGAAAAGCTTGCTCTCAGTTACATAAGAGAAGGGTGCTGATGTGATGCACGCAACACTGCAGCCATGTTGTGCAGGACTATACTGACCCATCAATAGCATCTAACAATTTGAATGACAAATGAATAGTTGCACACACAAGTTAGCCTCGGGGTGCAAAAGTGTTGGCACATACCGAAGACCAGAAGTCACTAACATGTTGCCCGTGGGCACCAGGTCGCCGCCAAGGACATGAGTAGCCTGCAGGCCTGCTCTAAAAATAGCTCGCCAGTGATGGGACATTGTGATTTCCTAGGAATGTTGTAGAAGTGGTCATTTGAAAATGTTAAAATTTGAGCTGTTTCCTACATTGATTTTTTATTTTTATAATTATTGAGGAATCAAAAACTTGATCAGTTGTCTTCACGTCATAGATGAATACCATTAATTATTCATAACATACATTTTAAAGGTGATTTGGGCAAGTTCAGTTGTTCAGTGGGATATGAGTATCCAAGAATTAGGTCTCAGTTTCAAAAAGGTTGGTCATGTGACCCCGGCTCTAGACAGTCATACAGTAATTCAATAAGTAACAGTCGAATTCAAGTCCTGTAAAACCCACACAATACTGAGCTTTCTTCTTGCCCCGTTTAAAAGGAGGCAGTGTTGGGGTTGACTGAGTGACTGAGTCATCTCATGAGTCACATTCACACAGACATTTTCATTTTATTTCGACGTTGTTTAGAATTTGGGCTGTAATAGAAACCTGCACATCTCCTTGGGATGGGATTTCTCTGGAGGTTAATGAAGTATTCATCGCGTGTGAATTTGCGTATCAGCGGAACTGACGGAACCCACATTCAAGTTATCTCATGAATCCTGCAAACTCGTTTAATAGATCACTGCCGTGCACATAACCAAACTGATGACCATCAATGTAAAATAAGCGATTGAACTATTAAACGCAATGCTAACCTTTCGTTAGCCACTGTCATCGCTAACACACTGACGACTACGTTCCTACGCTTTTCTCTACTGATATTCTCGTTAAATGAATTCCTGTATAAAACAATGTTAATCTGTCAAATGTGTTTATTTATCGTTTTATGCATTAGAAATCGTCAGAGAATATTTTTGCTAGGATGGGCGAGGATGATGACAGCTTCATTGGCGCGCATGCAAATAAGCACTTCCGCTCCTGCAACTACCATCTCGATCCCTTAAATAACGTTGAAAAGCGGACTTACTTACCCTTTATCGATATTATTCCACGACATGAGGAATTCCGGTGAAATGTGCCGGGAGATTGCCAGGATCACCTCTGTCAAGAATCGCCAAACACCGAGAGAGGAAGTGGGGGAGGAGCAGCGGAATGTGCGGCTGCGACAGCAAACTGCGACGGATAACAATATCGATGATGTCATCAACACGCGACAGACAGTCATCTGTGTTAAATTAAAAGTCTTGCACAATTTACCCTCATTCGTGTTTAAAATGTTGAGTGTATATAATTTGTTCACTACATGATTAATGCTTTTTGAAAACGTGTTGACAAAGACACATTTTCTGCGCAGTGTTTTGAGGTAAATGCTTCGAAGACCTACAGCTGAGGAGACAAGGTAAGGACGTTTGCTGCTCTACATAATTGTACATTACACGCGGTGTTAAAGTAGCAACAATTTAGCTCGAGGAGGTGTGTTGAGAAACAATTTTCATGAAACGTGCAGCTAGTCAATATAAGTCAAACAAAGTTCAGTATTATTGTTTTGAGTGTGTGTGTGCGTGTGTGTGTGTGCGCGCGCGCGCGTGTGTGTGTGTATCATCCTTAGTTTAATCTTATGTGATTGAATTGATCCTACAGGGATAAAGACTTCAGACTTGATTGTATATTTACATCTCATGTCGCAGTCTACCTAGCCGCCGTGTTGACCATCTTGGCCATCTTGGCCAGTACCTCCAGGTCAGCTGATACATTCAGGTAAGAGGGAATCTGAGTAAGAGTGATTATTTTTTGACGATTTGATTTTGCATATACTGTAATTCGATTTGGGTCATGTGGGGCAACAAAATATCAGTTTCAAGTAGAATAAATCCAGATAGTTAGTTTGTGTTCAAGTTTAACAACTATGACTGAAATGAACACCTGGATACTAGTCTGTCCATCCATCCATCCATTTTCTTGGCCGCTTTTTCCTCACAAGGGTCGCGGGGGTGCTGGAGCCTATCCCAGCTGGCTTCAGGCAGTAGGCGGGGTACACCCTGAACTGGTTGCCAGCCAATCGCAGGGCACACAGAGACGAACAACCACACTCACATTCACACCTAGGGACAATTTGGAGAGTTCAATTAACCTGCCATGCATGTTTTTGGAATGTGGGAGGAAACCGGAGTACCCGGTGAAAACCCACGCAAGCACGGGGAGAACATGCAAACTCCACCCAGGAAGGCCGAAGCCCGGACTCGATCTCACGTCCTCTGCACTGGGAGGCGGACGTGCTAACCAGTCAGCCACCGTGCTGGGATACTAGTCTGGACAGTGCAAATGATTTTTTTCTTTAACATTAAACATTTAAGTTTATGCAACAGCAAATTTTAGTCAAGTCAAATGAATACTCTTCTGAGTTAACCTGATACTTAGTATCATTAGCAATACAGAATAATAAGAGCAACAATCTTGTACACTTGTATTTAAAAGATTCAGAGCAAACTTAAGAAAAAAATATCTACAGTAAATATCTATTTATTATGTGATGTTTCTACTAGAGTGAAAGCTGAGAGGCTCAGGTTGGATTGATTCTGTCTGCCTGTTATTATGCTGCTGCATTTCATTCTTCCAACAGTGTTTCTCTCCAAATGTCTTGTGCAGCTCTTGGGTGGACGAATGTCAAAACCTGTGATTTGAGTGGCGCCTTAAAGACTCCATGTCTTTCTTGGTAAGACTTTTGTGAAGCATGGCGGTGGGTTTGTGTCTTCTCTTTGTACCGCTGAGTTTGTTGCCATGATTATTAGTGAAATCAAATTGATCTTTCTGTAATTCAGGACTGTATTCTACAGTTACATTTCATACAGATGTAGGACTTTGGCATTTGCACCTCTTTGTGGAAAATTAAATTAAGAGGTCTTTCTAAAATGCGTACTGTATTTCACTCACATTTGTCAAAATTTGTAGACGTCACCTGAGTACATCACAAAAATATTAATTAATCCTCTCCTACTTTGTGGTTTGCAATCACCTTTTTTTTTTTTAATTCAGGGATGAAAGTTTAGGCAGCTCCACCACTTGTCATCATGGTAGACAAATCCATACTCACCATCAACCCAGTAGTATTTTGGGAGAGGTGATGGCTGCCTTACTTGCAAGAGACCTTGAGCCCCCTCTACAGAGTCTCAATGTTATTGCAGTCTGTGACCCGAGAGGGCCTTTCCGCAAACTTGATTTTGGTATAGGTTTTGGACCTTTTCTTATGTTTGGGTTTTTCTCTTATTAGAATTTTCAGCGACAACCTAAGCCTAGACTGGCAGCAGACTTCTTGATGTTATTCTTGAAGATATCAGCATATCAAAGGCTTCCTCTGCCTGAAGCTGCAAAACTGCCCCCGCAGCATTATTTATGCCCCCAGCACTATTCTTCAAAGTAGGAGCAGCATTTTTTATTGTGGAAGGCCCGCCATTCTTTCTCAAATACAGCATCCATATGCCCAAGCAGTTCAACTTTGGTTTCATCAGGCCAAAAGCCTGACTTGCAAAACTCGTCCCTATATTTCAACTTTTCCTCAGGCAGATTTTGATCTACGGCTGCGAGAGTTAAGGTGCTTCTTTAGGAAGATGACCACAAAGTCCACCATGATGAATAGTCCAGTTCAGCAAAAGCATAAAATCCAGTCCAGCACCAACCTTTGTTTTCCACTTCAACAGCTTCTTGTTGACATTTTCCCCCCTATTTTTCTCTCCAAAGTTTTGGAAATCTTTTGTTTTCGAGTCAACCATGACCACGTTTATTTTTGACAGACTCTATTTCTTAGATTTTTTTTTTAATGATGCAACACATACATCCTAAAAACTGTGAAATGCTTTGAAATGGCAGAACAGAAGCTTTGCAGTGCATCATCTGTGTATGCATGTTTTTCATAAATACTAACTGGCCAGTTTGGAAACCACAGGGCTGTTGGTTTTTACACAAGTACAGTATACACAAAGATAAGATGTGACAAGCCCAATAATACATTTATTTTTAAAACAACAACAATATTGTGAGAGTCTGTGGACATTTGAAGATGGATACTTAGCAACCACATAAAGCGGTCACAATGGTACACACTATCCAATTTGTTCAGGTGTTGTAAAAAGTATTTTAGCCAAATCTAACAAAATTAAAAATGTTGCAGAATTATGTGTCTTTGCTATACAGTAAAAGAAAAACAAGATTTGTTTATTATTGTAGAAGAACCCCCATTTAAGATTCATTTTTCGAACAAGGCCCTCAATTTTGTAGCTTAAAAGACAGATTTTGATCAATAACAATACCTAAATAGTAAGTACTGATTGCTGGCGAATATTTGAATTGTTGCTTTTTTTGCAGTTTCAATCTTAGGGAGAATTTAGGGTATGGTTGAGAAATGAAAAAAGGGGCAGGCAAACGCACACCAAGAAGTGTAAGAGGTGCAAATGCCAGGAAAGCCAAATCAATAAACAAATGCATAACTAAATAAAAAAACATCAGTGATATGATGAAGGTTGTGCCAAAATGTCATCCGTTACAATAAAGGTTGTTTTTTTTTTTAAATATGTTTTTATTTAATTTTTTTTAATTTATGGTTGACAACACCATTAAAGAAAAAAAGAAGAAGAAAGAAATAAACAAAGTAAAAAAAACAAAAAAACATCAGTGATTTGCTGAAGGCTGTGCTGAAATGAAACATCATCTCTCACAATAAAGGTTTGTTAAAAAAAATATATATATATTTTTTATTTATGGTTGAGAAAACCATTAAAGAAAAATACAAATAAATAAAATAAAAATAAGAAATAAACCAAAAAAAGTAAAAAAAAAATTTTTTTTAAAAATCATCAGTGATCTGCTGATGGCTGTGCTGAAACGTCATCTGTCACAAGAAAGGTTTTTATTTTTTTATGGTTGAGAAAACATTTAAATAAAAAATTCAAATGAAATAAAAACATCAATGATCTGATGTAGGCTGTGCCGAAATGTCATCTGTCGCAATAAAGTTTTTTTTTCTTTTATTATTTGTGATTGAGAAAACCATTAAATAAAAAAACAAACAACAAATTAATTAATTATCCATCCAACCATCCATCTTCTTAACCGCTTGTCCTCACAAGGGTCGTGAGGGGCGCTGGAGCCTATCCCAGCTGGCTTCGGGAAGTAGGCGGGGTACACCCTGAACAGGTTGAAATTAATTAATTAAACAAATTAAAAAATATATCAATGATCTGATGAAGGCTGTACCAAAACGTAATTTGTCACAATAAAGGTTGTTTTTTTTTAAACAAGAGTTTTTAATTTGTTTTTTTTAAATGTATATATGGTTGAGAAAACTATTAATTTGGATTTGCCTGCATTTAAAACCAGCTTTAACTAAGTTAAATGACACTGCACAACATCAAAGGCAGACTAAAAAGTTAGATGTTTTTTTTCAATTGCAGTAGATGAACAATAAATGACCGTCATCGGCATAAAAATAAAACCAGATATTTTGGCATATTTTGACCGAGAACATTGATATAGAAAGAAAACAACAGTGAAACATGATAGAAGGAAGAAGACAACTCAGCAAAACGTACACAACTTGAGAACCAGCCAGCCAACAGCAGCATCAGGAAGCCCAATGTCACCAAGGTTGAGATGTGAATGCTCACGCACCTTTTTGATCACTCATGTCGCGCAGCACTCATCCCACACAGCTTGTTTCACATGCCAGAAGCTTCTCTGTATCATTGCCACCTCCCTTGCATGCCAGACATTTTCCCCCTAGGCTCCACCCTTCCCTGTTGCAGGGTGTCTCACCTGTGCTTGCCTCCCCTCCCCGCTCCTCCTTCACCAGGACTGCTCCTGCATCTCTCACACTCAGGTCCAGCCCTTGGACATAGAGGAGTGCTATGAGGACACCAGTCAGCATCTCTTGGTCAGTAGCACTAGACAGACAGAAAGACGCTTGATGGACGTAATGACTTGTTGACTTGTCCTCTCGTTTCAATTCCTATCATCAAAATCGAGATTGCTGACCAATATAAGAGTTATTTTTCACGTTTGTATTGATGTTTATATTTGCCCGTCTTTCTTGTTTTGTCTCTATGTGTTATGTTACACTTAATATGCATGCAGGAAAATTACAAAAATAGAAATAAAACTGCAAAGGCGTTAATTAATTGAGTACTTTTACAGTTTTATTTAAAAATATATATATATTTCATTTGAAGAAGTGTGGAATGATGTGGTTTACTGCAGGGCTCTGGGAGCACCCCTCAACACCCGACAGTGGGATGCGGTGATGACATCGCAGCATTGTCAGCAGAGCCTGCCCATTACCAGTTCCTCGTTGAGCTGGGTGAGAGAACTGATAATAGACTTGTTTGTTTGTTTGTTTGTTTTAACTTTCATTGAACCAGACAAAAACTAACTGGAACTATATCTTACTTTTATAAGACTCACTATTATTATTGCAAAAATGTCCATTTTCATTTTTGTAAAATCATACATGAGCTTTTGAGGTTCATTTTAGATGTATTTATTTTATGGATGAAGCAAGGTCAGTTGTTTGAGAATTGTTTACTTTATTGCACAAGACTTGGTGAGCTTTCTTTCTTTCTTGGACTAATACTACATATATTTACAAAAAAACAAAAACTAATACTAAAACTATTTATTAGTTTTAGTATTAGTTTTTTTTAGTACAGTGGTAACTCAGAGTGTGAACATAATTCATTCCTGCGAAGTGTTCAAAGTCCGAATTGTTCAACCTCCGAAACATTTTTTCCCATAGGAATTAATGTAAATGCAATTAATCTGTTCCCAAGCTCCAAAAATAGAAAATTCCTATTTTAACGTCCGTCCGTCTTCTTCCGCTTATCCGGGGTCGGGTCGCGGGGGCAGCAGCTTTAGCAGGGAAGCCCAGACTTCACTCTCCCCAGCCACTTCAGCCAGCTCATCCGACGGGACCCCAAGGCGTTCCCAGGACAGCCGAGAGACATAGTCTCTCCAGCGTGTCCTGGGTCGTCCCCAGGGCCTCCTGCCGGTAGGACATGCCCGGAACACCTCCCCAGGGAGGCGTCCAGGAGGCATCCGAACCAGATGCCCGAGCCACCTCAACTGGTTCCTCTCAACGTGGAGGAGCAGCGACTCGATGCTGAGTCCCTCTCGGATGACCGAGCTTCTCACCCTATCTCTAAGGGAGAGCCCGGACACCCTGCGGAGGAAACTCATTTCGGCCGCTTGTATCCGGGATCTTGTTCTTTCGGTCACGACCCACAGCTCGTGACCATAGGTGAGGGCAGGAACGTAGATCGACCGGTAAATCGAGAGCTTTGCCTTTCGGCTCAGCTCCTTCTTCACCACAACGGACCGATACAGCGTCCGCATCACTGCAGACCCAAGTGGAAGAGTTCAAGTATTTTAACTTCTATTCATGTTTTTTACATTTACAGTAGAGTACATTATTTAAACAATAAAAATACCTTACCTTAGCTGTTGTGGTGTGATGGCATCAGTGGATGATAAATGCTATGTTAATGCTTGCTTTAGTTTAGTGCTGAGTTTGTGTATTTTACTTTGGGCATATTGTTAGACTACTAAGCGGTCAAAAGGTCAAAACAAATTAAAAAATAACTACAATGAAAAATTCCAATCTATACTTTTCACGAAACATAATAAAACAGTAATGGTTTTACATTATGTAACAGGTATCTTGAATAAAAAATTGAAAGTACATTTCAAAAATTTCATTCTGGATATGACTTGACTTGACTTAATGGATGTTGAAAGCATGGGATGTCAAGTTGTGATGCGTTGTGACAGGATGGGGCTTCAACAACCTGAGCCAGGTGCACATGGCGCGTCACACTCCAACTGGGCAGCTGGTGGCGATAAAACAAACAAACCTGGATGAGTGCACAGAGGAGGAGCTGCTACAGCTCCTGGTGAGCCCGAGTCCAACGCCGGGTTAGGATTAGCGCCATAATTTATTGATACCAAAGGGAATTTTCGATTCTGACAGTTGGCTGTCCCTTCCGTCTTTGCCTCCACAGAACGAGGTTTTCCTGTCCAGGCGGGTGCGTCACCCAAACCTGCTGACATTCCGACTGGTCTTCAGTTCTTGCTGCCAGCTGTGGGTCCTCACGCCGCTCATGGCCTACGGTCAGTTAATCCCAATCCAAAAGCCCCCAGTGGAGGCAATTATGGTTTGAACTTGTCCACTCTCATCCGTGGCTCACAGGCTCTGCACACTTTCTAATGAGAACGTATTTCCCCGATGGAATGAGCGAGTCCTTGATAGCGTATCTGCTGTATGGCGTGTTGCAAGCCTTAGAGTACCTGCACCGTATGGGCTACGTTCACAGGTACGTTGAGACTTTTCTTTGTTTTGAAAATACAAGACAGTTTCATCATTCAATTGGGAAATCACTCTTAGCGGTGGGGGAAAAAGTTGACAACAAAAATACAGTATATATATATATATATACACTGTATACTTTTTTTTTTAAATAAAAAGATTTTAAAAAAGATTATTAAAAACTAGGGGCGTCAGGCAATTAATATTAGTACTCGTAATTAATTGCATGACTTCACTAGTTCTGTTCGAAATGTACAATACATTTTTTTTTAGGTTTTCATACTCTTGTTAACAAAAGTAAAAAAAAAAAAAGAAACTAATAGAAATTGTTAAAATGATTTTTTTTTACATCTATAGTTGTCAATGGCAGTGAATGAGTTAACTCTTCTGATGAAACATTGACTTAAAAGTAGTGGAATGGTACCTTTGCCAAGGCCAGATGGAGTCTGTATCATGTTTACTGGCACTTAGCAACTTTGAGGAGGATAGTAGAAACACTGCCACACGCAAAAATAAATATGAATTTTTAAATTATTTTTAAAAATGTGCTGACTGCTTTCATGGCAAACATCACTTCCTCCTTTACCCGTTCGTTACAAAGACGGAAGTCAACTTGAATGTCAACACACGATTACTGCTTTCCTAGCAGTAGCTGCAAAACAACTGAAAAGTTTTGTCTGAGACAAAAAGAAAAATGAAAAAAAAGGGGGGAGTCTACCCGGATAAAAGAACAGTCAAGGATCAACATTGGCCCGGATTTTTCAATGCGCTTGTCCTCATGGGAAATGTGGTCTTCCTTCAGGCATAACAATACCGCTTTTGTCCATATGGCGCCACCATAATCAACATAAACTGAGAGTTCCTTAGCGTTGCTTTAACGAAGAGTAAAATGTTGACACGCTGCTCTTCTTTGAGTATTGAAAAAAATATATATGATTTGATGCTCACAACATCAGAGGTGTGAAGGCCAGTCACATCCTGTTGTCAGAAGAAGGCCGTGTCTACCTGTCGGGACTGCACGGCGTTTACAGTATCATGCGTGAGGGGAAGCGGATGAACACGGTGTTCGACATGCCCCACCACAGTCCCGCCCTGCTGCCTTGGCTAAGCCCCGAATTACTGCAACAAGTCAGTTCTTGCCGTAGCGCACCATCCTGCTTGCGTGGCTCTTCTCTGATTTGTGTGACTTCTGTGTTTCCTTTTGGTGTGTCCATCGCTAGGATCTTCACGGTTATGGAGTGAAGTCTGATATCTACAGTTTGGGTATTGCCGCCTGCGAGTTGGTGAGCGGCAGGCCGCCTTTCCAGGACATGGCACCCACTCAGGTAGTCACCTTTAGTATAAGTCCCTGTAAAGTGAAAATGAATATCGTCGCTGTCCTGTGAAAAACACTTAAGTCCATTTTTGTCTTTTAATTTTTAAATTTTTACGTGTGGTTTTTTTTCAATGAAACTGAACGCAGACATCCCAAAAACGTTTACAAATAAAAATAAAATAAAAAATGGACATAAGTGTTTTTCACGGGATGACGACAATGTGTCTTTTAAATTAGACACATTGCAGAAAAAAATGCTGTTTATAACCTTGCAAAATTTGGATAGGAAAAAAAAAAGGAAACGTGTAAACACAGCCCACTAAAAATGGATGCTACTTTTGTAGCATCTTTCTTATGCCTACTCATTTCTAACATGTTTGAGCCACCCAAAAATATCCACTAAAAGCCACTGGTGACTGCAATATCTCCCATCAGGTCGTTATGGAGCTTGTCATGTTGCCATGAGAGCGGCTAGCTATCAGCTAGCTTGCAAGCTAACAACATCACTGGTCATTTAGGCGGCGGCCATCTTGATTGCTTGGTACAAAAGAAAAAACGCTTCTGCACACAAAAGTAGTTATGCAGTCGGTAAATTTGCTGTTTTTTTTCTTTTCTTTATTTTTAAATATTTTTGTTGCTAACAAACTTGTGGTCCACACTTCAGCCAATTTATTAGGAATATATTCAAATTGAGTGAATATGTAGTTAACAAGTCTTACAATATGCGGCGCCCCCTGAATTTGTATTTTTCTGCTCCAAATAATCAGCTGTTTGAAACCCTCACCATACTTTAAAACCCCAACTGTACTTAATAATATAAACCCTGCTTTGAAACTTGAACCCTACATTAATACCCTCAATTAACCCTTAACACTGGTTTGAAACCTTAACCCTACTTTAAAGCACTACTTTGAAACACTGACTCTAAATGTTTCATCTACTCACACGTGTGACCAATAAATGTGCTGATTTTTTTTTAAAAAAAAGAAGAAAATCTTAAAATATTATTTGTTTCTTTCTGCTCCACACTTGAACACATTTATCAGTAATATAGTGGCATAGTGAAAATGAGTGGAAATTTATTTAGAGGGAGAAATTAAATAAAAATTGCAACAGTTTACTGTTAGGGTAATTCATTTATACAGTATAGCATTTTGATCCCTTACGAGGCTCTCAAACCGCTTTACATTTTGACTACCGGTAGTCACTCACCTTCTGATGACACAGCATTATGAGTTCAGTATTTTATACTTCAATTTATCACCAAGGGGATCGAACCCACACCCTCAGGGATACCAGACGGCCACTCTACCACTGATTCACACTCCTAGTGGTGTTTTTTAATTTTACATCTCATGAAATGTATACTTGGTAGTGCTGATGCCTCAGCAGAGGCAGCATCCGTAAGTCCAATTGTTTGCTTTGTTTATTATTCACTCTTTCAAGCTTTAACCTGTTATATTACATGAAATCTTGTCAAAAACTGTACTTTAACTCATTCACTGTCATTGACGGCTATAGACGTCAAAAATTCATTTGAACTATTTCTATTAGTTTAATTTTTTTCCTACTTTTGTTGACAAGAGTATGAAAACCTAAAAAAAAAATTGTACATTTAGAAGTCATGCAATTAATTACGAAAAAATTTTAATCGTCTGACGCCCCTAATTTTTAATAATCTTTCCTTCTTTTTTAAAAATTAAAAAAAAAATTTTTTTTAATAAACTTTTCTTTTTTATTAAAAAAAGAAAGAAAAGATTATTAAAAATTAGGGGCGTCAGGCGATTAATTTTTAATCATAATTAATCGCATGACTTCACTAGTTAACTCATGATTAATCACCAATTTTATATCTGTTCTAAATATACAATAAAAAAAATTCTAGGTTTTCATACTCTTCTGAACAAAAGTGGGAAAAAATGTTAAACTAATAGAAATAGTTAAAATTATTTTTTGACGTATACCGCCGTCAATGGCAGTGAATGAGTTAATTATGGAAAAGTACTGTTTTTGTTTTGTTTTTACAAGAAAGTAATTTTCTGTTATTTCACAGTATTTTTTGGCGCCCCAGCTGCTGGAAAATGATCGTTTCTTTCTTTCTTTCTTTTCTTTCACAAATTTTTACTGTTAATTTCTCAGTATATATAATCCCCCCCCCTTTTTTTTAGGGTTTTAAAGTTGCTTTAAATTTTTTATTCCATTAAATAACAGACAAATATTTGTGAAATTACGATACATTTGTGAGCGTATTTTAACAATCAATATATGTAGCTATTTCTAATGACGTTTTTTTGTTGTTGTAAAAGAACAGAAATATTGTGTTTTTACATGTTACAGTGATTTCATGTTATTTTACATTTGACATGTAAAATCAGAGTTTATATAAATGATATTTTTAAAATACAGAAAAACCTGTGAAATTCAGTTAAATTACAGTTTTGTTTTTTGTTTTTTACAGTGTAGTGTAGACTTGTGGTTTAGTGATATTTTGGCGTTGGTGCCCATAACGGCCTTTTGGTCAACGGGTGTGTTTTAGACTCTCCTCCTGAAGCTGCGCGGTTTGCACCGCTGCCTGCCGGACACCGCCCTCTTCCCGCTCGGCGAGCTGGGGGGGCTGAAGGTGTCCCGGTCCGGGGTGGACTCCGGCATGGGAGAGAGCGCGGCCACCGCAAGCGCCACTCACAGCACCACCGCCCCTGCGCCCGCCACAGAAGGACCTCGCAGTCCCGGACCCAAAAACCACTCGGCCACCTTGCACAATTTGGTGCAAATGTGTCTGCAGCAGCAGCCTGAGCGCAGGTCAGTTGACACTCAATGGGAAAGCACTCACTTTACCTGACCTTAATATGTTTATACCTTTTTCAGACCGTCAGCCTCTGCCCTCATGAGCCACGCCTTTTTCAAACAGGTGCGTTCTTGTGTTTTTTAAGGCATTTTAACGATTACTTTTCACTCAGAGCAGAAAACAAAGTCAAGCTGCCGCATGTTGAAGTGTGTTTATTTTGTGCTTGTGCAGGTGAAGAGGCACACCAGAGACTCCTTCCTCAGCCTTGTTTACCCAGCCGTGCCACTCACCAGCTCCGAAGTGGCGCTCTTATCCTGCCCCCCGACCCCATCGTGCCACGCTCAAACTGCAGCCGCCAGCGTTTGCGCTGCTGAGGTGTCATGGGATTTTTCCTAAAAGAAATTTACATTTGGAGAGAATGACACATTTTACTGTGATTAAAAGTATGTGCAGCTGTTAAAACAGACATACTGTATGTTACATGTTGTACCTCTTGTGACATGAACACTAAGAAAGTTAGTTTTTTTTTTCACTTGAGTTGTGCAGGTTTCACATTAACGGTAGAAGCTCTTCCTTAACTCATTCACTGCCATTGACGGCTATAAACGTCAAAAATTTATTTGAACTATTTCTATTAGTTTAACATTTTTTTCCACTTTTGTTAACAAGAGTATGAAAACCTAGAATTTTTTTTATTGTACATTTAGAACAGATAAAATTTGTGATTAATCGTGAGTTAACTAGTGAAGTCATGCGATTAATTACGATTAAAAAATTTAATCGCCTAACGCCCCTAATTTATAATAATCTTTTCTTTTTTTTTAAATCGCGTCAGGCGATTACATTTTTTAATTGTAATTAATTGCATGACTTCAATAGTTAACTCACGATTAATCACAAATTTTATATCTGTTACAAATGTACAATAATTTTTTCCTAGGTTTTCATACTCTTGTTAACAAAAGTGGAAAAAATGTGAAACTAATAGAAATAGTTCAAATTTTTGACGATGGCAGTGAATGAGTTAATCACAAAAACCTGCTGTTTGAACAGGGGTGTGTAGACTTTATATCCACTGTCTACCCAATGAAAGCTATTTATCTGCAACTGGAGAACATATTTTCAGATAATACTTCAAAAGGGAGTCGAACATGTGAATAGAAATAAAAAATACAGATTGTGGACAATTTGATGCCAATTACTATCACTATTGCCTTCCATGTCTTTTCGAATCTCTCAGTATTCACAGGAAATTCCGATTCAGAGACGTCGAAGCGATTAAATGGAGGTGTCCTACCTCGTTTGAAATGGCCTTTAAACAAAAGGAGCAGTGCACAAAAGCAAAAGGCCGCATCCTGCTCAATCTAAGTGACCTCTGTGTTGTGTGTAGTATTTACAAAGAGTAGATCAGCAGCCAAAGAAGAAATACGGCAGCGCGAGCGAGCAATGAAGCGCGATGGCTTCACGTGGAGACCTTTGTGTAACTGTGATTTTTGTGCACTGTGATGTAAAGTACATATCAAAGATGAGAATAGACAATTATGACATATTATTAAACCAATATGCAAGTGAAGTGACTTGGTTTTTGTGTGTTGTGTCTTAGCTATTCTCACTTTTATGGCAAATATTTTCCATATAAATACAAAATCATCATACTATACATTACATGATTTTAAATGAAGCTGTTATTTGCCTACTAAAAACTCCATCCATCCATCCATTTTCTTGACCGCTTTTCCTCACTGGGGTCGCGGGGGTGCTGGAGCCTATCCCAGCTGGCTTCGGGCAGTAGCCGGCGGGGTACACCCTGAACTGGTTGCCAGCCAATCGCAGGGCACACAGAGATGAACAACCATACTCACAATCACACCTATGGACAATTTGGAGTGTTCAATTAACCTGCCATGCATGTCTTTGGAATGTGGGAGGAAACCGGAGTACCCGGTGAAAAATGCATGTCTTTGGAATGTGGGAGGAAACCGGAGTACCTGGTGAAAACCCACGCAAGCACGGGGAGAACATGCAAACTCCACCCAGGAAGGCCGAAGCCCGGACTCGATCTCACGTCCTCTGCACTGGGAGGCGGCCGTGCTAACCAGTCAGCCACCGTGCTGCCCTACTAAAAACTCATTGGACTAAAATAACAGAAGAAATATCAGAGACAGAAAAGTGTGTGAACTTTTGGTCTTACAGTGGCTCTGAATGGTGCAACTTCTTGTGAAATATTTAATATTTTCATAATAGGTAACGTGTTAGAGTAACTGGACTGAATGAAAATCAGAAAAAAAAAAACACCCCCCAAAAATAAAATTAAATGACTATATTTCATGGTATGTGCGTTGAAATGTAGTTTAAATACAGCTAAAAAAATTTTTTAAGAGTTTCTGGTCAAAATGAATGAAGCTAAAAATAAAGCATTTGACCAGCACAGACAACAACGTATTTTGCATAGACAGAGATGGAAATTTATTTTCGGACAGTGCTGCCAACATTCATTTGCAAAATTGAGGTCCGGTGCCCACAAAGACAGGATGGGTTGAGGTTGTGCCCAAAACTTTGGTTGCTTCTTGTCAAACGGACAGACGGGAGGCAGTGTCTTCTGTGAGGGAATAATAATGACGATGCTTCGAACAACCGCGTCAGTGTTCCATTCAGTCTTTTGAAGGAAAAACAAGCAAGTGGAAATAAAATCCCTCCATGTAGAAAGAGCGTGAATCATAAAATGCACCCTTGACATTTGCGCTCATAAATACTGTCATTTCTCTGCTGACTTCAAACCAATAAAAGGAACATTTACAGCTCAAATTCTGACTTACTCAAGACAATCCAAATTGCTGACGGGCCATCGCAATGACCCAATACTTATAGCAACAAATATGAAAAACATCAGTTGACGATTCAAAGGTGTGGGACTGCCACGCCCATCTTTAAAATAAGCAGAGTTTTGATGAAAGCACGTGATTCACAACAGATACAAATATTTTACATGGTTAAAATCACTACATTCAAATAACACAACATAGTGTGAGGCCTTATCGGCACGAAAGGACTGATCTCCATGACAACCATTACAAACAATGGATTCTTGCACGTTTTAAAAGTCTTGCGGTCCATACGCTCGCTTTGAGGATGTTGCCGCGCTTCGGGCTCCTGGTCCGAAAGGTCCACTCACGCTCCCTGATTGTGGTCCGCAAGGCGCTGTGGTTCTTCATTCTGTGTTTGTTTCTACGTGGCTGAAACAAACAGTGAAGGCTCGCTGCTTCCGAAGTCTAACCGTCCGCTGATGCGAACCGCTTTGGAATACGCCCTCACGTCCGGTATGTGAGGGTGGGGGAGGTGGGATTCTATTCTGAATCTCTGGCAGAAAGTTTCTCACTCCAGTCCAAAAGTGCTGGTTTCCTCCACGGCGGTCTGCATCTTCTCGTACAGCACAGAGAAGGACGGGTAGGGAGGCAGGTCCAGCCGGTTGAAACACGTGTGAGCTCTGTCGACAACACAAACGCCATTTTCCATATATTGAATGTTTAGCAGTGTTTTTTTTTTTTTTGCTCATTCGTACCTGGGCAGAGATGTGGCCTTGCCCCACTTTTCCACACAGAATCGCCGAGGTCCATTGCTTCCTCGCAGAGACGCGAAGCCCTCGTAGGGAATACTCGATGTCCCGGTCACAAACTTGAAATAAGAGAAAAAAACAACCCGAGGTGTCGTTTA
This sequence comes from Vanacampus margaritifer, assembly GCF_051991255.1. Taxonomy (NCBI): domain Eukaryota; kingdom Metazoa; phylum Chordata; class Actinopteri; order Syngnathiformes; family Syngnathidae; genus Vanacampus; species Vanacampus margaritifer. The sequence continues at coordinate 22,061,619 of NC_135432.1, read as the reverse complement.
GTGTAAGTCGTCTTTCATAGCGCAGGTTGTGAGCACTTTTCATCTTTACCTGCAGGAGCCGAAGCCGTTGCTCATTGTTAAATCTCTCCACTGCGGCCCAGAACCAACGGATCACGATGTGGTTGTCATGGTAACCTAAATGCCATCCAAGAATAGGATGCAACATTATATTTACATGCATTCTTTATATTATTATAGTTTATCAGCCCTGGTAGTTCATTTAGACGTTGGTAGTGTTTTTTTTTAACCAACATTCAGTGGCATCTATTTGCAAATATAATCCTTTCAATTACTGTCCCATCACTAATTAAATTTACCCCCCAAAAAATGCAAATTGCTGTGTAATGGGTGGAAATGAATCTGTATCTTTCTGCAAAGAAGCATGACAGCTACCCATTTTTAACAATAACAGGTCAAGTGCATCCAAGTGTATTAATCAAATGTGTCTAACATACTGTTCTTATTGATTGTTGTCTCAAAAAAAAAACAACCTTAGATTTTTTTTTAAATCTTGAGACGACATAATGCTGCACAGCTCCCGCAGTGAGGAAAAGTTCATGATTTGCTCTCATGGTTTAAAATAGGTGAGTAATGCTTTTTTCTTTTATTATCAATAATTATTAACTCATTCAAATCCAAAAACGTATAAATACGTTTTTAATACTTAACTGTACTTAACTTCCAAAAATGTATGTATATGTTTTTTTTATTTTTTATGTTTATTTATGCTAGAGACAGAATACTTTGATGCAGCTTCTGACATGAAGAGGTAGCTTAAAGCAATGGTAGTTATTACAAAAAACATCCAGCGGGTGGCAGCAGAGTATAAGGCAAAATAAAAAATAAGGTAAATTCCACTGATTGTCACACCCAACTAAGTGGGGGCGAAATTCATTCTCCGCATTTGACCCATCCCTGAGGGAGCGGTGAGCAGCAATGATTGCCCTCGGGAATCACATGGTGATCTAACCCCCCAATTCCAACCCTTTATACTGAGTGTCAAGCAGGGAGGCAATGGGTCCCATTTTTATAGTCTTTGGTATGACCCGGCCGGGGATTGAACCCACAACCTCCCAGTCTCAGGGCGGACACTCTACCACAAGGTCACTGAGTTGGTAAAATGGTTCCCTGACCGGGAATCGAACCGGGGCCGCGGCGGTGAGAGCGCCGAATCCTAACCACTAGACCACCAGGGATATATAAGTGATCAACCAGGGTCCTGTTGCAAAAAGCTTTTTGCTAGGGTTTTCAACATGTTTGTGAATAATGATGAAGCTTAGCTATATTCTGCTAATTGCTGCAAAACGGAAACAGATAGAAGTATACTTTTTTTTTTTAATCTTTCTTTTGGTAGCTTCCATGTTTTTATAGCAATAGAACACAATATTCTGTGGGCCTTGCTTCAGTGAAAATGGCTGGGCGTGAATGAGTTAATTATTTGTGAACAAATATGAAATTCACTATGTGTGGACCTGTAGATTTTCACACTACATCTGTCCAGGCCACGCCCACCTCCTCTATACTCCGTGTTGTTCCTCCAATCGGACAAGTCGATCTCTGCCGTGCCCGCCATCACCAGCTCCAGCTCCCTGGCATCAAAGACCGACACAGAGCGTGCGTCCACCACCTGCCCAAGCCCCAAAACGCCAAATGAGAGCGAGTTGTGCGTGAGCCAGTGAAGGTTTCGTCCAAATGAACTTCCTCATACCTCATAAAAGCCTCTGACCAAACTTTCTGTCTGCTGCACAACACCACGCTCGATTCTCCACTTGACCATGCGTTCGATGTACTCCTTCTTGTTTTTCTCCGTCACGGGGATGTTGGCTCCGCCAGCTTTCAGCTCCCGCTCGGTTATCTGCAGTCACACAAGACAAGTCATTCTTTTAGCATTGTTTAAAAAAATAAAATAAAATACACGATGAGATTGAGAAAACGTTCCCCTAGCTTAATGCTAACTTATATTGGAAAACTAACATTGGCGGGCTAACTTTTAGCATCAATAGTCGTTCATTTAATTTTCACTACTTTTATTGTTTATTTTCATTTTTAAGAAAAAGGAAAACTTGTTTAAAAAAATAAATAAAATACACAATGAGATTGAGAAAACGTTCCCCTAGCTTAATGCTAACATATATTGGAAAACTGACATTGGTGGGCTAACTTTTAGCATCAATAGTCATTCATTTAATTTTCACTACTTTTATTGTTTATTTTCATTTTTAAGAAAAAGGCAAACTTGTTTAAAAAAATAAATAACATACACAATGAGATTGAGAAAACGTTCCCCTAGCTTAATGCTAACTTATATTGGAAAACTAACATTGGTGGGCTAACTTTTAGCATCAATAGTCGTTCATTTAATTTTCACTACTTTTATTGTTTATTTTCATTTTTAAGAAAAAGGCAAACTTGTTTAAAAAAAATAAATAAAATACACAATGAGATTGAGAAAACGTTCCCCTAGCTTAATGCTAACACATATTGGAAAACTGACATTGGTGGGCTAACTTTTAGCATCAATAGTCGTTCATTTAATTTTCACTACTTTTATTGTTTATTTTCATTTTTTTAAAAGGCACACTTGTTTAAAAAAATAAATAAAATGCACAATGAGATTGAGAAAACGTTCCCTTAGCTTAATGCTAACATATATTGGAAAACTAACATTGGCGGGCTAACTTTTAGCATCAATAGCCGTTCATTTAATTTTCACTACTTTTATTGTTTATTTTCATTTTTAAGAAAAAGGAAAACTTGTTTAAAAAAAAAAATAAAATACACAATGAGATTGAGAAAACGTTCCCCTAGCTTAATGCTAACATATATTGGAAAACTGACATTGGTGGGCTAACTTTTAGCATCAATAGCCGTTCATTTAATTTTCACTACTTTTATTGTTTGTTTTCTTTGTTTTTTAAAGGCAAACTTGTTTAAATAAATAAATAAAATGCACAATGAGATTGAGAAAATGTTCCCCTAGCTTAATGCTAACATATATTGGAAAACTAACAATGGCGGGCTAACTTTTAGCATCAATAGTCGTTCATTTAATTTTCACTACTTTTATTGTTTATTTTAATTTTTTTTAAAAAAGGCAAACTTGTTTAAAAAAATAAATAAAATACACAATGAGATTGAGAAAACGTTCCCCTAGCTTAATGCTAACATATATTGGAAAACTGACATTGGTGGGCTAACTTTTAGCATCAATAGCCGTTCATTTAATTTTCACTACTTTTATTGTTTGTTTTCTTTGTTTTTTAAAGGCAAACTTGTTTAAATAAATAAATAAAATGCACAATGAGATTGAGAAAATGTTCCCCTAGCTTAATGCTAACATATATTGGAAAACTAACAATGGCGGGCTAACTTTTAGCATCAATAGTCGTTCATTAAATTTTCACTACTTTTATTGTTTATTTTAATTTTTTTTAAAAAAGGCAAACTTGTTTAAAAAAATAAATAAAATACACAATGAGATTGAGAAAACGTTCCCCTAGCTTAATGCTAACATATATTGGAAAACTGACATTGGTGGGCTAACTTTTAGCATCAATAGTCATTCATTTAATTTTCACTACTTTTATTGTTTATTTTCATTTTTAAGAAAAAGGCAAACTTGTTTAAAAAAATAAATAACATACACAATGAGATTGAGAAAACGTTCCCCTAGCTTAATGCTAACTTATATTGGAAAACTAACATTGGTGGGCTAACTTTTAGCATCAATAGTCGTTCATTTAATTTTCACTACTTTTATTGTTTATTTTCATTTTTAAGAAAAAGGCAAACTTGTTTAAAAAAAATAAATAAAATACACAATGAGATTGAGAAAACGTTCCCCTAGCTTAATGCTAACACATATTGGAAAACTGACATTGGTGGGCTAACTTTTAGCATCAATAGTCGTTCATTTAATTTTCACTACTTTTATTGTTTATTTTCATTTTTTTAAAAGGCACACTTGTTTAAAAAAATAAATAAAATGCACAATGAGATTGAGAAAACGTTCCCCTAGCTTAATGCTAACATATATTGGAAAACTAACATTGGCGGGCTAACTTTTAGCATCAATAGCCGTTCATTTAATTTTCACTACTTTTATTGTTTGTTTTCTTGGTTTTTTAAAGGCAAACTTGTTTAAAAAAATAAATAAAATGCACAATGAGATTGAGAAAACGTTCCCCTAGCTTAATGCTAACATATATTGGAAAACTAACATTGGCGGGCTAACTTTTAGCATTAATAGTCGTTCATTTAATTTTCACTACTTTTATTTTTTATTTTCTTCTTTTTTTTTTAAAGGCAAACTTGTTTAAAAAAATAAATAAAATGCACAATGAGATTGAGAAAATGTTCCCCTAGCTTAATGCTAACATTAATTAACACTAATTAACACTAATATATTGGAAAACTAACATTGGCGGGCTAACTTTTAGCATCAATAGTCGTTCATTTAATTTTCACTACTTTTATTGTTTTTTTTGTTTTTTTTTAAAAAGGCAAACTTGTTTAAAAAAATAAATAAAATACACAATGAGATTGAGAAAATGTTCCCCTAGCTTAATGCTAACATATATTGGAAAACTGACATTGGTGGGCTAACTTTTAGCAGCAATAGTCGTTCATTTAATTTTCACTACTTTTATTTTCTTCTTTTTTTTTAAAGGCAAACTTGTTTAAAAAAAAAATAAAAAATACACAATGAGATTGAGAAAACGTTCCCCTAGCTTAATGCTAACATATATTGGTAAACTAACATTGGCGGGCTAACTTTTAGCATCAATAGTCGTTCATTTAGTTCTCACTACTTTTATTGTTAATTTTCTTTCTTTTTTAAGGCAAACTTGTATTCTGACCTGCCCGAACACTTCTTCATTGACAGTGAAGGTGAGGTCCAGCATGTCCTCAATGTCGTTGTCCTTCATCCACTGAAGTGACTGGTGGAACTCCTCATCCAGATACTCCAGGTCGCTCAGCTCGCACAGGCTACATGCAACAAAATAAAAGACCTTCATGTGGGAATGTTGTGTTGCATGCTCGCGTGATTCCCGCATACATACATGCGCAATAATCCTTTATAGAATGGTCGCGTGAAGAAGGCATCCAGAAGGTACTGGTGGATCAGAGCCAAACCCAGGATGCGACCGCTGAAGCGAAACCTGAGCCCAGGGAAGACATTAGAATGATTTATACGACCTAAAATAAATACAAATATCAACATTTTGCACCAACATTAAAATAAAGTAGCATTGTAGATGTAGTTAATTAAAACAATTACTGAGGTTTATGCTCAATCTGAATATGAATACAAGAAAATAAAAACTCTATATAAATATTGATTCAGTTTAAATGTATTGCACATGAAATGTAACCTAAATGAAAGTTTGAGAACAAAAATTCAGATTGAGTGCAAATGCACAACTCACCACTCGTGGTGATTGTCCACAAAGGCCGACATGGGGCTGATCTGGACCGTGTACGTGTCGTTGGCCGAATATTCAAAGAGACCGTAGTAAGGGTTGAACAATTCTCTTGAGACCAGGAAGAAGAATTCCCGGGAAGGTCCACTATAGTCCAGTCTGCAAGAAACGTACCTCTTGAAAAAGCTTTTACGCCCTTGGGTGTTTTCTTTGTTTTAGTTTTTAACAATTCATGTATCCTTTGCTCACGTTCCAAAAATGAAAAAGTGACAGCAACAAAAAATGAGTCAGATTTTTCATAATACAATTTTAGGCTTAGATCAATAAGACAAAATGGAAAACAAAGCAATTATATTCAAATCTAATTCATGTTGGAGACCGTTTTTTCTATTTTGTATTTTTAAATTTAAGCTCAAACCTGACATTTTTTGCTTTTCTTTTTGTTTTACGCATTCCATTTGTGTCTACCTCACTTCTTTAAAAAAAAAAACATTTTACTTTAGCTGTAATGTGATGAATGTTGCCAATGTTGATCCTTGACTGTCCTTTTTTGGTAGCTTCCCTTTTCCTTTCTCTTTTTTTTGTCTCCTCAGACAAAACTTTTCAGTTGTTTTGCAGCTTGTGCCAGGAAAGCCGTAATCGTTTGTTGATATTCACATTGACTTCTGTCTTTGTAACGAATGGGGAAAGGAGAAAGTGACATAAAGCATTTTTTGTGTGTGTGGCAGTGTTCCTACCATCCTCCTCAAAGTTTCTAAGTGCCGTTAAAAATGATACAGACCCCCTCAGGCCATGGCAAAGGCACCATTCAACTAGTTTTAAGTTTCATTAGAAGAGTTATGAAAATATTTTATTAACTCATTCACTGCCATAAATCCATTAAAAAAAAGATTATTAAAAATTAGGGGCAAGAGGCGATCATTTTTTTAAAATTGTAATTAATCGCATGACTTCACTAGTTAACTCACGATCAAGCACAAATTCTATCTGTTCTAAATGTACAATTAAAAAATCTAGGCTTTCATACTCTTGATAAGAAAAGTGGAAAAAAATATTTAACTAATAGAAACAGTTCAAATGAATCTTTGATTTTTATAGCCGTCAACGGCAATGAATGAATAAAAAAAAGAAAGAAAGAAAATATTATTAAAAATTCCAGGCGTCAGGCGATTAAAGTTTTTAATCGTAATTAATCGCATTACTTGACTAGTTAACTCGCGATTAATCACAAATTTCATATCTGTTCTAAATGTTTCAATAAAAAAAACTCATGAAGAAAAAAACTCACCTTATGAAAAAGGTTTTCATACTCTTGTCAACAAAAGTGGGAATTTTTTTTTAAACTAATAGAAAAATTTCAAATGAATTTTTGACATCTATAGCCGTCAATGGCAGTGAATGAGTTAAGGTTGAAAAGTTCCTTAGTGCTACTTTAAATATAACAATAATATATGATGACATTAAATTGTATCTTTTGCCTCTATCATGGCTACTTTTGGCCATTTGAAATAATGTTTTTGAATTCTTGTTATTTATTAGATGTAATGATACAATTTGTGTAAAATGGTTTTCACTATAAACTTAGCTACTCATTTATATAATTTAGCATTTTTTGGACAAGGGAGCAATTTCATACATTATTCTTCATTTCCGACAGCAGCGTTCAATGACTTACTGCGCTCCAGTGGAACAAATAAATGACACAAATGTGATTTTAAGGACTGGCGATGCCCTCTGCTGACCATGGAAAAGAGTTTTGCCTTAAAAAGTGGGCGCTCACGCTGCTGACTCTACTACTGACAATATATGAAAAAGGCGCTTTTTGAGCTTGTTTTCCAGCTAGTTTGTTTGCACAATGTGAACATAAAAAAATAAAAAATCTAATGTTAAATATTCACAGTACGACTGTTTCGTTATATTGCATCAGTATTTCAACAGTCCACAGGGAGTTCTCACTTCTTAAAGTTAGAATCTTCCCCACTTACGCTGGAAAAGAAGCAAAACAAGTCACCTTTTCATCTTTTGATTTTTAATTTAATATGGAAAGAACAAACGATACACACATTAGTGACGTTATGCTTGTTGGCATCAAGCCACGACTTACTCACCCCTCCTCGCCCACAAAGCTGACGTACAGCTTGCTGCGTTGCAGATCTTTGCGTGAGTAGCACGTGATCTGATTGAAGGCATCTTCCAGCAGGTGGTCGCGCCGGATGATCAACCTGCCACGCGCGTACAAATCTTGTCAATCATGAGCACTCACTCACTCATTCATTCATTCACAAGCATCACCTACTTGAGCTTCCCCGGTCCTTGTCCGTAGCCTTTGGTCTCCAACTTTCTATAGAAGTTGCGCAGTTTGGCCTCAAAGTCTCTCTTATAAGGTGCCGGAGCTCTGGCGTTTGCTCTCTGAGTACCTGCAAGACAGAAAAAGGGGCATTTTATGCCAGCTTCAAAAATTGTTTGTTTTTCTCACACACAATGTAGTCTGATGAAATGTTGATCTCTTGTCTCTTATTTAACTTTTGACAATACAGCTAGCATTGCTGCTAATGCTGCTAGCAAGTATCGACTTGATGCACTGACATTACCGGGTGAGTTTTGCGGGGAGGAGACGGGAGATCCCCGAGGTGACTGGCAGTAGCTGGGGTGCAGTAAGGCGTGAGGCGGCACATAGGACATGACTTCATCCTCAAACAGACTGCGGAGGAGAGAAAAACAGTCAGCCAACAAGCAGACGGAAAAAGAGGACATGGAGGAAGGCGTCACCTTAGCAAAATGACGAGGTCGGCGTCTCCTGACAGCCGCGCCAATCCTGATGCGCCGTCTGTGCGGATCAGCTGGACCTTCTCCCTGTTGTCGCGGCAACATGAAAACGCACACATCTATAGCCCGTTTCCTACAAGATTACTACCTGAGTGAATGGTTCCGGTGGAAATCTGGCTGCCTCTCCTGTAGAATCTCAAAGATGTTGGGTTGCCGTAGAAATGCCACAATCTTGTCATTGTACGCTACAGGAGGACAAAAATGCACAAAACCAGTCAAAACAAACAAACGGAAGTCCATTTTTTATTGTGGCACTTGCTTGGATACCGACCCACTGGCACAACATCTGGAACCTGACCCCTGCTGGCGGACGTGAAGGTGCTCGAGGGCCTCGGCAAAATGGGGGGCCCGGCATGACGGGACTCTTCACCCACCTGCAGAGTGGGATCATTTCAATTTGATTTTAAAATGGTCCAATTTGACCTGAACAGGGTTCATGTAAGATCTCCATGTTAACACGTTTTCCAGCCAGACATCTGTGAAAAGTGTACTGTAAACCTAAGTACTATTTCTGATCTTTTGTGACTCTGAATTTCCCATTAGCATAGCGATTAGCATTAGCTTGTTCATTTTCTCATGTTCTTGCTTGCTATGCTGCATGCCACGCTACTCCTCGTCCACTTTTTGTGATGTCTATACGTGGCGCTATCTTATACAATTATGGCGACACAGAGGCAAGGATTAGTTACTACCGCGCAGCTCGTAGCTGCTAGTACGGGGCAAGTTAGCTTAGCGCTTAGCTTTCACAAGCAGCCAGAAAAGCAGGGACTTGGATACAACACTTTTATTCAATCCAGACCTTAGATTGTTTCCCAAAATCATTTAGCACTAATATACATCCATATTTTCAAAAGCTATTTTTGAACATTTTCTTTCCTGTTCTTAAAACTAAAAGTGGGTTGCGTCTTAGCAACAATAGGAAAATGCAGTTCCTGCGGTGACAACAATTGCAGGACTTACCAGGCGTCGTGGGCTGACCTCACCAGCACTATGGCTGCGTTGGCGGGTCAGATGTTGGCGGTGAGTTAAGAGGCTCGGCGGTCGACAGCTCTGCAGTGGCAGCCGAGGGTCAATGAAGGTGGTCGCGCGGCTGTTGTGGTCCACAAAGAAAGGCTGTGCGACAACACACTTCTGGTCATCTCATTTTTACATATCAGTAAAGACAATGCAAGCTATGATGATGATGATGATGATGGCCCACCTTGCCGGTGTGGTCGTGCTTCATCTCCCAGCCTCGAGGCAGTTCCAGCTGTTTGTTGGCAAACGTGTTGAGGAAGGCCACCAGGTCCCTGTTGTGCTGGTAGCGCTCAAAGTGGTGCGTGTCCCGCCGCACTTTACTGATCATGTGTTTCAAGCACGTGTTGGTGGTAAACATGCGATAGGCACTCTGGCAAAAAAGAAGTGGCAAAAAGGAGGAGTTTGGTTAGCTGGGATTGGTCACAGGCACATCATTGATCCTAGTTGGGATAAGCATTGAGCAGTACAGAAAATGAATGGATGGAAGTCAAGTGGTGGGAAGTACCTGAGTAGATTCTTCAGGTACTCTATCTGCTCTTTTGTTTTGAGTATTTTTTTCTGACATCTTCTTACTTCTATTTTCTTTGTGTGTGTGTGTGTGTGTTAAGTTATAATGGGTACTATTGTATATAAAGTATAAGTTAAAGACACACTGTGTAAAAACTCACCACTAGATGTCACTATAGCATAGAATGAAGCCGAAATGCATGCATTTAGAAGCACAGAAGCACTGCACACTACTACGGTGGCTCAGAGAGACCATACTTTGCAATTACCACCAATTCTTATTTTGCGTGAGCGAGTGACGGCGACTTGGCAGCCAGTGTGAAGCCCGGCAAGCGACACCGAAAGACCGAGCCAGCCGGATTTAACTAACAAGAGCAGCTAGCGGGAGAAGCTTGAAAAAAAAAGCTAGTAAAAGCTTGCGATGGGAGCCCAAATCACCGCAGTAGCGACGACCACCTGCCGACACCAGCTGCAGAAGGTAAGCGGCGGTCGACCCATTCGGTCCGACACGATTGATGCACCATTCTACTAACTACGTTCGCAAAGTTGTCCTTTTGGCATCCATAGCAGTGAGTCATGGCAGCCCTCTTGTACGGCGAGACTACAGCCATGTAATAAAATTAGTGATTACTTGACCTACGATTATATAAAAAAAAATAATGGACATGGATGTGATGGACCATATTTGTTTGCATATTATTGAAATCAATAGTCGTTTTTTAAATTTACTTAATTATTAGTTCACCACTAGATGGTGCTAAAATACACATACAGGGGCTTTAATTTTGACTTTTGTACTCAAGTACATTTCAGTCTTTTTTCTTTAGTACTTTTACTTACCGGTAGGTAGAGAAGTTGCGAGTCAGTATCTCTACTCTGTTTTTAAAATTCTAGGGATGTGAGAAATGTTGCCACTTGTGTTGTAATATACGGTTATGTGGTAAAGCAGTAGGCTCAGCTGTTAGGACTTGAACCTCAAGGACCACAGTTTGAGTCCTGCTGCAGACACATGTAAAAAAGCAGCTAGTTATAGTCTGTTTCCCATCTACTTCCGATGTGCCCTTGAACAAGGCACTGTCCCCAACGCCCAGCTCAATTTCAAATAATTTCATGTACAGTATTTGATTTGCAGCAGCAGCGTGTAAGTTGAATGATTATGAGAAAAACAAATTGTAAAAAGTAAAATTCCTTTTTGCACATACAGGGTTAGAATGCAGCACAGTGAAGAAGTCGGGGCTGGTGAGGAACCTGGCACTAGGGGACTGGAGTAGCAGGTAGAGGCGGGATCTGGAGCTGGACTGGGCTGCACTGCTGTCTCGACGCAGCTCTGCGAAAAATAACAGTCACACAAGGTCTATATAAAGAACATTACATTAATATATTGTGTTGTTTATTTGAAAACCAAAACAAGAGATGTAATGAGTCTTTATCCTCATGCTAACCTGAGAAGGCAGGGTGCAGATCAGTCTCGTCCGCTGACTGCTCATTGGCTGGCACCTCCTCTGCTCTACTGTCATTGGTTATCGTCCTTCGGATGCTCTGATACCTGAAGGCGAGTGTGTTCATCATCATGGTTACAGTCAGGAACAAGAAATGCCACAAGTTCTGCGATGATGACATTCAGGGGCTCAGTGGTGTGGACCTGCGGTTCAGCTGCTCCATCTGCTGGATGGAGCTGGACCTCTGGAGCGTCTGCTGGGCAGCCGGGGCAGTGGGCCGCTGCCAGGTGGTGGTTCTGTTCACGTGGTCCACATAAAAGATCCTCCCGTGGCTGTCAATCCGCGCCTCCCAGTCTGATATGCAAACACATGCCCTTTGGAGACTGAGCTGTGCTTTTGGTAATTCTTCTGATAGGTTAAAAGTATCTCGTTTCAAAAAATCTCAAGATATTGGTATTGATATTAGTGAACTTTATTTGACATTCTCTAAACTTTTGAATGCACATGACCAACTGATCAATATTTCAATATATATATTTAATATTTATCCAACAGCAAAATAAAAAAAAATATATAGATACTGAATTAACTCATTCACTGCCATTGACGGCTTTAGACGTAAAAAAATTAATTTGAACTATTTCTATTAGTTTAACATTTTTTCCCACTTTTGTTAACAAGAGTATGAAAAGTAGATTTTTTTTAAATTGTACATTAAGAACAGATGTAAAATTTGTGATTAATCGTGAGTTAACTGGAGAAGTCATGCGATTAATTACAATTTTAAAAAATGAATCGCCTGACGCCCCTAATTTTTTATAATCTTTTCTTTTTTTTCTTATTGCATCATGTGATTAACATTTTTAATTGTAATTAATCGCATGACTATAATAGTTCTCGGTTTTCATACTCTTGTTAACAAAAGTGGAAAAAAATGTTAAACTAATAGAAATGGTTCAAATGAATTTCTGACGTCTATAGCCGTCAACGGCAGTGAATGAGTTAATGATGATCTACTAGCTTAAAAATGACTCTGAGTAAGATCTAGAGGAGGAGCATTTCATTGTTTTGCCTGTCACTATATATCGCAATCTTTTCCCATCACTTCCTGTGGGGAAAAGGGTTTTCCCAATCCAAACAAGTTGGAGGTCAAGCAACATCCTGGAACTAACTGTGTTTGTCCTTGAAGGTCCCACTGTATATTTTTTCACAAAATTATTGAAGAGCACTCACTCGGCGGGAGGGGCTCGTCCACTCTCTGGTAGCGACTGATGTCATGGCGAATAGACGGCAGCGTGTGGACAGAAACGTGGCCGTTGACCTGAACTGTGCAACCACGCAAGCACAAACACACAATATGTTTGTTACCATTTATATTACATACAGTAAACAATATTGAGCAGTTAAGTTAACAGTGATCCAGTCATTTCATACCATCCATCATTCCTAAAACAATGTAGAATTGCATAATGACTGGTTTCCCCCTCCCCCCCCAGTTTGACCACTTCACACAAAACTGGGAAAGAACGATCTAAACCTTTTAGATCAGTGAGTCTCAAACTTTTAGTGGTACGAGAATGAAACTTTAACTTTTTTATTATCCCGTTTTAATCCCAATCATTTGCCAAGTACATAATTTAACTTTATTTGCATGTTCTCAAACAATCATCTGTTAACATTTTTTACTTTTATATGAAATAAATATTAAGTGAATCATTATTCAAGTACAGTTTTTTGTTTTCCTATATTTATGTGCAGCTCAATTCTACTTTGTGTCAATAATATTGAACTTTAGAATAAAACCTCTGCCTTTTTTTTTTGCCTTCATCACTACTGAATTTTAATCTTGCCCATTATAATGATGCTAAGTATATTTTTCGGTAGTACTTTGTGGATAAACTTGAACAGCTTTAGATCAATTATTCATTTTGCTTTAACGTAATCATTCTTTGTGTTTTGTTTTCATAGTCAGCTCACCGGGTTCTCTCTCTGATAACGTCGCGCTCAGTCCCTCTCTGGCCCTGCATGCCACTTGATTGTGAGCTGCAACTTCAGTGGCCTGCACAGAGCGTCTCTTCCAAACCTCCCCTCGCTCATCCTCCTCCTCATCCTCCTCCTCCTCTCCCTGCACTTCTGGGCCAACAGCCCCTGCAGCAGACAAAGAGGGATTGACATGTTGTCTAGGTTATTTATTGAAGTTCTTCGGCGGTCCAGTTAGGTACATTCTGGATCAAAAAGAATGGCACACGGTACTGCCTTCTAATGAGATCATTGTCTAGACCACAAATTTACTTACTCAGTGTCAAATCCGGGTCAGTTTAGTTGGTCACAATTCTATTTTTCTGTTATACGCACAAAAAACAACACTGCAACAACAAGTACAGTTCAGCTGAAAATAACATTTAAATTCAATACACTTGTATTTCATTTTTTTTTAGGTACAATTTCGCTTTATGTCCAATACATTTAATTGAATCATTAAAGTACTTTATTTTCCTATATTTAAGTGCAGTGTTGACGTTACAGTGGCTTGACAATATTAACTCATTCACTGCCATTGACACCTATAAACGTCAAAAATTAATTTTAACTATTTCTATTAGTTTAACATTTTTTACACTTTTGTTAACCAGAGTATGAAAACCTAGACATTTTTTAAAATAATCTTTTTTTTTTTTAAAGAAAGGATTATCAAAAATTTGTGGCCTCAGGTGATTATTTTTTTTAAATTGTAATTAATCGCATGACTTCAATAGTTAACTCACAATTAATCACACATTTTATATCTGTTCTAAATGTACAATAATCTAGGTTTTTATACTTTTGTTAACAAAAGTGAAAAAAAAATGTTAAACTAATAGAAATAGTTGAAATGATTTTTGGACGCCTATAGCCGTCAATGGCAGTGAATGAGTTAAATATATGAATGCTCTCTTTTTTAATGAACGCTTAAGTGGCCTACTGTGCTACTATATTTTGCTGCTCATGATGCCTGGTACTTGATGCATGATACTTGGAGAGCTATTAAGTATTTTTTGAGATGGTACTTGGTTTAAAAAGTGTGAGAAACACTGATCTTAAGATCATTTCATTATTTTGCGTGTGTCGATACATCACATACACATACATAATCTCCACGATTAAGATACGTCTCAGTGATCAATCAATTGATTGCTTGCAGAGTTCCCACCCACCTGCATCAGAGGTTCCGACGTCGCTCCCGGTCGTCATAGCAGTAGTCGCCAAGCTGTTGCTGCTTGACAACTCCGCTCCTTCCTCCTCTGCCCTTGGAGCCACTTCCGTCCTTGTCTCCACCTCCTGGGACAAAAAGCAGATGCTTGATGGTATCCAACATGGATATTCCAATAATTCAATTATTGCAGAGACTCAGCTCTTTTCTGTCTTTGATAATATCTTATGCAATTTTTAAAATGACTTTTTCAGTGTTTTAAAGGGGAAGTCAACTCCCCCAATTTTTTTTTTTACAATAATGTGTTCTATGCATCCCCACTCGTCTAAATACAGTATTTTGGTTAATATTGCTTTAGTGTAATATGAGCAGCAAAATCCATCTCGGGTGGCGGCCAGTTTGCCCTCGACTGAAGATGACATCAATGTTGCTCAAGTCTCAGGTAACAACCAATCACAGCTCACCTGTTTTCTGAAGCTGAGCTGTGAATTGGCTGGATTTTGCTTCATAACTATTATTCCACAAATGTAATATTTATCAGAATGTCATATTTAGATTTGTGATGTCACATGTAACACATTATTGTCAAGAAATGATTAAGGTGACTTCCACTTTAAAGTCAAGGACAGTACGGCCTTCTATGCTGGACGAAACACAATCAGAAGTACCGTTCTATAACCTAAATTTTAATATTACAGTATCTTACCTGAATGGGTGAAAGTGGCCCGCAGCTATATGAAGAACTACAGGCTGCGTCCTGGTTGGTGTTCACCCTTGAACTTTGCTCACCAAATGTGCAATCGCTTGCAGACTCCTGTTGTGAAGCCTGAGGAGAACCACTGTCTTCCGTTTCTCCACTAACAGGTGCTGATGCACCAGCAGCATCTGCACTGTCGAACATCGCCATCCCCTCATTCATTTGTAGCTTTGCCGCACTACTTGAACCTTGGGCCTGAGCCGCCTCAGCGCCAGGAGAGCCCGCTTCTGGTCCGGTGCGCTCACATTTGGAGCTTTCGCTCCCATCGGAAATGTCGGCATCTCCCGTCCTTTGCGATCTTGTCTCCTGCTGGGTACCGCGCTGCCCCGCGCTCTCCTCGTCCTCGTCCGAGTCTATGTGGAGCATCGCGTTGAGGCGCGTGTCTGTGGGAAAGCTGGAGCAGAGTCTTGGCGACGGCCCGGAGGGAAGTCGCTCCACGTGGCTCCCAGAAGCCTCCATGGCGTCCAAGTAGTCATTTAGGGACACTTGCCTGTGGGTGTGGCCGCCCGCAGCCGCCATAATCGTGTCCTCCTGCCATGCGCTGCTGTTGCCATAGTAACAAGCACCGTTGACCAACAGGGGGCTTTCGTCCTGGCCTGTGAGGGAAGCGCCGCATGCGAGGCGAGAAGATGAGGAGGGGTGTGGTAGGTCTTCATCGTCAGAAGGGCTCCCAGGGTCGCTGTTTACGCTGCTGCCCAAAATGGTACCTGTTGCATCTGGAGAGGAACACAAGGTTGGTAGTTACATTACCTCCACCAAGGATTTCATTGCCGGTATTTTTCTGTGCTTCACTGCCATTCTTAAAATGGAAGTCAACAGAATTGTTTGTTCTTGACAATAATATGTTCTATGCAGCCCCACAAGTCTAAATACGGTATTCTGGTTGATTTTGTGTTAGAGGAATATAAGTTAAGCAGCAAAATCCAACAGTTTTATCATTATCAGAAGGCGGCCATTTTGCCACTTGCTGTCGAGTGAAAATGACATCACAGTTGCTCAGGTCTCACGTAACAACCAATCACAGCTCAGCTTCAGAAAATATTTCAGCTGTGATTGGTCGTTGCCTGAGTCCTGAGCAACTGTGATGTCATCTTCAATCGACAGCAAGTGGCAAAATGGCCGCCCGCTGAGATGGATACAAACGGCTGGATTTTGCTTCATAACTCACATTCCACAAATGTAATATTAATCAGAATGTCATGTTTAGACTAGTGAGGTCACATATAACATATTATCAAAAAATGTTTAATACTTTAACACTCATCTTCTAGCTGGATTTGTCAACAACAACATCACGACAGTGTGAAATCAACACACACCTTCATGTCCAGTAGAGGTGATGTCCACCCGGAACTGCAGCTGTCCGCTAACGTGATCTGTCGGGAGGCGGCGACATAAGCTGTAGCTGACCGGGTGTTGGCTGTATACAAACAAAGAGCGGGATTTAATACATTTAAAAAAATTACAGGAGACATATAGTTTAAACACACAATGTGTATGGACTCACTCCGCTGTGGGCCCCTCCAGAAGTCTCTGCACCGGTACGATCAGCTGACCCAGAAGCCGCTTGATGATTGGTCGGCTCTTGGCAAACTTGTCTTTCACTTCAATCTCCATCACGTCGCTCATCAGGGCCACAAAAGTGTATTTCTAAAGGAGCACAGGGCAGACCATCAACGCGTCATCAGGTTTGAGCCACAATGCATCCAGTTGCCAACCTCTCCGTGCCACACAGGGTTGATGGTATTGGCGATAATGGAGGTCCGCCTCTCCTGACCGTGGTGGGTGAACTTGGGGAGGCCGGTCCTTTTACCGGGCTGGATGGACATCTTCAAGTAAGGGTCCGGGTTGAAAAACATGCCCTTCTTCAGGCCCACCGCCCGGATGTCTGCAGTGGACAAAGTGCACTTATAGCTCATTTTGCATTTGTTCGTATTTACAGGGGCCTTTGCTCTGCTCACATGAGTCCTCTCACCTGAGAGGGTGAAGCTGACCAGTTTGCGACAGTGCTCTGTCCCTGACTGACTCTCAATTTGACCATCACTGCCCACCTGGGGAGAGAGAACATAAAATTTGTGTTTTGGAAAAAAAGACTCATGAGTCATGAAAATTCCTAATTAAAAGAGAGTTTTGCTCATAATAATGACTGAACTAGAGAAAGCAGCTCTCCTGGCAGCATTTGTTTTAAACTAGGCCATAAAGTGCAATATTTCTTCGTTAGGCTTTCATTTGAGATGTTATTTAGATTCTGCCCTAAGCGGGGGATGGACGGGCACATCAGTCACTTGTGGCGAAGAAGGCATTGACCCGAAATGTGAAGCTCTTGATTTACTGCTCAATCAATTCTCTGTTTAGAATGTCGTTTAGAGGCCTCCCTGGTGAGATGTCCTGGGCAAGCCCCAAGTGGAGGAGGCCTCCGGGGAAGCCTCAGTGGTGAGACTATTATTGTATTGCTCGGATGGCCTGGGAACGCTTTGGCAACCCCCCCAGAAAGAGCTGGACAGAGCTTCGGCTGTTGTCCCCACAACCCAATCCCGGATGAAAGGAAGATTGCCGGATAGCCGTAGCGTTCAAAGCAATAATGCCCGTGCCACCGTCCACAAACACTATTATGTTATGAGATTACTAGTAAAACCAAATTCTGTACCGTCACTCTGGGGTTCTTGACAGTGATGCAAGGTGTTGTTGCTCTAAGTGCTCCACTCACACCGTGATAATATTTGAAGCAGACCTTGGTCTCATCTGCAGAGAGACAACACATAACGTATTGAGTCATTTCATTTATCTGGCAGATAAATGTATACATTGAATTTCTGTTCACTTACAAACATTTCCCTTGCGCTAGTAAATCAAGGTTTATTGAGTCATCATCCCAGAGCATCATTACTAGCCACTTTCCCTTTGTGCAGGCTAGTTTGGCTTTAATTTGAGCACAAGTGTGCCATATAGAGTGGACACATTAAATGTTAATACAACTGTATAGCAGGGGTCAGCAGCCTTTTTGAAACTGAGAGTTACTTCTTCGATGTGAAGGCCTACCAATTTTATACACACTTCTCAAATAATAAAATTGCTTAAATTACTTGGGGTAAATGGGTAAAAATGTCCATGCACCACTGATTGAATATAAACCCAGTAGGCGTCTTCTGATATCTGCAGACTTGGGTCAATTGGTGGAACCCAGAGTCCAAAGTAAACAGTTATGGTGCACACAAATGGAATAAGCTGCCAACAGAAGTGAAGTCATCCAAATGCTTTTAAATCCAGGCTAAAAAGCTTTTTTTTTCTCCTATACCTTTGATTAAGGTCTTCTAAACATTTTTAAATCATGTTTTTTTAATTACTTCAGAAAACTAATTTGATTTCTTTACTTTATTCTTTTTAACTCTTTTGCTCTAAAAACATATAAAAACATTGTATTTTTTATGTTTTAAGTTTCCCAAAGACGTATTAATACGTTTATTTTTTATTTATTTTTTTTATGCTAGAGCATACAGAAGGCTTTAATGCAGCTTCTAAACGAGAACGGGTGAAATAATGGTAGTAATTACAAAACAGAGTATAAGAGATCAACCAGGGCCATGTTGCAAACAAGCTCATTTACCCACAGTTCTAAACAGATTTGTGAATAATGATTAAACTTAAGCTATATTCTAATGTTAATTGCTGCAAAACGGAAACAGATAGAAATATACTTTTTTTCCTGATGAAATAAGGAACTCCAATCTTTCTTTTGGTAGGTTCCATGTTTTTATAGCAATAGAACACAATATTCTGTGGGCCTTGCAAAATCAGTCAAAATCCAGTAAAACAGCCGGGAGCGAAGGGGGTTGCTTCAGTGAAAATGGCTGGGAGTGAATGAGTTAAAGTTTTCTGTTAATGTGTTTTTTGTGTTCTTGTAAGATAGTTTTGTTTTATCTACATTGCTTCTGAATGTCGTGAACTGTTGTGTATTTTGATGCATGTGGGTGTTGTGACCTTGCTTGTGTAAAGCACAATGGTACTCACGGTCCATGAAGTAAGGCCCCGCCTCCAGTTTCCATACAATTTGGCCTCGCTGAGTGCCATTCACGCCACGGTTCTTGGAGTCCCACACATTGGCGACACATGTCTCGTCTGGAGAGCACGTAAATAACTGTATCAAGGGCAGCTCAGTCTTCAATCAGAAGTCATTTGCTTTCTCTGCTAGTTTGAACAAAAGTAATGCAATATTTGACAAGCAAAATTTGCTGCTTCTCTTTCAGACTTCTACCGGCCACCACTGTGGTTTTAATTACATTTTTAATTGTAGTCATTTTGATATAGGAAAACAAATGGTTTGCATCAGACTAATCAATCACAAACCTCCCCTCTACACACACACGCGCGCATACATAGTCCCTCTATTGCCCTGTGTCAGGTCACCATCAATAAAGAGCTTTGTAGCTGACAGCTAAAATGTGTAGCTGTCACAGTGGTTAACAACACACAAATGTCAGACGGATGATAGTGCTTGAGTGCGATGGGATGGAGGGAAAGCCAAGCTATAGACAGACCTCATCTCTTGGCCCAATTCCAAAGTTACAGTAAGCCTTCTTTACGGTCTGGATCAATACTACCCAAGAGCGCTGGAGTACGGGGCGGAATGTAGAGCTCACTTTTGACCAGCCTTCTTGACTTTGTGCATAAAAAAACCTTTTTAGAATAGGCAACTCGTGTGTTCTCCGTGTTTGCTCACCAATGTGGTACAGTCCAATCCAGTCTGTGGCGTCCACTTCCTCCTTGATGTCCCACGAGATGACGAGGTGGCCATGGCCAAGGATAAGCTGGTACGTCGACGCCGTTAGTGAGGATCGGCTATCTGACGTTACAAGATCAGTGTCGCTATTGGCTCGCTGTAGCCCAACCCCCGCCCCTTCCGGCTGGCCCCCTGATGCCAAGACGGATGGCGCGGGGGAAGAAGAGCCGGAAAGGCAGCGCATGTTTTCCGGCCCGATCGTGTACGGCCGGCCGTGAGGGTTACGGCGCCTCACCGCCATCAGGTGTTCCCGGGCGCTGCCATTGGTTCCTGGCGAGGATGGCGACGGGGAGGGGGATGAGGCGGCTGTTGCCATGGTTACCACAGCGTCACAGGCTGTGAGCGGAGGCTGCAGCTGAGTGTGAAGATTATGGAACTGATGATGAAGGTGTTGAGGGAGCAGATGATTGGAGCAGAGAGCAGGTGGAAGGAAATAAAAATAAGAAATGAAAACAGATGACGGCACTTTAAAATTGCCGGATATCTTCGCCAGACATTTCTTTGGCTGCTATGTTTCCCAGTGTCCCATCTCTTGTGATTGGAGGTATAATGAGGCAAGTAAGTCTCAGTCTTTGTTGTTCATGTGCAAAAGTCTCCCATATAATACAGGCAGATAACTGAGGGCCTTGCACATGATCCGCTATTATTGTCACTATTCACTTCAGGGAGGGGGGTGGGTGGAGGGATGATGGAGACCTGTAAGGAAAGGACAGGGGAGAATAAAAGAAGGAATAATGCTGAGTATTTTAACTTGTTCACTGCCAATTAAAATAGATCTTTGACGTTTATAGCCGTCAATGGCAGTGAATGAGTTAATCACACTTTTTATCTACGGTACAGTTGCCATAATATCATCTTGAATTATTTTCAAATCTAGACGTTGACAACTCAAATATTCGAGTATGTGCCAGTTATGACGGGTCAGGAGTGGCAATGTTGTTAGCTAACAATAATCTGTGCTAACACTGCAGCTCTGCTTACCTTTTGGCTTTGACATGATAGTGCTTCCGTGCTGAGCAGATCTTCTCACTTGGTGGTTTAACTTCACAGGAGTCCAGAGATCCAACTCCTTGGAAACAAGGAATTATAAAGTCAACTATCTATACGTACACTTTAAGGAAGACATACACTTTTTTCACAATTTCAAATGTTTTCGGTTTTAATAACATATCTGTAACGCGAGTCTAAAGACAGCGAGAGTCTAAAACAACATCAATTGTATTTTCACCCATGGAATTATGGTGGTATAGAGCATACCTATAGCAAAGTATACGAAGAAGACTGAAAATGAATAGATTTAACTCACATAACCTTTTGTGGATGTAAAAATAAAATTAAAAAAATAATTGTTTTATTTTGACCAGTGATTCTCCAATGTGGGCTCCCTTTAGTGAATCACAGGACTTAACGTTCAAACTGTATGTGCATATTGTTCCAGAGGCTTCAACTTTTTAACTATTAAGTGCAATGCATTTGCATTTCATCTTAATCGAGAACTGTTAGTTTTCAAACATGTATTTATTCATTTAGCTAAATACTACTTTAGATGTCACTTGGTTTTAAGACTGCCAACCACTGATTTAGACTACAAAAAGTTACTGGAAAATGACGTCTGCTGCATCTATTTGGACCTTGATCAGGACAAACACTGAAATGGAAAATCAATGCTACTTGTCACAAATATTCACATCAAAACAAGGGTGGAATTAATGAAAATGATTCCCTTAATTGGGCCCACAATGCAATTAGGTGAACCAGTTCCAGTGCTCTACTCCTGTGCTTGTTCAGCCAATGAGATGGACTGTTGGGAGTAATTATCAGAATGAACCATTGGTAATGATGTTAACATCCCCCACATCCCTCCTTTGGTTCCTGTCTATGTCAGGTCTGCGGTCACTTTCGAGATTGATTTCACTTTTTACAGGGTCCAAATAAGCCACAGCTGCTATCACCTGAACATAAGTGTATTGTATGTTGGGCAGTTTACAGTAATCAAAAGCTGCACATCAACTGGTAACCTGTCATGAGGGTACACAGTGCTGCGCGGTGCAGCCCTAATTATTTTCAATTTTATTTTGAGAGGTCCTATTTTAGAGGTTAGCCTTACAGGTTTGCTTTAAAATTCTGGGCCAAGTATTTCAAACATAATCCAACAGGATTAAATTTGATGGATTAGATTAAATCCAGATAGGATCGAAAATTGGCCATTTTAAACCACATTTCATTTTGAAAATTCAAATCTACATTTTGAAATCCAATCCTGCTTTTAATCCAGATTTGAGCCCGAGTTGGGTATTTCAAAACTTCAGTCCCAAATCTGGATCAGTTTGATCATGAAAAATAGCATTAAATTAATCCCACCACAGGGTAGGATTACACTGTGATTCCATGTATTGGTTTCACATATCCTCATCAATAAATAAGTATCTCTTGCATTTCCCGGAATTAACTCATTCACTGCCATTGACGGCTATAGACGTCCAAAATTCATTTGAACTATTTCTATTAGTTTACATTTTTTCCCCACTTTTGTTAACAAGAGTATGAAAACCTAGGGAAAAAAATATTGTACATTTAGACCAGATAGAACATTTTTGCTTTATCGTGAGTCAACAATTGAAGTCATGTGATTAATTACAATTTTTTAAAAATGATCGCCTGACGCCCTCATTTTTAATATTTTTTAATATTTTTTTTTATTTAAAGAAAAGATTATTAAAAATTAGGTCATCAGACGATTAAAAGTTTTAATTGTAATTAATCGCATTACTTCAATAGTTAACTCATGATTAATCACAAATTTTTAATCTGTTCTAAATGGACAATTAAAAAAAATTCTAGTTTTTTTATACTCTTGTTAACAAAAGTGGAAAAATGTTAAACTAATAGAAATAGTTAACATGAATTTTTGACGTCTAAAGCCGTCGATGGCAGTGAATGAGTTAATAGTAAAAAAGAGATATTCTTAATGAAACCTCATTATGTACTTTATTTTACAAAATTTCACAAATGTCAAAAAAAACATCCAAATTGCTTCAACCCGAAATTTAACAGCAACAATTTCTTAACAATATGTTGTATGTGTCTTCACTAGTCTAAACACAGCACTCATATTAATATTGCATTTGTCCTGAGCAACTGTGATGTCATTTTCATTGGACAGCAAGTGGCAAAATGGCCACCACCCCTTTTGCATTTGGTACTTATGGGCTTATCATAGCCTTGAAGTCTTCAGAACACACTTTCTGTCCCCTGGGGCAGGGTAATTTTAGGGGCGGGATGGATTTGGAAATCTCAATCCAAAAATGATCCAGATTATTCTGATCCAATCCAGCAAAGTATTGAAATACCGGGATAAAAAAAAAATCTTGATCCTTGGATCAGGAAAATGGAATTTGTAAATCTGGATTTAAATTTTTGAAATACTGGGCCGTGGGGATTGAGGTTGGAATCTTAGCTCTGTCCTTTCTGCGTGGCATTTGCATGTTCTTCCCGCACCTGCATGACTTTTCTCTGGGTACTTTGGCTTCCTCCCATATTCCAAAAACAGTCGTGTTAGGTTCAAGGGTCGAAATTGTTTATAGGTGTGAATGTCAGTGTGAATAGATGCTTGTCTATATGTGCCCTGTGATTGGCTGGTGAGGAGTCCAGCATGTACTTCACCGCTCACACAAAGTCAGCTGTAATCCAGATCACCCAATGAAGGCAACAGACGACAGATTGATACTATTTTATATGCTTACATAAATAATATATGTAATTTAGCATAATTAGCTCCATCCTTGCCTCTGAATATTTCATTTTAAAAAGGCTTATGATACAAGTATGATGTCCTCACTGCATCATCGAAGCAAATACTGTAAGTGTGGTGGTGCCTTTAAAACATGCAGCGGGCGCAATAGTGGGAGCAGTCTAACCATGTGAGTGGCACCAGCACCAAGTCTGTGGGTTATTTATAAATGGTGAGACTTTGTAACTAAAAATAGACATAAGTGCAAAACCGAGTCAGGCACTTTTTGCAAAACAATATTTGCTGCAGAGTTAGCTTGTGCCCATCTGGGGCTGGGGTGCGCGCGCACACACGCACACACACACACACACACACACACACATGCATGTGTTTCCTATAAAAACAAACAAGCAAAATGTTTGTGGTCTGGAGATGTTTTTATTCTTTTGGATGCCAACAAGGAAAAAATAAGCTTAAAAATATTGCATCTTCTAAGCAAGTTGCAGGAGAAAGTTCGAGGGCTACATTCTTTAATTATAAAACTGTCACAATTCACATGTATTAAAAAAAAAATGAAATCACAAATATGGCCCAGGCCATGGTGATACACCAGCAATGTGACCTATTTGTAGCCAGTCTGACATGGGACACAAACTCTGTTATACTTTACCAACAGAGTAATGCTTCTCAGTAGTTGAATTGACTTAAATAACTGAAAGAGGATTGGAGAAGGACAAAGCGGGCCAATCAGAGGTGACCCGGTGCCTTTCTGACCCAATGACAGCACTGTGTGTGTACTGAGGCCGCTGTTAATCATTCCAAGTTCCCAAATAGACAGTACATCAACTAAGAACCACACATTGGGCACAGAGACATGCTTTTTCAGTCTTGAGAAACTCAGCAAAGTGTGTTTTTTATTTAATTATTTAAGAACAGGCTGGCATCAGAAAATAATTGATATCCTATTTTGGTCACATTAAGCTAATGATTAGACTCCCATTGTATTTGTGTACATTGCACTTGTTACATAATATATATTATGATGTACTTATTTCTCTGTGATACTGTAGTGTATAGCATTATGGAGTTCTATATATTATTATGTGTGCATACATTTGGCATTAAGAAATACAATGAAAATTATTGGCTAGGTTTCAAATTTCCAGGAATGTTCAAAGTCAGAAATTTCCCCATGGAAATGAACCAGGAATTTATCAAATTGAATGTTTGCTCTTTATATGGAATTTAAATATAGTTAAGGGAAATAATTTAAGCATAATCCTAACTACAACAATCAGACTTTATGCATTTGAAGTTAGAAAAAATGACGATCCTTTGTTTGTGAACAACTGGCAAAGACTAACAAACAGAAGCAAGATTTTTGCTTGACAGGTTGGTACATTTGTCACCTCTTTTTGACTTTTAATTGATCACATTCTCAGGAAATAAAACTTTAAACCGCAGAATTTAGTGTTACATTAACTTCATTTCAAATAAGTCATAGAAATACACCCAAACAGCTGTGGCTACAGTTGGCTAGTTTACAGTGCTAATGCTAGCTTAATATTGCTAGCACTGCTATGTTGTTGTTGTTTAGCGTTTTCTGTGACTGTGACTTTATGGCAACTATGCATTTTTAGAATCGCGCCAACAGTGAAGGGTGCTACGTAGAAAATACTCGGGCGTGTGGGTGGTAGTACAGTTTAAGTGTGGAGAGGCTAAAAATGGCGATTTACCCCTTTAATTCCCATACATTTTCATAGAAAGTATCCAATTTATAATATTTTAAAAATCCCCCATCTTAATATGACATTTTACAGGAAATTTCCACCCCTTACCAACCTTTTTAATGTGGCATGAAAGTTACCAAATTGTCACTCTGATCTATATATTGCACATGTGTAAATGAAAACCCTGAATCATTATATTATTATAATTGCACTATTTTTTGTGAAGAAATAAAAGTCACTATATTCCAAAAGTACTTAATTTAATATATGAGAATTGTGACTTTATGGCAATGTTTTATGGCTTAGTAGGCCACAAATATAATGGTGTGGCCCACTTGATGTCGATCAAATTTGAGTGATTACGGTCCTGAACTCAAATTAATTTGACACTCCTCAGAGTTCCTGTCTCCAGCAGTGATTTACTAATTCCCAACCGGTGTGAAATTATTAAGAAATTATTCAAATTTGCTGGTTTGGAAAAAGTAACCATTTATTTCATCCATCCATCCATTTTTTTAACCGCTTGTCCTCACAAGGGTCGCGGGGGGCGCCGGAGCCTATCCCAGCTGACTATGAGCAGTAGGCGGGGTACACCCTGAACTGGTTGCCAGCCAATCGCAGCGCACAAAGAGAAACAACCATCCCCACTCACACTCAAACCTATAGACAATTTGGAATGGTCAATTAAGCTGCCATGCATGTCTTTGGAATGCGGGAGGAAACCGGAGTACCCGGAGAAAACCCACGGGGAGAACATGCAAACTCCACCCAGGAAGGCCGAAGCCGGACTCGATCTCACGTCCACTCCACTGGGCAGCGGACGTGCAAACCAGTCACCCACTGTGCCATTTACTCCAAATAATGCAAATAATGTATCTGCTCATCGTATCTATGGCAGCGATATAGATTGACAGGCAGGTTCATGAAATGCTCTTCCACTTGACAGCACAAGGTACATATTTAACCAATGTATCCACTTTTTTGTGGCATTTTTGTTTGCTGGTGTGCCTTGGCTCAGTACAGGTTGGTAAAAACGGGTCTGCACTTTGTATGCAGAAAAGGAGGGCAAAAAAAGTAGAACCGTAACCCCATTATACAGTCTAGCAAATATCTTGACACAAAAACAACAGAGATGGCTTTTGCCATCTCATGAAGTATATAGAAATTAAGCTATGTTATAATGTAATGATACTATAGTAGCAATACAGCATTAATTAGAATTAATTAGAGATAAAGCATAATTCAATAAATACTGTCTGTATAGCTTCTATTTTTGTATGATTCGTTGCAAAAAGGGGAAAATACAATTTCATGTGCATTGATAAGTAAGGTATGGCATATTTTAGAGCAATCGGGTTCCACAGGATCTGATGATGAGTAGGAGGCTTTTGAGGAAGGAAATGTGAGCCGCCCAGTTGTTATTCTGGGATCAATGTGGTAGTAGAAGCACAATAGTGCATGCTCTCTTTGCACACGTACATTAAAAAAAATCAAGTTGGCCTCTTTTTTTATTCAACACTTTAATGTCACTCAACAGGCCTGATGCTACTTTGAAGTGTGAGCCCATCACTGCATGAGCAGCTCAGAAACAAAACCCTTGCAATGGCTTTACATCATTAATCAAGTATCTTCAGCAAACAATGAAATGTCTAAAAAACAAAACAAAAACAAAAAAAGAAACAAAAGACGTTTGCTCACCTTTGTTGCCGTGATTTCAACGCCCCATCCGCGTGACAAAATAGACCGCAAAAGTCCCTCGCTGATATACGACGGAGCCTCGCGGTGCCGCGGAGCTCAGCGACCTGTCAGCGGCGTCGAAGCGGCCAGCACCCGGGCGAGGCGCCGCCTCCCCCTCGAGGGTGTGATAGTCTGTCAAAAGCTACACGTTCCACACACACAAAAACGAGCAAACATGTCAGGTTGGGAGCCTCACATCATGGCTGGTTGTCGCCCTCTCGTCGCGGTGCATCCAGCCAGCCTCATGTCTTATTTATTGGACCGGACCTCTCTACATCCGGCGTCCCGTTTCCGCTGCTCTGCTCCCGCTCCCTCAGCGAAAACAAGCCCCCAACGCAGCCATGTTACAGACGCCCCTATTTTTTGGGATTAAAAATGTAGATGAGCAACTTTTGGATGTTATCGGGCCTGCTTGCGAGTGTGTTCTGTGCTGCTGGTCGTGTTCAACATCAAAATAACACTGCCTCACCCCTCCCCACCCCTCTTTGTGCGTCACGTGTTCAGACAGCGATTCGGGCCGCAGAGTCCCATAACTGTATGTGATTAGTGATGAAAAGCCCCAATCTGTTATTGTTTGGGAGACGGCAAGGGGGTCATATAGCTATGTCATATTTCTGCTCATGTGATTATGACGTCATAAATAGTAGTATCAACATCTAGATTTTTATGTCGGTTTCCAAGAAGAACAGTTAAACCATGAAATAATTTGATTAGTCAAGTTCAACCAACAGTGGTGCACTTTTAATGAGATATTTTGTCATATCATATATTGTGTTTACTGCAACCTTGCTACAGATACTCAGGCACATGACAAACATGTTTAAAAAAAAATCATTCAAAATTAAATTTGAATACTAAATTAACCATTGTTGTATGCCTGGAATTACAAATCAAATGGAGTTTTCACCCGAGATGCTAACAGTGTTAGCTGCATTCTGTTAAAGAACAAACGTTGCCATATAATAAAATACAAATATTTTCTATTTAACTTCTGATAATGAGTTGCAGCGTTGCATTGGTTTGAATGCCACACTCCATTACAGTTGAAAATATTAAAATAAATTAAAAAGAAAGAAAAAGTCAAATAAGAGACTTTTGTTGACGCTAGCTTGATGTCATTTCTGCCTAGTCATGTAGCTCACTTTTTTCTCTTCCACTCCTCTACTACTATAAAGTATGTTTGCCATACTAGAATAAAGTGTAACTGCAAAACTCATTTATATATATTTTTAATTTCAGGCAAATTGATGCTTTTCAAATCGTTGCTGTGACAGATTAAAAAGCAATCTGAATAAAGTTATTGTATGTTGTAAATTGATATTACTTTTTTGTTTTGTTTAATGTTAATAAGGATACAATATTACGCAGAGGTGAGTTAATTAGCTTATAGCCATTTTATAAACAACTATTCATAATGGCAGCGGAGAGTTGGGAGTAGACTTTACACCAGTGGTGTCAAACTCATATTAGATCAGGGGCCACTGGAGGAAAATATTTTACCAAGTGGGCCGGATCGGTAAAATCATGGTATATAATTTAAAAATAATGGTCGTCAATTATACTCAAATTTTCCATATTTGCGGGCCAGCCCTAAATTGCAGGGCGCAACTGTAAATATATTGTCCCCAAAAAATAACACAAATGCAAATGGAACGTGGCAACACTTTGCCCATATGAGTTTCGGGCATGTTATAACTACCTATTTTGCATATACCTGTATATTGTTCACAGAATGTGTTGTGGTGCCGTTAATGAAGTTATAAGGATGTTAATACGTGTAGTTGGAATGTGTGCCGTATTTAGCACATTTATGTTTGGTTTATGTTGGTCTATGTTTTTTTAATTTTTAAAAATAAACTAACTTTAACTTAACTTTTTTTGCGTGTAAAATAATGACATCCAGAGCAATTCTGTGTACAAGTTGCATTGCTCATCTGAGGATTGCGTGTGAAATTAGAAATGTATATGCTTTGATTGTGGCTGGCTGATTAATTGGTTGACTTAACTCATTTTTTTACTTTGCAAAATAGTCTCGCGGGCCGGATTACACCTGATCTGGCCGGGGGGGGGGGGGGGGGGGGGTGTACGTTTGACACCCGTTTTACACAGATCTGATATGGATCAGACAATATTTAGCATTTTATACAAACTCGCTGATCGCTATAATGTCTTAATTTGCCTGCTCGATTGATGCTATTGATCGGACATTACATGTTATATTTGTTCATCAAATTTTTTTCTCCCCATGCATTTCAATTGATGTCAGACAAAAAATTGAGAAGCACTGGTTTACACTCACTTCTATTTAAAATATGTGCACGATGAAACAAAATACAGTATTCTAATTACAAGGAAGACATCCACAAAGTCATACCCAAAAAGGCAGATTGAAAATTTACTGACCTTCTGTACTTGATATGCAAGTTAGAGACAAAAAAAAAGGGGGGGGGGGGCAATTTTAGGGAGTTTGAGATTTATGGTATGTTAAATAATATTTAGAATCACACATTAAGTGTACAACTCTCTATTTTATGCATGGATTATTTAAAGTGCTATGGTGGGACAGAAAATGTACCCCAATTCTGGAATGACCCGGTACACTTAATTGCATCCAACTGACAATGACATGAAATCCATCATAAGAGCTGTATGGAGTATACACTTTAAGGTAATCTTTGTATTTTCAGTAATTTGTATGTGTGTTTTTGTGAGTGGATAAAAAAAAAGAAAAAAGCACCCTACACACCCAAAGGCCAGATGCAGTGCAGTGACCCGGGTAGGAAAAACGAAGCAAGCAGAAGGTTGGGAATGGGATAGCCGAGATGCAGGGATTTGGCAAGTAATCCTCAGCGCCTTAATCCTTGCAACAACAGAAAATCCGTCCATCCATTTTTTTGTCACGATAAAAAAAGAATATAACATGAGGATATGCAGTATAGAACATGAATGAATGATTCATTTTTTTATTAAATAAATTAAACTTGTAAACTTAAAATGTTTGTAAGTACAAAAAAAAATCTACATGATCATAGTTGATGTTGGAGGTGTGATAGTTCATAATTGGTGATGGTCCTTCTCGGCCTGGCCCGTTGTCAAATGACGCAGTGTGTGGTGATGAGCTGGTGGGCCATCTCAATGTTGCCACTGGCCTGGTAGATGAGGGAGAGATTGAAGGCGGCCTCCTTCCTCAGATCCACTTGGTCATCAGCGATGCCCTGTTGGTGTGGGTTGAGGAGAGTTCTTGTGAGGATGCACTGGAGAGGAGGTGCGTTCAAGGTACCACAACAGTTACAACACTTTTGGGTTTTTTCATTATAGTTAGTTTTATTTCAGTCTGAGATGAATTACATTTTTAGAGTGTGTGTATTAGTTGTTTATTATTATTATTTTTTAATGCTTTGATTTAGTTTTTTTTTTAAAATTTGAATATTATTATTATTATTATTTTTTTACAAATCTCCTCTGTATAGATGTACAGTAATACCGAAATAAATACAATTAAAATGAACCCCGAAAAGTCATTTATGAAAATAATTGAAAAAGATAAAATAGAAGGATATTTTTTTCTAATGATATTTGTCTCAGTTATCTTTTCTTTTTTTTTATAACACACTCTCCATTTTATTTTATTAATGTTTCCCCACTTTGGACTGTGCAATAAATTGAATTAATTCAATTAACCATCATTCTGAAAATTGAATCGGTGAAAATGTGCTAAAATCGTGAACTCAAATTTTGTCTTCTGGATTATTAAAACCTGTTGTTCTTATCTTCTGTTACTTCCAGATGTTATTGTGAGTTGTAATTTTGCACATGGCACAAGTGGCACAATGCTGGATGGATGGTTTACAAAACATAGCTACCAACTACTTAATGTGTTTTGTTAAGTTTATGTTAAAAGTAGAGCTGTCAAACGATTACATTTTTTAATCAGATGAATCACATTTTAGAATTTCTGATTAATAACGATTAATCGCCTAATAAAAAATACTTTTATTATCAAGATTTTTTCCCCCCGCCAAATATGAAGAGCACCGGTTATGTGTTAATTATTTTGCCATTTAATGTTATGAGGACATCTTCAACATTTTTTGATCCACTGCACACGCTCATCCTCCTCTTTTTCTAATCAGTTTATTACTTGCATAATTTAAAATGGAAAAAAATGACCTCGATATTTTGAAATGAACAAATATTGTAAATGTAATTATGTTTATCAACATAACCTGTGCTACCTTAATTAAACATAGCCATCCGCTGTCACGCTAAAGGATAATATGGTCAAAATTAATAGTGCGATTAATCTGCGTTAATTCATGAATAATGCGATAATTTTTTGTGATTAATTAGTCAATTAACGCTTTGACAACACTAGTTAAAACTGATTTAGAAACTTTGTATAGGAATTATTTTTGAATAAATGAAACCTTGAAATAAACGTTTGTTGGGTTTATTAGATAAAAATCATAATCGTCCTGAATGACATGAGAGAGAAAAAAAAAATCAAGATTTTTTTGGGGCCATATCACCCAGCCTTAATTTGATGAATTTTGTTAGTTCTCATTAACCACAATAACCAGAACAAAATAACTAAAGATCAATTTGTCTTTATGCCACCAAGCATGAAATAAAACATGGAAAAATACCTCTAGTTTCTCTATAGGCAGGAGAAGAGTCTTCTGGTAGTAATGGATGGCTAAATGCGTCAGGCCCATCTGGTGGACTGCTCTGCCCATGTTAAACATGCTCTCCTGACACTCCCCGCGCAGTTCCACATACCGTCGCAGGAAGGTGAAACCCTAAAAAAATAAAATATATATATATTTATTTATTAGAAGACAGTTCCTCAAAAGCACAGATGCGCCCAACCAAACACAACATACCTGAACAACCAGTGGGTGCCTCTTTAACACAAATTTCTGGGATGCCATGTGGAAAAAGGTGAGGCCCACATACATGTTGATAAGCGGGTCATCAGGCTGCGACTGGAAGGCCTGAGCATACTGGGCTGGAGACAAACAAGACCACGGTCACGCACATCGCCCCATTTGCAATCGGACCAGAGGCAAATCGCGGTCGGCGCGCGGTACCCAGGGCGTGTTTAAAGCTGCCCGACACCATGGCGTTGTGTCCGCAGAGCACGCACAGGGCCTGGTTGTCGGGATATTTCAAAAGCTGACGCAGGCAGAAGCGATGATGACGTTGGTGGTGGGAGGATAACGTCAGCTGGAAGGAGCGCATGTCACTGCATTACAAGTTGAAAGGAGATGCATACAAAGCCACGTGTTGGTTTACCTGGTTAAATATATTCCAAAGCTGAGGCTGATCCACATTATCGATCAGCATCAATCTGTTGGAAAGAGGAAACCGAAATGAGAAAAGTGACAAACGGAGGATCGAACCAACAACTCAAACCTGATGTAGTTGTAGGCCTTGTGGTGGTCGTGGCAGAGGATGCTGGCCGAGAGCCCCAGGAACTCCAGCTCCTTCCTTCGGGGTATGACGTCGTAGAAGGAGTCGAACTCCATCCCCGAGTCCACCATTAGCTCCGCCTCTTCGTAGCGTTGCACCTCGCACAGCGTCAGCACGCAGCTCAGCAGCAGCTGCCACCAGTCCTCTTTGGACAGGACGTTGGTTTTACCTGTTGCCGCCATCAAAGTATGACAGGCCTTCACATATGGGAGGAAGCGTCTTTGGAGATAAAAATCTTAACGGTCTCGGATTTAAATTCCAAGTTTGTGTGTCAAAATTGGTCATTTGCTCCTCATTATTAAACATTGATGTGTAAAACGACGCAGGGACAAAAGTAGTGTTGTGCTTGTCGGTCGCTAATGAAACACAAGTATGCGCCAACAAGCATGACATATTCTATGATATCAATTAAAGTGCCAGCAATGCAGCTTGTTGCATTATAGCAATGTCATAATAATTACATTTAATGAACGAAACGGAATATTTTTATAAGTTACATTAAATCAGAGCTTTTTTAAAAATCTATTTAGTTTGACTTCTCAACAAGAAAATGTCATTTGCTTTGCCGCTATACACAATGTGAATTTCGGAAACAAAAATCATTGATTCTAGAAAACAGAAAAACAATTCTTCATTATGTTGTCACATTTTTGTTTAATACAACTCTTGCTTCATTTCCCTGTGATTAACCTGAAAAAAAAAAGAAAATGCTCCTCAAAGTTAGAAAGTTGCTCCTCAAACGAAGCAAAAAAAATGAAGAAAAAAAATATTTTGAGCCTTGAATTGAAGTTACAGTACGTACGACAGTTCCAGACCACTCAGCATGTCAGATGCAAGCTTATTGAATATTTTCAGAAACACAACTAAACAAAGTCAAGTGAAGTCGGAAAGAAGATATGTGAGGTAAATTACTTGAAGGTGAGACGGTTGTCATTAACAGGTAAACGGATTCAAAAATACATGTGGTGGAAATTTAGACACAGTTAAGTTAACATGATCCTTCGGAAAAGAGACAATAATTTATCCTCCCTATATACGGGTTCCACTGAATTAATTTAGTTTCCCCCCCCAAAGGAAATTGTCAGTGCAAACCCAAGGACAACACGTTTTTACAGTTCGGAAAAGGTCTATACGTACATTTGATATCCAAATAAGCGGCTTCCTGGTCATCGATGTCGGACAGCACGTTCCCAACCTTCACCAAGTGCAGGTGAGTCGCTCCTGATATGATGACAGAGCGCACACACACCATGGCACGCTGCATGGGCACCTTGGATAGACACACACACACACACACACACGCATGACAGCCATTCTTACGTGCGGCTTTTTTCACAGGAGAGAAAATAAAGATGCAACCTTGAGCAGCATGGACATCATAGTGATGACGGCATCCAAGTAATCCTGGATGAGTCCTTGCGTTTTCAGGAGCACCGACCGATGCAGGAGCAGCTTCAGTTCCTGCAGATATGGACGCGCGCCGATGATACGAGTGTCTGCTTCTTAATCAAAGTGTGGTAAGAAAAAAATATATATCACTTGCCTTTTGCGCCGCGGACGAGTCGTGCGCAAGCGTGTCGTTGTCGTACATGGACTCCAGCGCTTTGAGGGCACACTCGGGCCGACCGAGCTGTTGCTGCAGGGTGGCGAGTGACAGCCGCGCCTCCAGGTGCTGCGGCGCCAACTCCACCACCTTTGTGAAGCTTTCGGCCGCTGCTTTCATTTCACCGAGAGCCTTCAGACACTCTGCAATGGAATTACAGTTGCTTTTAATGGAGGTGATACATTCTCCTGTCACAACATTATGCTAGGGCTGGCTGATTATGGGGGAAATAATCATCACAATTATTTGCATGTCTGGAATGGGGAGGATGGAATGGTGGTTTATGGTGCAGAACTAGCAGCTCAGTCTGCGAGCCGGTGAAAAACAAGTTATTGTGGATGTGTGTGCGTGTGAGCGTCTCCCGCAGCTGCGCCAGGCACATCGTCTCGTTGTCGTGGAGACAACTTTGACTGGCCACTGTGGAAAATACAGGGAGTGAGGGTGGAGATAAGAAAGCCCAGCGTCCACCTGTAGCAGTTCTTCACCCAGGCGGAAATTCCAGATAATAGAATGTTTTGGGAGCAGGCCCAACATTTTGGTTTGGCCTTGAGTATTGAGCCTGTGACTCTCTTAGGGGCTTTTGATTAGCTGCATTATTAACTCATTTGCTCCCAAAAACGTATAAAAATGTTTTTTTATTTTTTATTTTTTATATTGCCATGTTCCCCATGTATTTATGTTTTTTAGGGATGCACCAAAATGAAAATATTTGGCTGAAACCAAAAATGCTTGGCCGAAAACCTTTTTTTTTTTTTTTGCCAATTTTAAAGCGGCGTATTTTTGCGTGCGTCACCACAACCTATTTCAGCCATATTCTTTCAGCTTTAGTTTATTACAAGAAACGGCCAGCAGGTGGTAGCAGAGTATAAGCGATCAACCAGGGCCATGTTGCAAACAAGCTCTTTTCCTCACTGTTTTTAACAGGTTTGTGAATAATGATGAAACTTAGCTATATTGTAATGCTAAGCTAATAGCTGCAAAACGGAAACAAACAGAAATATACTTTTTTTCCTGATGAAAGAAGAGACTCAATTTTTTCTTTTGGAAGGTTCCATGTTTTTATAGCAATAGAACACAATATTCTGTGGGCCATGCAAAATCAGTCAAAATCCCAGTAGGGAGCGAAGGGGGTTGCTTCAGTGAAAATGGCTGGGAGTGAATGAGTTAATTGATGTCAAAAATAAGTATTATTCAACCAACTTTAAATATAACACAAAAGAACAACCAGAAAATAAAGTAGTAGATGCCCCAAAAATCCGCAAGCAACAGAAACGAAAACAATTCCACATGAATGAAGCAAATATTAAACGTGACATAGTGTTGAGATCGTTTTGTCAGTTACCTGCGTGCCGAAGCCAGACGACAGCCAGGTTGTATTTCTCAGATATGACAAGCGCAGACAGCAAAGGTAGCGCAGACAGGTACTCTCCCTTCTGCAGGTAGGCCTCGCCCACGTCCAGGTATAAGTCGCCGATCTCCTCTGCGCTTTGCTCCATTAGTGAAGACACGAGAGGCTGGGAAAAGCCAGAAGAAAAGTGTCAAACTGCGGCCCTGTCTGAAAGACGTCACGGGTGCAAAATCCTCTGCTACCTCCAGGGGTGCAGAGACGCACAGGTGGATGAGGCAGATAATCAGCTTGGCCTTCAGGTCCACGGGAATGCTGTCTGGAACCTGAACATCCTTGATTTGAGCTGAAAACACATCCTCTGTTATCTTTGTGTTCTACTCCTCTTTGAGAACATTTTGGGCATTGGCACAAACTGATTGAACTTCTCTATAGTTCTCTGCTTGGCCTCTTGTCAACCACTTCATCTTAATTGAGTCGCTTGAAGCTTCAGTTGCTTGCATGAGAGTTTGCGGCTTTCTTTGTGGGATTTTCGAATGTGAAATGGAGTTTTTATAATAGCCTCAAGGCCCCAATCTTGGACTGTATCTTATTGGGCAGTTTGGTTCAGGTAATATAACTTTGGCTCCAACGCACTACAATCAATGCTTTCCTTTAATCGTCGAGCAGATACTTTCACTTTTGCATGTGACTTACATTTGTCCGCTGACGCCTTTTCTTCCGTAGTCACCGACTGTGCGTCCTCGTTGTTCTTCTCCTCATTCTCACTTGTCGTCTCTGACAAATTCTCACATTTAACGGGGTACTCTGGCTGACTTTCATCCTGGACCAGAACCACACCCACAAAACGGACCAAGACCTGAACGAGGACACAAGGATGATATGTGACATTCACAACCAATGTAATTGCTGCGGTTGTGATAAAGTGTGCCCGAATACCTGCAAAGCCTTGTCGTATTGGTGGTTGGTGATGTAGAGCTCAGCGGCCATGTTGATAATGTCATCGCTAACCAGGCTGGGGTGTCGCGCCAGAGCCTCCTCAATTACACCCAGTGCCGAGGGCAGGTCGTCACTTTCATAATAACTCCTAAGCAGCGGAAGATGTGTGTAAGGACAGACGTACGTTCACTTGGTTAATATGGCGTCACTGTTGGGCAAAATACTCACATCTTCAAAAATCACTATTTTTTAGGAAATCCAGCAAATGTTAAAAACAGATTAGATTTATTTTTTTGTATTTAAATTATTTTTAAATTCATTTTAATTTTTTAAATTTATATAGATATATTTTTTATTTGATTAGATTTTAGATTAGACATTAGATTATATTGCTATCAACAACACCACTCCAAAACCACGTTAAATGCTTAACTGAATCCGCTAAAGAAATAGCAAATTTACTACGTTGTCATTAAATAAAATGGTAGGATGCGTCACCAGCATCCACATCGTCTTCCCCAATGCCGACCGTCCCAACCTGAGAAAAATACTTTAATACTCGTTCAAATTTTCTCAATCATCTTCTCAAGTAATAACACGATGAAATGACTAAAAAGTGTAAATGGTAAAAATTAATCTACACAGATTTCCATGACCTCCGTGGCTGACCGTATCTTCTACACGGAAGCATTATAGCGATCCATTTTAAACAAAACAGGCGTACTCAACTTTATGAAACCTGTTTTTGCTTATGATTGTCTAAATAATGCTGCATGACTCATACACTTATTGTTCAATTGAGTTTTCAAGATTTGTTGCAAAGACAATTGGTTAATAATACGTAAAAATAACAGACAGCATTAGGACAGACCTTTAGTACAGATTTGTGTAAACAAACAACAACATGAAACTGACCATATTACAATACAATGCGTCTTATGGATGATGTGATGACGTGTATTTATTTTTTTAAACTGCTAGCATGCAATTGTATTTATTCATGGGGATTTACAAACATAAATATATTTTTTACTATTTTAGTTGTAAATAGTTCCTTATATAGCTTCTACTGTACATATAAAAGCAATGCATTATTATGGTCTCCACTGGCTGTAGTCTGGACACTCGTGTTCTACAGTGTTTTCCGATTTCTATTGGCTACTGTTGTCAACGCGAGTGTTCGGCTTTTCACCATCACCATTTTTGGGCCAGAGCACCGCTTGCTGTATTTGCAGTATAGGACCACAAAGGAAATTGGCACACTGGTGGGTGGCGAGTTCCATACTTGGCCATGTCCTTGGAGAGCTGCATGAAGTGCTCCGCCTCCTCCTCTGGCAGCAGGGACAGGATTCGGCGGTAGCCATCCATGCACTGCTTGTGCTCCCCCAGACGCATGAGGAGGCTGCAGCGGTCCCACAGGTAGCGTACGTTGGTGGGAGCGTACTTGACGGCTGCGGGATGGATTAGAAGAATGCACCTTAGACAACCGCTACTTAACGCCACCAGTATTTCCTACCTATTTCTCTCAATGTTTTAATATTGCATTGATGTTTTTCTAGTTTTCCTAACCTTTGTTTTACATTAGAAGAATCTCATGACAGGCTAGGGCGGGGCAATTTACTCATTTGTTCCCAAATACGTATAAAAACGTTCTATTTTAAATATTGCCATATTTATACCGTTTTTTAAAATTTTATTTAAAAAAAAAATGTTTTTGATGCTAGAGCATACAGAAGGCTTTGATGCAGCCTCTGACCTAAAGAGGTCGCTTAAAGCAATGGTAGTTTAGTTATTACAAAAAAACGGCCAGCAGGTGGCAGCAGATTATAAGAGATCAGCCAGGGCCATGTTGCAAAAAGCTCTTTTGTCAGTGTTTTCAACAGGTTTGTGAATAATGATGAAGCTTAGCTATCGGGGTTTTTCCTGGCTCAAATTGAGGTAGAGGTGGTATCCTGACTATGATGGGTGACTATCAATACCAGGTATTGGTATCGGTGCTAATACCAGTCTTATTTTAAGGTATCGGTACTCAAGGTGGTGACAGATACCATTGGGTGGCCGTTTTACGATCAAGGACAAGAAATTATATGAATGCAAAGTTGCCATTAACTTCATGCAATTTTAAGGAAAAATAGCATATTGGGGTATATAAGTCTTTCTTTAAACAGGGATGTGATTTGACCAAAGTGAAATTATCTGAAAATTTAGCCGGGGGTCTGGGGGCCGCTGGCACCCAGCTAGGTCCAGAGCTCATGGGTTTTCCGTGTTTTTAAGTACTTTCAATGCACTCACATGACAAAGAAATAGACAAAACAACAGCATAAATTTTCAATGTATATTGAACTATCCCATATAAAATGGCAGTTTTAGTCAACTCAAAATCAGTCACATTCAAAAACATTGGACTGCCTTTGCTTTTAAAAACTATCACTGAGAATATCATCATATCTAACTAATGTGATTACTAAGTTAACACATAAATAATGTTGAAGAGTTCAAATTTCATGAACAAATAATTGTATCATGACCAAATGAAAAGTAACTCATATTAGAGCATACCACAAATGTCTTTGTTATAGCAGAATATGTTATCTGTCGGAGTCATGTGCATACACAATGAACTACTAAAATAATTTTTTTTTAAAAAAATAAAAAAAAAAATCGGATTTTTTTTTTTGGGGGGGGGGGAGATAAAAAAAAGCGGAATTCCGCGAATTAGCGGAAAAATCACATCCCTGTTTAAAATAATTAGTCATTTATGGGTGGGGAATTTTATTTACTAGTGGTATCGGTATTCGGTATCAGTAGCGGTGACCACTCAAGTGTTGCGTATCGGTCGGGAAAAAATGGTATTGAACATCCCTGATCCTGACCATGCGCCATGACGTGCATGTATTCTGTAAATTCAACTGACTCAATTTCATTTTTTACAGGCAACATATAATAATTCCACGTTCCAATAATAAGAATAATAGTCCTGATAAGAATATGACTATTATCATGTTAAAACATTCATTCATTATCACTTAGGCTGGAGGTGGCGAGTAAATAGGGTGGAGGTAGCCGCCTCAGAATTTTGTACGCAGGAAAAACCATGACTATGTTCTAATGCTAATTTCTGCAAAACGGAAACAGATAGAAATATACTTTTTTTCTGATGAAAGAGACTAATCAGTTTTTTTGGTTCCATGTTTTTATAGCAATAGAACACAATATTCTGTGGGCCTTGCAACAGCCGGAGCAAAGGGGGTTGCTTGAGTGAAAATGGCTGGGAGTGAATGAGTTAAGAGAAATCTAATTGCATGTTTGTTTTTGGCTGACGATCATAAAAACATAATTGGAGAAAAATGATTAATTTAAGTGGGAGGGAACAAACTGAATTGTGCTGGTACTGCTATCCTCATTCAAACATTGCTTAAGAACACAAACAGAGATGTGAAAATTTTGCCAGGCAGACCTTTGTTGTAGCAGACGAGAGCTTCCCGGACGTTGTCCTGCTCCAGCGATATCTCGGCTAGCCGGATCCACTCCTCGCAGTCGCCGGGGTTCAGGTGGGCGGCGATCAGACTGAACTGCAGCGCTTTGTCCATGTCGCCTTCGTCCTCGTAGATCATGGCCAGCGTGGAGAAAGGATCGTAGGCCAGTGGCGCTGGAAGGGCCAAGATAGACGCTGATAGTATCATAAGAGACCACGCACCAAAGCATAAACATGTCCCTACCTTGTCGTATGATCTCCATACACATGGCAATGGCGTCGTCTTTCTCTCCTCTGGCGTAGCGAATGTTGGCCTCACCCATCAAGCCTCTGAGTGCCCGGGGAAGTTTACTGCGGGTACGTCGTTCCTGGAAGCATAGAAACAAAGCAGTGTTCCCATCGACTCCCATAGAAAGTTTCCAGCTTTGAAAATGTGTGCAATTTTGCAACCCAACTCACCCTCATCATTTTCTTGTTTTCGCGGGTTAGCTCCATCTCCAGCGCAAGTACGTCTCCTACTGTCATGTCCTCGCTTTCTTTGTCTTTGCTTTCAATCTTTGGTCTCTTCTTTGGCTTCTTCTCCTGCAATTTCAATGTAAACTTGTCCTTTTCCTCCACATCCACTTCCTCTTCCTCACAGTCGTCCTCCTCCACAACAAAATCCTCGTCATTCTTGTCATCAACATAGCCCAAACTGTCATTATCCTCATCTGACAATATTTGGTCGGTGGAGTCGCCAAGCATTGAGGCGAAGGCTTGCTGAACCCCAGGACTGATACCTTCTTCTTAGAGGGGGCATGAGGTGGAATAAAAAAAATAAAAAATAAACTTTTAAAAAGTCAAACATGGAGACAAACACAATTAGACAAGAAAGACAGCATAAACTAACAAAACTTCCAATCAGGGAATCAAAAGGGGAAGAATTTTGATGAATCTGAAAATGGAATTTTCAGTTTTTGGCATTTAGTGGGTAGTGAAAAGACAATATTGAATAATCAATCACCGAGATTGGAATGTCTTCAAGGACCTAATACTTGCCTTGAGGTTGAACACCTTGGGTCCCAACATTTCAAACTGATGTTACAACATTATGCAGTTTAATGTTAACAATGCACTTAAATATCGGAAATGCTTCAAAAGTACTTAAAATGATCTATGTACTTCTAAAATGTACAACAGGCATACTAGATTAAAACAAAAAAACATTAAGGCCACTGTAACAATGTGCATTTTAAATTCTGTCACAGGGAGCCCACTTTGAGAATGACTGACGTTTTTTCTTGGGTTCTGAGAATCGTCAACACTTTTCTCCCATTTGCCTGATGCCACTGATTAATACATCAAAAACATATTAGGGCAAACTTAAGGACACACATTCAGAAAGTTGTGGCGCTACAATTTTACCAATTTTTAAATGGGTCTGTGTCGAAGTGGAAGGCTGCACCACCTCCTCATTTTCAACTGGAACTCCTGACTCCTGAAAGGCATAAACAAGAATTCATGAATTGCAATTTAACACATGAATGCACAACATGGTTCCAAAGACAAACTGAGTATCTTCTATCCATATTTAGGTATTCAAGGGATCCCTCAATTAGTTTTTTTTATTTTAATAATATCCTTATTGTTCTCTTATATTATTGAGTAAAGCCTTTCATTTTAATTCAATTTATTCCACTCTTAAAAACTAACAAAAACAATTAAAACAAAACATACAAATATAAAAAATAAAATAAATACAGTTACATATTAAGAAGACAGGCATACCAGTGTTTCCACATGTTTGACTTGTAGTTTTGCTTACTGTACCAGTAAATCAACAAGCACACAATGTATTTGGGAACACCTCTCTGTATTAGCTTCATAAACAGCTTTCGGCAGTAAAAACCCACAGTTGCCTCAATAAAAAAATGGCGTGTGTTTGATGAGGTTAACAGGTGCACGTTTGTAATTTAGTGGATTTTGTATCACTTTAGGAAAATAAACAAAAGTTTCAGATGAATGGTTGACATATAGTTGATTTATACTGCTAGTAAAGGACAAAACGGGTCTAATTCGACCTGAACATTATGTAAGGTTTAATAACTTTGAGTGAAGCCAGATTGCCTCAAAACGTACCTTGGCTTTCCTTTCGTCTCTTCTCCTGTCAAACTCCTCAAATGTAACCCTCCCCTCCAGGTATTCGATAAGCTCGGCGCTGAAGCCTGACATCTTGCTTTGCTTAGGCTACTATTTAACAGTCAACCCAAACAATGAAATTCTCACTAATCACATTCCAATCCAACCAACATGTTCGCGTGTGCATCGACAGTACGGGAGCTCGCTTTTAACTTTGTTGTTTACATCTGCTTAGCTTCCGGGAGCATTTAGTCACGTGGTGTAAATTTTCCGGGTTGACGCTGTCAAACGTGAATTAGTCACAGCGACATCTGGTGGTGGTAGATGTCAACAACCACGTCATCGTCGTATTCACTCACCAACCGTTTTTGATCTAAGGCACTTACTGTCATTACAAAAATGTCAACAACCAAAACTGCAAACATGGTTGTGACGAAAGTGAATAATACACTATGCTTGGGCATGATCAGTTCACCAAAGCGTTACGGTTTCGTATATAAAACTCATCTGTTCTGATGATCTCTGAACTTGTTAGATGTTAGACCACAGGATATCCATGTTCTGTGTGATTGTCTTCAGCAAACTGTTTGCAAGCTTTCTTATTCATCATCTTTAGAAGAGGCTTCCTTTTGGGGATACAGCCATGCAGTTGTTTCAAATTGAATAATATTCACTTTTGTTGCCAGCAATTTTGACAGTTGCTATAGCTAATGTGTTGAGTTATTTCGAGGGGACAGTCAATGTAGTTACAGAAGCTGTACACTCACTACATTCTAGCAAAATTGTTATCTCCTCAGTGTTTCCTTATGAAAGATAAAATCGTTACAATATGAAGAATGTACTCAAAGAAATGAATAAGAACATGCAGCAGCTAAAATTGGCAGTCCAAATGGAAACGGCAATGACATATTTAAATGAAAAGCACTAGGCCACGCATCTTAAGCTGCTGAGTTAACTACTTAATTGTGAGCTTGTTGGTAACCTCGAAAGTC
Source organism: Vanacampus margaritifer (assembly GCF_051991255.1). Classification (NCBI taxonomy): domain Eukaryota; kingdom Metazoa; phylum Chordata; class Actinopteri; order Syngnathiformes; family Syngnathidae; genus Vanacampus; species Vanacampus margaritifer. The sequence continues at coordinate 22,018,542 of NC_135432.1, read as the reverse complement.
CGTAAACTGAATACATCCTGCACACATTTAAAAGACCAATAATAAAATGAATCAATAATAACCAAGCACAAGAAAAAGTCAAATCAACGTAACTGCGTGCTTTATTGATGTACAGTAAAGCATTTTTATTTATTTATAATACAGTAGTAGTAAGGCATATATTTGGTGGCGTCTGATATGCTGTGAAGTATTGTGTTGCAAAAATGACACACACACAAAAGTTAAACTAATTCAGTGTCTTGATCAAAACAAAATGATGCTGGGTCATGCAGCAGTGTGTGTGCATGTGTATGTCGATCACCCTTTCATCGATTGATGGATTTCATTTAGCCACTCATGCATGCTTAGTAATAATCCCACAACATCAAAACAAAACAAAATACACTTTGAAAACAAAGAGAGAAACACTCTTAAAATGACACACAGATAAAGTAGGTACTGTATGTCCCAAGTATGACAGTAGTAGTAGCTGTTGAGCCATGAATTGCCTTGACAGAGAAAACAAATGCAAACGCATTCAAAACATTCACATTTCAAGCTCCCTTCAAGGAGTTGGCTACAGTAGGGCAGTAACCTCCGTATTTGATTTCATACGTCAGGCCAAGTAGTGTTTGCATTGGAAACTTAAATAATGTTTGATCAATTTGACTCATTTTAAAGTTAATGAACAAATAAAAACAATCTTACAGTACTTAAGACAGGAGGAGATTGAATAATAAAACTAAAAGCCAGTGTGCAGTTTGTACTTAATTCAAAAGTCACGTGTGCCAGTGCAAGAACCTGCAAGTTTTCGTTTACAATCTCAAGCAAACGCAAAGACACAAATGAAAGCTTTAAATTGGCAAAACACTTTCAAGCGAGGCCGTATTGCAGCAACTTATGTTTGTCCGGCCAACCGGCCATGTTAGATGCCACGTCTTACCCAAAGGAACAGAGCCATAACTAAAACAGATTGCTGTTGTTTTGAAAATAATTCAATCCAATCCAATTATTCCCTACAACACGCGCACCCCCCCAAACACCATTCAAGAATGACTAAATCAGTTATTGGATATTATGTATATTCAATATTGAGAAGCCTACAGAAGACGGATAGATGGAGACAAAACAAAACAAAAATGTGAGTATTGTACTGCATTGGGACAACACACGCGCACGCACACACACGCACAACGTACTGTAAAGTTCCAGGATGCCTGCATTACCTTAACAGTATTGTACGTTGTTATATAAAGACATTTTCCTCTTAGGAAACACCCTTATTATTACAATCATTCTTTGTTTTTTTGTTTGTTTTTTTTTAAATACAAATGTCTGAAATGCTTATTTCCCGGTTACAAACATTACCACACTAAACACACTTATTTGTATGTTTCTTTGTTGCCCCCCCCCCCCACCCCCCCAAAAACACTTTTTTTTTGTGTGTGAAAATTTTTATACAATTGCATAGAAGTTTAAAAACCATCTCTCCCCCCCATAAAACAACTTCAGGACATTTAAGAAACTACTAACTCTACAAGTTTTTTTTTTTTTAACTCATCATTGCTGGAACCGCAAACATTCATAAAAATAGACGTTTTATATTCTGTTTGTAAAGTATGTGTCCAATTGGGGTCTATTGACTACGAAATGGGAAGAGGTGGGTGCGTGGGGCTTGGGGAGCAGTGTCAGAAGGGCGGGGCCTTGATGGCGCTCGGCTCATCCGTCATGACGTTGACCAGGGACTCCATGGCACGGCCCAGATCGTCGGCCATGTGGAACAAACTTCCGATGCTAGGACCTGCCGAGTGAAGAGTTGGGGAAAAAAAGTGAGCAATAATTGTGGAAATATAAAAAAATATATAAAAAATTAAGGACATTAGGTAACTTTGCTTGTTTATAATTGAGTGATCAAATCAAACTTTATTTATATAACACCTTTCATACATTAAAATGCAACTCAAAGTGCTGAACCTGAGGATACTTAATTCAATATATTTTTGCCCCTTTATGTTTCCATGATCCGTGCTGAACGAAAACTGTGCCCCCAACAAAATCACAATTGCATAACTTCAATCTTACAATTGTAGCCAAAGAAGGACAATTAAGAGAGTAGAACCACTAACCTCTCATTGGTGTCCCCTTCTCCCTCCTGGCCCACAAAAAAAAAAGTAGGAAAGGAAGATGAAGGTAGAAAATCAGTTTTAGTCATAGAGAGGAAAGAAAGATCAAGTTGAAGAGAAAACTCTACAAGAATGGACGGAGCATTGCTATTGAGAAGGAAAAAAAAGCAGAGCTCCTCACCTTGGCTATGAGGGAAAGAGTTGTTGAGCTGTTCCATCACTTCCTCCAGTCCAGATGGGTCTTGAGAAGGGATGGACAGCTCGTCATCACCTAAAACATCGAGGATAAAATAGATACCAACAATTGAATATCCTTGAGCATCTGAAGAAAATGAACGGATTAATCCTTGGGGGTGTGAAAACACTCCATACGCGGTATTTTGTCCAAAATTTGGACACTCTTTGTAAGTGTGATAACTAAGTCATTTATGAATATTTTTTTTACTTTCGACCACTCAAAATGTTCACTGGCATCAGACCTACCCATACATATGTATGTTTTATGTATTTATTTATTTTTTGATGCTCTCTATGTACAATCAAATAAATTATGTGCAATCTGCAAAATTAACTATAACGTAGATGATGATTTTGTCCAGAATTGTCACTTTGACGACGCACGCGCCAGCACACACAATTTTACCGCATCCACACACACTCACAGGCCTGTTCTATCAATCCCGTCCATGCCGGCTTGTTTTGGTGCAACTATGGTCACGTGGCAAAGACATTCGTCAGCTCAAGTAAAAATTATAAGCAGCTCTCTAGTGCCACCAGGTGGATTATGGTTTTGAGACTCAACTCACATTTTTTATTTTTATTTTACAGCTTTAGTTGAGGTCCCACTGGATATTCATTGGAAATACATCAGGTGTACATTGCATAAAAAAACATGTAAAATAGTATATGGGTCTAAATTTTGTACAATTAGACCTTTCACAATATAAATATTTGGCTCCTACATCTATCAATGGCAATAATATATATTTTTTAAATGACAATCTGGGTGAAATTTTAGCCCCCTAAGTCATTTTTAATATGCTTTATCGATGATAATATTATTATTAATAATCATAAAATGTCCAAATTTTGTACAAATACTGCACAAGGTCAATTAAAGCGCGAGCATGAGCGTGTGTCTTCTCACCCATTGTGTCGGTGGTCTGGCTGGCAGCCACGCGCAGATGAGGCAGGGAGGAGTCAGAGCGCTGAGACGAGGTGGAAGGCGAGGACAGAGCGGTACCGTTCACCTTGGAATCCGTCTGCCGGCAACACACATGTTAGACACACGGCCAAATGTAAAAATAGACACGGCAAAGTATGGCGGTACTTTAACTTACAAGTGCCCTCACAGTGAAAGTACAGGTTGTGTTATGTGCTTGTATGGTCCTCTTTTTTTATGCAGGCATTTTGCTGTATGTCTTTTTTCAAAACTGGACTAAAGAAAGTGAGTGCTGAGCAGAAGCTGCTAATATCATTAGCATAGAAAAATGTGAGTGAATCTATTTAAATAAGGTTAAAAAACGGTTGCAAAAACGGTTTCATTCTTTAGTGTACGTTCTACAGTAATGCCTTGCGATACAAGAAATGAAAAACTTTTTGCATTGACGCGAGCACGACGAACCTGCTCGAGGAGCTGCCTCAGTCGGTGCAGTTGAGACTCCAGCTGTTTGTTGTGGTCCTCGAGGATCTGCATGCGGGCTTCCAGGCGCCCCTTGTGCTGCCGCAGCAGCTTGGCCTCGGCAATGAGCTCGGCGTCCCGCGCACGCTGCGGCGACACCGGCAGCATTTCCGGGGGCGACGGGAGCGGGGACAGACCCTTCCTGTCATGCGCCTTCTTCAGACGGTCATATTCGGCTTGCAGCTTCCTGCGGCCCGCGGCAGACGCGATGACAGCATTAGTAATCTTGGCAATGTGATCACTCAGTCCGACTGAGCTCGAGAGACACGACAAGGCACCATTCCAAGATACAGGAGGCATTTGGCGGCGGTTCGACTCAGGATTTTAAAAAGGATGCGGTCAACTGGCGACTGCCACTGACCTGTTTTCCTGCTCCAGGTCATTGAGGACCCGCTCCAGCTCTCCTTTCTCCTCTGTTTCCATGGAGATGAGAATCTGGGCCGGGCTGCGGGGCTGGCTGAGGGGAGAGCCTTGGTTCAGAGACTGGCAGTAGTGTTGGATCAACATGTGCTCGTCATCACTGCAAACAAACATGCGCAGCGAACACACCAAAATGAGTATAAAGCGTTTGTAAAAGCAGCAAAAAGGGCTTTGTAAAAAAAAAGACAAAAAAAACCTAACAAAAGGACCCAAAATCTATTTGGCGGACTGTTGAACAATTCATCAACACAAACAGTCTTCAGAGTGATGGTAACTGGGCCACATTTTCAGATAGCCTGACTACAGCAAATCATTTCTAGCTCACTATACAAAATAAAGTTTGCAACAAATATTGGCAGACAAAAATGACCACATATTCCAATTTTTCACTTGTGTGGATGGGACAAAGTTCAAATTGAACACAACGATGAATCGTTTGTTAATTGATAATAAAAAGGGAAATGGAGAAGAGTAATGTGCCAGAGAGACACCTTTGGTATAACGTACTTTCAAAATGTCTGAACAAACCAATGCTAACAATGCTGAGAAAGCAAATTACAATGACATATGTCATATGCAATCATTTTTGCACATACCTTAAAATGCGCTTAATATTAAAAACAATATCAGTGACGTAAAAGAAAATTCATTCTAATCTGCACATGCACTGAGGAGCATGCAAACTATGCAAAACCAGCAATGTCCATCTTTGCAAACCAGCTAATGGGTGCAAAGAAGGATGCGGAGCCAGCCAATCAGCGAGTGATGACAAAAAGAAAGAAGAAAGCAAACAGAAAGTGTTTCTCACATGCTCTCATTGGGTGAGATACTGTCATTCAGATAAGAGCCATTACGGTTCTCCATTTCTGCTAACCTGTGGAAGAAACAGAGCAGTCAGTTGCAAACATTACCTTCAAATTAGATTTGAAAGTGTCCCTTTACAACCCTGATGAAAATATAAAACGTCAGAATATGCCGAACAGAAAAGTGTCTGAAAGAAGAAAATGTCAAAATGGATTCCGGATTCTTAAAACATAAAAGATCCTGCTAATATTTGTAACTACATGTGGAGCAAAAGCTACAATGTGATTCATTTTTCATCCTGCTATTTCCATTATTTTGACTGTTGCTAAATTAGGAAACCAAAATGATTTAGCTGTTAGTACAATCCATTACACACGTGGACGCAACTCTCACTACCCCTCTGTTAAGGAAAGAAAAAACCCACAGCGGTCACAGAAATTACTTGACTAATAATGTATAACTTAATTTAATTAATAATAATAATTGACTAATAACAACTCTTATTGGCTTAGATTGTGGAAGATGTGATCAAAACGTTATGGCAGTTGTAGGTTTTTTAGCTGCCGTGCTCCAAGCAAGCACTGATGTTACGTCTGCTGAAACTGAAAGTACAGCTGAATTGTGTCGTCGACAGATGGCACGGTTTCACTTGCGTATGAAGACAGCAGGTGCTAGCTTGGGGGAGCAAGAACTGCTTTCAAGAGCCCTTTGTTGGGGATCTAACATGCGTCATATGGCTGCAACTCAACAAATAATACCACGAGGTCCGCACCGATGGGCGCCTTTGTTGAACGGCCCACTGACAAAAACGGATATTACTCAGGCCCTCGTCGATGTCTTTTTAGATGGCTACGAACTTGACTTGACAATATTAATGGATTTGTCCGAGTTGCCGTATTGACCAAGGTTTAAAGAGCCCATGCTGACACCCTGCGTGATGCAAGCAGCTTCCCAAAGATGTCCTGACTCTCCATCTTCGGATAAATCGATAACGGCGGCACGATCACAGCTTCCGTAGCCATGACTCATATGTAACAGATCGATCATGGTGTGTGTAGCTGGTGTCACTCTTAAATCACAAAAAAAGTACACAAAATAGGAACGAGGCATTTTTTTTTCAACAGAAAGTCCTCCTTTCATTAAGCGAATGGATAATTGGAAAAGAGTTGTTGAGACATCCACCTTTACAGTTCTATAGCTAACTAGCTAGCTAGCAAGATATTTACTTAGCCACCAATTTATTGCTACGTTCATAAATACACTCTGAGTGCACTCTACTCCACTCTAACAGTTTGTAAACCCAGAGCACTGCTGGAATGTGCCACTGGCTTATTCTGAGTGCCATAAAATAAGAGTGCCGCAGCTAGCTTGCTAACGTCGATGTCAGCTAGCTGTGTTAGCTAAGCCACTAGAGCTAACACTAGCACTTGTACTGTTTGGGTTTGGTCATGAATTCATATAAGGGGAGGCACACTTTGCCTCTTGGAAAACTCCTGCTCTCAAAGTCGTGTTAGGACGACAGCATTGGGCGTGACAATTCTGGAAAATTCTTGTATGAATGGTCCATTGCAGCCGTGAACTACCGCCCGCACCCCTGATTCAAACAAATTTAAAAGCACCACTGTGCTGCCTTTACTCAACTTTTAGATTCATGAAGTGAAATGATATGGACTGCAACTTGGACTAGAACTGCGTCAGGAAAGAATGAGGGCAGCTGATCCCATGTGGGTTACATAGGTGGGATGGAGGAGGGGAGGTGGCGCATCCCCTTGCAGGAAGTGTGCAGCGCGCTTTATTATTTCTCCAAAATGATGATTCCAAATCACATCAATCAAAATGTTCTCGGGTCTGGGGGAGCTCTCTGGAGAAGCCATTATGTGAAACACTCGCAAAGCTGCGCACGGCGGCAGGTGCTGACTGCGGTATGTGTTTGTGTGTGTTACCGGTTGGCGTAGTGCTCGATCCGAGTGTGTGTGTCGTCATGCGAGAGCTGAGGGGATGTGCCAGGCCTGCCGGAAAAATTAAAAACAGAGAAGACAGGAGCTTTGTGAAATGCAACCGGGAGACTCATTAATCCATACGCAGCCGTACACCGCAGGAGCACACAGAAGGGCAGCGTCGGCATGAGACACGTGTAAATAAGAGTCAGCCATCTCAGAGGACTTGAACGAGTATGCGGCGGTTTTGCCCTTGAAAAATTATGTTTTCATTAAAGCCGACCCCTTTATGACAACAAATTCATACAGAGAAGTTATTTCTTTGGAACAGCGCTAGCGCGTCAAGATGTTAAATGCCATCCTCACAAGGAACATTATTTACTACTTCTACTGCACTTATATACTCTAAGTCATGCTAGCAATTTTAGCTAGCTGCTTTAGTCTGGCACCGTTAGTGAACATTTCTTTGGGGCGGCTATGTTCAAATCTTGCTAGCAGCTTCAAGACTAAATAAGTCATGCTAGCAATGTAGCTAGCTGCTTTAGTCTGGCGCTGTTAGTGAACATTTCTTTGGGGCGGCTATGTTCAAATCTTGCTAGCAGCTTCAGAACTAAATAAGCCATGCTAGCAATGTAGCTAGCTGCTTTAGTCTGGCGCCGTTAGTGAACATTTCTTTGGGGCGGCTACGTTCAAATCTCGCTAGCAGCTTCAGGACTAAATACTCCATCTTTAATCTGTATATTTACTTTTTGTTTCATTTATGACTGGTACGTTTCTATTCTATAAAATTTGTGCATTGGCTTAGTAACGGCTGGGAAACTCTTTTCTTGTCTGTTCACTATCATGGCAAATAGAAGTGGAAGAGGTACTTACGCATGGTCCACGGGCCAGAAGTTGATCAGTGTGATAGGGCTGCAAGGCAGAAAAAAATCAAAACATGAGATAACACTGGCAGTGGAGGAAAACTGCCGACTGGCAATCAAACACATAAGCTGTGTTGACTATACAATATTATTCTTAAAGGTAAAGATCTTACAACACATTTTCAGACTAAATGTTCTGTCTTACAAATTGAAATTAAAGGAATAGTTCTCCGCCATTAACAGACGCCTCCTCATTGAAACGACTTTTAGTACAGCTGCAGGTATAATTATAGTAATCTTTACAAAACGTAAACTACAATGCAACGTTAATTACACTGTGTGCATCACCATCTGTGTTTCATAATTACTGAATTACTTTACAGTCATACATCATCTAAATTTTGGCTGGTGTCAGGCTGCTAAAAAAAAACTGATGGAATTATGAAAGCTTGACAACATTTTGTGGGATGAAAAGGTGGCACTCGTGTGGTGTGTTTTCCTTTTGAAAATGTGCACCTATCCTGTAAACTTCTGCCACAGGCACCCTATAAAAAGTGACCTCATGTCTATTGCTCTGTTTAGGGATGGTAACAGCATTTTTTGGGGGGACATAGATTTTTCAACACAAAAATACTTAGAAGACAGGTTTTATATTACATTGATTCCTAAAATGCTTCATTGGCATATTTTCTTATATTTTGTGAAAAACGGTTATATTCTGTTATGGTGGACCCCCACTATTGAAATGCATTGGGGAAATTAAATGATTCCCACGAAAAACCTCCCCACCAAATAAAAAAAAGAAATAAACAATATTGGAAAAAAAATCTACAAACAAATATGTGAATCTGCGGGTAACGATTTGTGAGTATGAGGGGGTTCACTACACTGCAGTTTTCTGAGGTGCTGTGACTGTCTCACACATATGTTTATATTATACTGCCCCCAGGTGGCCAAGGTGTGCACACCAGGTGGAGCAGCACAGTGTTCATTGAACTGAAGAAATTTACAGAGTATATTATAGAGTGCTATTTTTTCCCCCAAAAAAAGATTACTCCATTTTTTGTTACAAGTGTGGTCATGGAAAACAAACAAAAACAAAAAATGCCTATCTGAAGGCACCACTGAATATTGCTTGAGAACACAGTAAGTTTTGTGAAAACAAGAGACTCACGTTTCCATGTTGTCACCTTCCAGGATGGTCTGGACAGGTAGGTAGCCCATCCGTGGGTGTTTGGTAAAGTAGCGCTTAGTCCTGAATTTGTTCTTCAGTACCTTGGCAAAATCCCTGACGTCCTCGCCGGATGTCGTCTGAAGGAAAAAGGGCTTTTTAAACATTGATTAACAACGTGGTGTGTCATTGCATTACCATTTTCATTTCCCAGATACTCAACAAAATAAATGACTTGCTTGCCAAGGATGAGATATTCATTTTCCTAGCCTGATTATCATTTTTGAAATATTGAACTTTTCCTGCAAAAGGATTAAATCCCCGATCATGGAGAGAAAAATAATGATGCATCAATCACCAAGGCTTTGTGAGAAGCTCATGGCACTTACTAAGCGCCCCATCACATTGCCCCAATTGTCATCCTGATTCAGCTTGCACTGTAGTTCCCAGGGATTCAACACGGTATTACCCACATTATTCTCCTTCATTTATTCCGTTCATTTAAAGAACCCGTGTAAAGTGAATTCCTTGATTTTTTTTAACCTATTCGAAATAAGATAACATTTTAAAATATTAAATGGAAAAATTCCTGTCCTAGTATGGTTTTGTCTTGTCTTCACACGTTGACCCCCTTACAGAAGATTTATTCAAGTTGGTTTTCCAGCAATCTGGTAGGACACTTAAAATGCCGAAGCATCACTGATAGGGGTGGGAATCCTTGAATGTCTCACGATTCGATTTGATTCCGATTTTTGGGTGTGCAATTCGATTCAGAATCGATTTTTGATTAAGAATGATTTTTTATTCAAAATGATTTGATTGACAAGGATTTTTGCTTCAATTTATAGATGTTCAAGGAATCGTAATGTGTACTCCAGTCTGACTCGCCAATGCTAATTAGCGCGTTACTCGCGGCAATTTTATCACTCAAAAGAACGGCACCACACTGCAAAACAAACAACTTTTATAGGAGTAACTTGATTGTGAATTTTTCCTTCTACTCTCTAATGTGGCTACAACTTAACAGTGTATTAGACCGCGTGTAACCACACTGCCCCTAAGTGGCCAAATCGGGTACAACATGAACAGAGCTCCAGATAAAGGCACACACAGACAAAGGCAAGACAGTATAAAATAATTTAAATAAAATCGATTTTGGGACATTTCAAATCGATTCTGAATCGTACTAAATGAGAATCGCGATTCTTATGAGAATCGATTTTTTGGCACACCCCTAATCACTGATGCATCAGTGCTTTTGTGTCCAACATTTTACTTTTAATCTACTGGCTGATAAGATACAATAGAACATTTTAGAACCAAAAAGTGTCTGAGAGGGCAAAAAAAAAAAGATTCTATTTCCCCTTACAATAATTGAAATTGGTCTGAATGCTTGCTTCTCAGTTATGCATACAGTACATTCTTAAAATGTATAATAAAGGCATTTGGGGAAAACTGTTTAGTAGTAATGAGGTTGTTGCTTTAAATCTTTAATTGGGGTATTAACGACAAAAGTTCAATAAACTGCACAGTTTGCTCACGGAAAAGCGTAACGCTAGCTGTAAACTAGAACTACAGTATACTGAGCCTGTGTAATTGCAGATCTGAGTCGGAGGAGGATTTTCATAACACTAACAGACGCAGAATATTTTCAGAGAGTCAGGCACCTAGTGTGCGTGTCGTTTTGTATACATGCTTGGACAGAGGATGAATATCGATGCGTGCGCTCGTACCGGGGTGCAGTACTCCACCATAGGGTACTGCATCTTGTGTCCCTTAGCGACGCGACCAGAGAAGAAGCAGCTTTGGCAAATGTCATAGTTGAAATGTTTCAGACTGCGGTATCTGCAATGCGAGAGAAACAAGGGGGAGGAAGAAAAAAAAAGAGAAGGGAGATTTGACTGTTGAAGAAATAAAGATTAATGATGTATAAAAGAATACATTTCATCAGCTTAAAAACAAAACAAAACATGGTACATGATTAAGACTGTAGTGATGAGACCACAGGGTGCTATTATAGCTTCACGCCCGGTGCTCAACAACGCATACAGACAACAGCATTAGTCTCATTTTGTTTCAATTTAGGCTTCAGTGAAAACTAAATGAATTTCATGCTTTATTGCCCTTTATGTAGCGGAATTGATGATGCACCAAAATGTCCCCCAAAGTCTGCTCACACATGTGTTACGGAGAGACTTTGTGCTGACCTGAAGCCGATGATGGGACATTCTTTGCAGATGTTGCACTTGGCCTGGTGTTTGGCGGTCTCGGCGGCGGCCACACGGTGCAGCACAGGCAGCCAGACCATGGACTGGGGTTCCAAACGCATCCAGTCCAGGAACATGGCAGCCTCCAGTTCTGGCTTGTTGTTGGCCTGGGGAAGAAATTTGGAGAGGAGGAAGACATTCTTCTTCAGATGTTGCTTCTTCTAGCACAAGAAGAACGACTTCCGTGTCAAGGCCAATCAAGTTTGAGGGAAATAAATTACGATTATATTTTGTTTCTCAACCCATAATAGAAGATCAGATAAAGGCTCGTTTTCTGCTTTTCAATTCACAATTATTCAATGTAATGTAAAATGTGAGATCGCTGCTTCGGATCAATGCAGACAGCAACACTGCCTCCTAGTGGTCGGAGGATGGACTGCTCTGTAACTGCGTGATGTTTGTCGCAAAAATAAGTGATACACAAACGTACATTCACCACAAACAAAAATCAAATATTTATAAACGTAAAGCCATGATGAATGCACTTACAAACTGGAAGCAGCTTCGCACAGATGGCTCGATGTTGGAGCCGCCGAACGAAGCCACCTCGCCGAGTTGCCGTGGGATCTGAATGGAGTCGTGGAGGAGAAGACCGAGGCGACGCTGGTCACAGAAACCGGTGGCACTCGCAACCTGCCTGAACAAGACTGTCCAGGGGAGACCCAATTTCAGTGCTAATGTCACCGTCTATTTTAGTGCATCACTAAACCAACATGGCTGGGTTGTCTTTGAGTAATTTAGCAAAACATAATGGCTAGCCTGGCAGCAGATGACAACGACGTGCTTTCCATTTCAGCATCAAAACAACTATAATGACCAGTGCCTCGATGATAATGTTAACTACGGTTGAGTTTCCATCACACCTATTATTTTTTTTTAATCAACTTGCCATTTACAGGCAGCATTCTGTCTCCCTTGGAAGCAATTTACCATAAATGTCACATCATTTCGACTAACACTTCACACATTTAAATGACGGCAGTAGAGAAGAAAGGCTCCATAGATTTGCTTTTAGAGTCTATTTGTTTAGCATGACTCTTTCTACGCAATATACAATTTCTAGTGTTGATGCTCAAGAGTGATATGACTTACATCTGTATTTATCCTCCAGGTGGGCCTTGCAGAGTGAGATGATTCCTGTTTTGAAGGATAGGGTGCGAATCTTTCCGCTGCGGCCTCTGTTAAATAACAAATCATTAAAAGTCTGGCACAGCTTCAAAGCAGTGAAGAAGTTGATGTGCACCTACGTGTCATAGACGTTGAGTAGCCAGTTGAGGCACATGTCCACGCACAGAGGGACACTGACCAGGTGGGCATGATTCTGCTCCAGCCGCTGATACAGGCTGGTCAGACAGGCGACCAGCTGGGAGATGTCCAGCAGCTGCTCATTTTGCTTCAGACCATGCTGGTCGAACACTTCGCACGCCGTTGGCATATTCAGCAGGTCCACTGGACACCAAAAGAGAAAAGGGGGAGTGTCCAGCAAAAAGGAGGGTGGTGAGAGGGCAATGAGATAGCATTTAAGACATTGATTGAAATGTATTAAATGTCACATGCTCCCACAGCATATGTTTGTAGTTTCAAGTTAAGTTAAATTCCCCAACCTTTTTTTGGGGGGGAGAAAAAATAAATAAATACATAAGATAAAATAAATAAATTCCCCAACCTAACTTTGAATGCTTACAATTTATAACCATTAACAAGTCAAGGGAAAATTAATACGTATTGGAAAATACTGTAAAGGCAGAGCATGGCCAGAATTGACTGGAAATTAAAAAAAGAGAAAAAGAAAAAAGAAAAGAGCTGGTTAGGTCAGGATAAGAAAAGAAAAGACAATAGATTTGGCGTGACACTCCAGTATATACAATTCAATACATAACCATACTCTCAACTCAAAACACTTTGATCATCTTTTCCTATTTTAATGAAAAGAAATGTCATTATTCTGTACCTTCCTTACATTGTACTACTTTTGGTAGTAACAACATGACAACACCTATGCTAGTAACTGTTAGCCCTCTTCTACAGCGTTTTGCATTGTGCGTGCTAGCATTATGCTAGCAGATTTTCTTAAGGCAGTTCTAAATACAAAACGTGGAACTTGCATTTCGCTAGTAGACTTTTCCTAAGCTAGTGATGTGCTCTTTAACGCTTTCCATACATAAGATGTATCAATACGGCCTAAAAGTCATAGTCGCGCGTACATATGACACATTTATACGTCATAAGCGTTTTTTCATGCAAGAGTGAACAGGAGGGTCTGACGCAATGATGATATGACAGGGTAAGAAAAGAGACCACCAAGACAGTCACATATATTAAGTTTTTTTTTTTTAAATAAATCCTTCAAAAAGTGCTTTAGTGGGCTACTACAAAAGACATCTGTCCTGTGATTGACAGGTGATCAGCCAGAGTGAATTCTGCCTCTCACCAAATGACCCCGACCAGGACAAACTGTACAGAAAATGGATGCACGCGTCAAGAAGAGCACTCACAGCACAAAGCCTTCTGTAGGCGTCTGAGTTTCATGGCTGTTCTGTAGGCTGAGAATCGAACATTGTTCAGGTCCGCTGAAAAAGAAACATGAGTCAGAAAAGACATTTTTGACAACATTGCGCTGCTTGGAATAAACACTCTCACAGGCCATCTTTTTATAAAACTAAGTCTGTGGGTACCTTTACACATTTAAATAACTCAAATATTTTTCACCTTGGTAGCATTAAAAAGTGCAATGCTCCAATACCATTTTATCAGTCTGACATAGGAGCCTTGTTAGTCATGTGGCGATACTGAAACAACAAAACACTGTTTCCAGTTTAAAAAAAATCTCGTAAAAGTCCCCGCAATGAGAAAGGAGCTCTTACCAAGTGATTGATAGAGCTCCGCCATCTTGGGATGGTCCCAGCATGTTGTCTGGGTCTGGTGGCTGTTTGAAGAATGGGAAACACAATAGGAAATAATCTTCATTACTGTCTTTGTTTTGAGTTCTTCTGCAGGTTTTAAGCAGCCTTGCCTGCATAATGCTTAAAACTGTTACTGCTCCGACACACAACTCTTAATAATGTATGCATTTTTACATTTCCAGGTTTAAAAAGTACGAGTGAAAGGTATACCAGACATCTTGTTTCATAGCAAAGTGCTAAAACAACACCAGAGAAGAAAAAAAGAGCTATACTTCCTTATCCTAACCCTAAAACAAAATAAAGCAATTTTAATTTTCTCATTATTTAATCTGGGACTATTGAATGCAAAAGTAAAAAAAATGTTGAATGCAAAGCTGTTAATTTGTTGTGTGACAAGCAAAAAGGGTGGATACATAATCATTTTTGGACCATTTAAGTGAAATTGGATCATTTCTCACAGCACATCTAATAATCTGGTTAGGAATCACTAGGACTGTCATAATTGGAACGCAACAACAAAGCAAAAGTCTTCTTTTACTCCACAGTCTATTGACAGTTTCGCTTTCATGCCATTCAAAATAAATAAATAAATAAATCAAATAACGATGATGCCTCTATTCCCTTCGCCTCCTTTTGTCACACGTGGAGCTGAGCTTTTAAAAGAGCACGCGTGGAAGTCGGTCAAACACAAGCATGGCTGCCGTTAACCTTTGTCTGGAGAGCACTTCAAAAATAATAATCCATACGCATGCCTTGCTTTGCAGCATGTCCCCTGCACTCCAACTAAAGAGGAGAGGGGTCCCGTGGTACTTGAAAATCACAACCCGCACAAAAATATCTCAGCCACTCAGCTCATTTCGGGTTTGATGCATTCACATAATAACCGTGAAACATTGAACACCTAATTGTTACACCTTACGTGCGTGCATGCAATAATACGGCTGCCTGCAGTTCAGCCACACCCGAGCAGATGGCTTACGCACATTCATCACAGGAGGACACAAAAATAAAATAAAATATGAAGCTGATAGCCAAACATGCGTTGAAAAATGGATCACTTCATTTTCGCTCATATTTGTGTTCCAGTCTTGACAGTTTCTGAATACAATGCACTCATCATTAGAAAAAATCAAATGTAATAATATGATCAAATATTTTAACACAGTTTGAATTTGAACCAACTGAGTTGTGCTTGTGCTGCTCGCACCACACACACACAGACACACACACACACACACACACACACACACAATATTTTCCATAATACCAACGGCTACTAATAATACTCTAGTTCCTTTGCATCTTGTGATCTAGCATTCTTCCTCTTGGCCAGCTTTTATTATATGTTCCTTTTTTAACTTCTGTGTACATGCCTTGACTTTTGGTTAAAAGGATTGTTTCAATTTATTTGACTAGATTTCCTTGTCAGTCACGGTGCTTTAGGTCATTTGGCCTTGGCCTTGTTTTTTTTTTAAGACTTCAGAGTTTCTCAAACTACATTATTCATGACTAACATTAAAATGCGGTAGTAGTAGCCCGTAAAAAGGCCTCGTACCAGTGAACATAATCTCAAAGCAAAATGTAAACCAGGGGTCTCAATTTGTGCGGGCGTAGCTGGAAATAGAGTCTGGGTATGTCCGCATCCAGTATTCCACAAAAAAGAGGGTCAAGTATAAAAAAAAAAGAAAGAAAAAAAAGTACTACCAATCTTCTCAGTCGTTATTCATATCAGAACATTAACGGTTCTTCAGAACGTGAACAAGATTGGTGACCCGGTCCGCTCTCTCATCTCCCTGCTGCTTTGCATACTCCTCAGTATGTCTACAGTAGTTGACTAATGATGACTGATTTTTCCAGCACCGCAACTTTCTCTGTGCATTCCAGACATGTCAGGGTGCTGAAAAACATTCCATCTCTTGTTTTTTCTTGAAATTGGCTTTTCTCGTCGCCAAGGTTTCTTTTCATGACAGGTTTTGAAAAAGATGCGACTGGGAGTGGGCGACAGGATACAGTCTGCTTCCACTTGGTGTCATTTTAGATGACGTTTGGCCATAAGTTGTCAAGAGCCTGCGTAGACGATAACTGATTTAAATGCCCAGGGTAACAAGGTGCGGAGCTTTGCACATGAAACTTTGATGTCAAGTCAGGGGCTACAAATGCCCCCCCAAGGCCACAAGTTTGAAACTCCTGATGTACACCCCCACCAACACACTCTACATCTTGCAGGTGACGGCTAGCAGAATTACAGGAATGTTAAGATGTACCACAGTATAGTTCAAAGAATACATCAAAGGCATCTTCTGAACAAAGTGTTTTGCCCACAGGCATAGTACAGTATGTGTCTTGTGATGGGCTGGTGACCAGTTTGGGGGTGGGGGGGAGCCATCCTTGCCCCGAGTCAGCTAGGATAGGCTCCAGCACCACTGCGACCCCAGTTAGGATAGGCGGACATGGTAGCCACTTCTAAGGGGACACAGTGGACAGCAAACATCCATCATGGGGTTGGTGGAAGGTATTTTCTCACAGGTATGTCTGAAATGTTCAATTGGTTTGATTTGAGTAATTTAGCAAAACATAATGGCTGGCTTTCTAAGAGACGACAGCACACTATCTATTCTACCGTCAAAACAGCACGGCTACTAAAAGAGAAGTCATTAATTGCCAGTCCCTCAATGATCATGCCACCTATGTCTGCATTTCCACCGTGTCTGTTTTTTAATCAACTTGAACCACTGAAATGCAAATTACGGCCGCCATTCCGTCTCCCTGGGAAGCAATTTACCCCACATTACATCTTCCCCACTGACACTTCACACTTTGAAACTACGGCAGTAGAGAAGAAGGCTAAAATCATCATTCAAGCCATTTACCCTGTTTTCTCAATCGCTCTGCTTCTGTCAAAAAGCATGGATGGGATTGTTTACAAGTGGTGCAATCGGGGATGGCTCAGTCTCTTGCCAACTAGAAGTGCGAGTAACATAACGGTAAAAAGGTCTATAATGGGGGTTTACTGTATCTGGGGGGTGAAAACAGTAATGACATTGACATGAAACATGTTAACTTAAACTTAAAACTCACAACCGGGTTGACAGCGCACTGCAATCTCCTCATCTTGGAAAAGTACAAACTTCCGATGCAATTTCAGCCCTGAAAGTTAGCCTACTAGCACTAAACTATTGAATATACCTATCACACAACCACAGGTTGTCATAAATTTGACACCAAAGGTTAATTTTCCATCAGATTGTGTCCGAGTAGTTTGTAATATATTGTAGCATGCCTGTAAAAAAATGTATTCAATTTCATTTAATTGGTCCAAAAATGATGCCATTACACATTCCTGCGTGTTCTGCAATTGGCTCGTGACTAACCCTGGGTAAACAGAATCTGTTGTGTGAAAATTATGATATAATGTGGTTTAGAAAATTGATAGATGTATTGCATCCATCTATGCCAGTGACATATAGTGACAAGCAGAACAATAATCTTTTCTTCCACTACATATCAATTAACCTACATGTATCCACTTTGTGGCATTTTTGATTGATGGTGTGACGTACAATTCGATTTTATGTAAAATATGTGCCTTGGTTCAATAAAGGATAAGAAACAGTGGCATACATGACTTTTTGAACACAACTAGCAACCTTTGGTGGACTCGCAAGCTTGCAAATAAAGACAAGAAGAAAAATCAAACAAGGGTCTTGTAAATGATTAAAAATATTAACCAAAAGCAAGTGAATACTTCCAGGTTTCTCTGCTAGCTTTTTCGCCCCCAACATTCAACTGTGTTTGGACTACGCACGCACGAATGCACCCGCGGGTGCCAACATTCTGCGCCATCCATCCATCCATCCCGCATCGAGCACCCTTATTTTCAACAACTCTAGGCGTTTGTCTGTGTGTTGGGGGGTGCACGTTGAGATCCGTGGGAGTGCGCGAGGCTCCACACTGCGGCTGAGCATCACTCACATACAATGACGTGCAGTGTCTTCGGCCGGATAACCGCAGTCCGTTTCATGCCACCTTTAAATTGGATCCGATGCACGAACATTTCCAAACGCCGACTGTCACCATGGGGGTGGGGTGGGGACTTGATAACGCGCGTGCGTGCGTGTGAAGGAATGCAACGCACTGATGCATCAGCCTGCAGAATAGGGCGATGCGGCGCGCGTGCACAAATCAACACAAATCCCCCACAAAACACACGCGCGCGCGCGCAAATAAACGCACGCCCACACCTAGAGATCCGGTTGCAGTGTGTTTGCTTTAAAGCACAATGGAGCCTCTTTAGATTCGAACATGGGCCACAAACGTGCCGAGGAAGACGCCGAATGAGGAAATGCCCGATCCAGGTATCCAAAGCCGCGAGACCAAACCACCGCTACGGAAGTTATTAGCCTATTACAAGTTAAAAGCGTTGTTATATCAAATTATTAATTCCTTCAGCGGTGTGCGATTGTATAAAACAAGGGGGTACCTATCGTTTGATCCCACATTTCAAATGCCAAGCCAGTGCATCTTTTCCCCTCATTCCCAAATGACCCGCACGCCAAATCGCGGATATTTTCAAATAATAAGATGAGTTACGCAGCTCGACGACTATGTGGCCGTGAAAACTTGCAGCCAACGTCATCGTAAAAAAAAAACAAACCCGCACATTTATTGAACCACAATTAATATAAATCGTCACCGGTACTCACTTCCGAAGCTGCTCCCGCATTGTCGCTAGCAATTCTGGCAGAACAGACTACAGAGCCCCCAATGTCGCCTCCAATTTCGGCGAAAAGCCTTTCCACGGTTCGACCCAGCGTCTAAACAGCACCAAGACAACCTTGCCGGAGCTTGTCCGAGCTTGTGATTATCCGCGTGTGAGCACTGCTGGCTTTGCAGGGAGGCTGACTGGCTGACTCCCGATTCCCGAATGAAGCCCGCCAACATGCAACAAAACAAACAGGCTACTTCCGCTCAACTCTTTCCAAAATAAATGTTCATGTTATTGTTGGGGGTCGCAGTATATAGCAGTATGCACATCTGACGTGAATGTCTTCATTTCAAGGCAGCTAAATTATATACTTTGGAGCGCATTTTCTGTCTCCCTCTCATGAAATTGTAAATAATCCCTACAGAAACATGCACTTGTGTACTGTAAACTGACAACATACTGTAGACATAATAAAGTCAAATATAATATTTTAAAAACCAAAGATCAATCCCTAAAATGGCTTATTTCCCTTGTTCCCCTCTCCTGATGACCAACCTTCAGTATATTAACTAAAACATATAAACTAAGCATTAAGTCAGCTTTTAGTCCACAGTTGTGCCTGTCAACACAAACTAACCCTGTGACTAAAACCTTTTTAGCCACGAAGAAGAAGAAGAAGAAGAAGAAAGAAAAAAATGAAAGAAGGTGAGCTGCCTCAGATATCCATCTATACCTTAGTGGTGTCCAAACTCAGTCCTCGGGGACCAGAGTCCTGCAGGTTTTGGATGTTTCCCTGTTCCAACGCACCTGTTTCCACTGAACAGGATCGTTATCAGGCTTATGCAGAGTTTGCTGATAAGCTTCAGGTGCGTTGGAGAAGGGAAAACATCCAAAATCTGCAGGACTCTGGTCCCCGAGGACTGAGTTTGGACACCACTGATCTACCTAATGACTGCACTGTGAGGGTCTCAGAAAGCTTGGACTATCCTAGAATTTGCCGAAAGGCAGACTACACCCTGGATTGGTCGCCAGTAAACACTGGGCACAGAGCGACAACACTATCAAAGAGTGGCGGCTGAACCCATGTCTGCATGGAAGTCGGGCAAATGCATCACTACACCATCAGTGACTATTAAAAAAAACAAAAAAAAACGTACATCCCTTAATGGAATTGGTCACTTAAACTAATGCAATAGATCATATTATAAAATAATATTAAAAATATATATGAATAAATAACCCCAAAAAATGACATTCATACTGAAATGTGTGTGTGTGTTTTTAAAGAATATAGTAAAGTTAATGCTTGACCAGTTAGTATAGCAGGTACACAACTAGTATGTACTCAAGCATAACTAACATTAGCATTAATTTACAACCCTGATAGTAGCACAAAAAATAGATTATTATTCAGACAAAATGTAACCTAATTTAATTATATACAGTATAATGGTTGGATGGAGTTATTCAGCAATATTTGTTTTGACCATTCCACCAAATCAACTTATCCTACTGCAGCAAGACCGGCTAATACTGTAGCATTTATTTTGAAAAACAATGTCCTACTTCTGGTCAAGGCAGTCCTCTTTTTCCGTCAAAGCTCAACTCAGCTGTGGCGGAGCTCCCCTTCCCCCATCACAGTCTTAGTGAAAGGAAAGGAGCTGAGGTGTTCCCAAGAAGCTTTCTGCTTTTCAACATTAAATAACATGTAGCAGGCGGAGACAAGAAAGAAAAGCATATGTGGAAGCAGAGACGAAGAGCGGACTAAAGAGGAATTTCAAAAGTCTATTGCTCTATTTGAATGGAGACAACTTGTGCTGCCGAGTACAAGCTTTGAAAAAAATTCACTAGCAAAAGAGACTCACCCGGTTATTTATTTTCCAAGCATCAACTTTGATCTCCCCACAACGGCTGCCTGTTTCTACCTGTGTGCGTGTTTGTAGGCTTTAATAAATTCCTCACCAATGATTATTACATTATAGAACATTTATGCTTCAATTGCCCGCTCACCCACCAAGTGTGGAATTCAATTGGAATTTTGATGCTGATTTAGAGAAATTACATTACTTTTTTTTTTTTTTAAGTTTACTCTACCAAAGCATGCACAATATGGATTTTACCATATGTTGGAATTAATAGCTATGATGTTTCTGAAACACATTCCAAGAGTTTCGT
Organism: Vanacampus margaritifer; assembly: GCF_051991255.1. Taxonomy (NCBI): domain Eukaryota; kingdom Metazoa; phylum Chordata; class Actinopteri; order Syngnathiformes; family Syngnathidae; genus Vanacampus; species Vanacampus margaritifer. The sequence continues at coordinate 21,997,514 of NC_135432.1, read as the reverse complement.
AATTTAAAAATATTACTAAATACATCACTATATTATTATTATTATCATCATCACCATCATTAAAACCTTCTGTCATGCAACTGTGGAATCATCGCCAAAAAAGAAAAAAAATCAAAAAAAGTTTTCTTACTAGTAAAAATGTATAGACCAGTCTTATTTGCCTACTTCTAACACAGTTACAGAATGCCAATGACCAGAAGGATATGCTGGGTGAAGACCTGCCACTTTCAAGCAACGGCTTCATCCAAATCCTCACTAAAATGTAGTAGACTTTGTTGGCCCTTGTAGCAATCCTACAACGTTTTGTGGAATTTGCTTTGCATTGTTTACGTGATCTTACTAACTGTATCAATTACCCAATTATAATTTTATGATGTCAAAAATTTCAGACGTACTCATTGAAACAGCAACAAACTGCAGCGGTGGCCCAAAACACTTCCATGATACGCAACGTGATTTTTATCGACAAGACTGCTCAGAAACAAATCCTTGAAAAGTGCTCGCAAAAATACTCTCACTTGATTGGTTGGCCGCATCCGTGTTCATACGCACTTCACGTGTGCGTAATGCTGCGCTTGTTTGCGCGAGATATAATACTGTATTGCTGAATCATCACTCCGTGTGCGTGTGTGTGTTCAAATGTCACACTCACAGTGTCTTGGTCATCAGGTCAGCTCCAGCTTTGTCTCTGCATTTGGAGATAAAAAACCCTGTCACTTCACTTTCCCTCCTCCATGCAACTTTTTCGCCTGCACCTTGATTTTATGCAAGTGCTGTTTCCAGTGAATTAGTCAAAGCCATTGTTCAGTTAAAGCACGCATGGAAAAGATGTAAGTAGTTGATGACATGAAGCACAATGCTTGTTCTGATTGCGCAAGAAGCAGGAAAGGTGCTTGGAAAGGGAGGGGGGGGGGGGGGTGTCGTATGCTTCAGCTGATGACGTCTTGAAAGAAAAATGTTAACCATGCATTGATATCGATGCAGTGCTTCTTTGGGACACTCATGCATAGAAACATGCATGAATACATGTGATGTTTGCGCTACAATTTTGGACAGTGCAAAAGATTATTTCGAGGAAGGATTTCCCCCGCCAACGTATGGCGGTCAACACAAAGATATTCTATAATTTTTAAAAATGTGGCCTCTGCAAACAATGATCATTTATTATGTTATTATGTGTAACCCAAACCAGGTTATTTAAATCACACACATATCACTGTAAAAATCGAAACCGACCACATTTGTGATCTTTTTTTTTTTTTAACTTGTTTTAATGATAGCGTCTCCTGCGGCTGACGGTCAGTTGTGATCCCGTGCCCCTTATAAGGACAAGTATAGAAAATGGAAGTATAGAAAACGGAAGCATAATGAAGACCACATAGCTATGAAGTTAGAATTCTTCTTTTGCTACAATAAAGAAGATATATTCAAAAAAACACATTTTTCAATGTGATTCGGCTTTTGGCAACTCCTGCCAGAGTGAAGAGTTTCCAAAACTCAGTCTATAACATATGTCTACCCTATAGACGGAGACAAGTGTGCTTTTCTGACTTGCCTTTTGAAATGTGCGATTATCTAACATTCAAACGTTGATGTCTAATGACATCATCGCCTTCCGGGTTCTGATTTCATTGCAGCAATCACAGACTTGAGCCTGACTTATAATAACGAATGCATGGCTGATCAATAATATACTGATTATTTATTCATGTCGACTCCAAGGGTCCATGTAGCCTACAATACAGTAGATCCAAGTTTGCAACATAATATATAGGAATGGACTGGAGACCTCAGTATGTGTGGCAGCTGATTTTTGATTTTCAAGCTGTGTGTAATGTGTCATTTTCTTTTTCTAAAACCCTTATTGTGTGTGGACGTGGATCTTGAGCTTAAAATTCACTCTGTGATAGCAAAGATTAAATGTTTCAACCCACAGTATGAACCTCAAGTAGAGAAATTTAGCAGCCATTTCGCATTGAGCAATGTGGCTTGCATTCATCTTCACAAACTGTAAAACAGGCTTAACACCATGAATTCCATTTTCGGCAATTCTACTACCTTTTGTGAAGTGTGTGGCATACATTATGACTATTTAAATATGGCTTCTTGCCCTGTAAAAGACCAAAGTGTATTCAAATTTCGTCTCTGCACACTCAATAAGATGAATTTTCTAATGCCACATTACAAATGTTTGAATAAAAAAAGAACATATTCATTAGGAGTGGGAATCTTTGAATGTCTCACAATTCGATTCGATTCCGATTTTTGGGTGTGCGATTCGATTCCGAATCACTTTTCAATTAAGAACGATTTTTGATTCAAAATGATTTGATTGACAATGACTTTTGCTTCAATTTATAGATGTTCAAGGAACCGTAATGATCTACTCCAGTCTGACTCGCTAATGCTAATTAGTGCTCTACTCGCGGCACTTTTATCACTCAAAAGAACGGCTCCACGCTGCAAAAAACAACTTTTATTGGAATAACTTGATCATGACTTTTTCCTTCTACTCTCTAATGTGGCTACTACAACTTAACAGTGTATCAGACCGCATGGAACCACACTGCCCCTCAGTGGCCAAATCGGGTACAACATGAACAGCGCTCCCGATAAAGGCACACACAAACAAAGGTAAGACGGTATAAAATAATTGAAATACAATTTTGGGACATTTAAAATTGATTCTGAATCGTACTAAATGAGAATCGCGATTCTTATGAGAATCAATTTTTTGGCACACCCCAAATATTCATACTGTATTTGACAAAGTATCGCCTCAACCCAAACAAGTGTTATCGTAATCCCCAAAGAAAAATTAAATTTACATTTTGCTATATATTTTCACTGTACACCACAAACAGAAGCAGACGTGCAAGGCGAGATATCAGAATGATGGAGTGTCGAAATGGTGGTCTAGCCGTTTGGATCCATCTCAGGGGCGGCCATTTTGCCACTTGCTGTCAACTGAAAATGACATCACAGTTGCTCAGGGGTCAGGCAACGACCAATCACAGCTCATCTGTTTTATGAAGCTGAGCTGTGATTGGTTGTTACCTGTTACTTGAGCAACTGTGATGTCATTTTCACTCGACAGCAAGTGGCAAAATGGCCGCCTTCTGATATTGATAAAAACTGCTGGATTTTGCTGCTTATCTCATATTCCAATAACGCAATATTAACCAGAATACCGTATTTAGATTAGTGGGGCAATAATGTTTTTTGGGGTTGAAAAATGTTTGCACAACCAGAAAAGATCTGCTCTCCTCATCGGTTTGCCTTTGCCTTCCTCTAGCCACAAAAATTGCAGTTATGGTTACGCACAGGTGTGACGGTTTGCCTTTCCAACGCGGTAATTTAAAGATGCAAAAATCAGCCACCACGATTAGTCCCAGGATTGATTAATTACATTGTGCATGCAAACCTTTTGTAAGTAATGTTTAATTAGTTATGGGCAGAATTAAGAAGTGTCTCAAACCACAAATATAATACATAGAAGCTAGCAAAGCTAATAGCGGCAATCCAACAGTGAATTTGGATTCAGTGGCACAAAGGTCCTATTTCTTGACTTTAGAGGCATGTTTTTGCTGCTGGAACACATGTACTTACTTAATGTAGTAGGGCACGTTGTTTGGAGAGACCCCCTGCTCGAAGGGGCTGTCAACAGATCCTGCAGAGACAAGGGGCGAGGGCTGGCTATTTAACACTTCAAAGGAAACAACTTGTGCAGACAAACAAAGTGGAGCGGACGCATAAAAGCGATTTGTGTAAAAAAAAGCGTGATTGTGCCTCGCAGGGAACATTCCTGGAGTTTAAACTGAGCGCACACGCACATGCGAGTATAGACAAACAGGCAAATCTACATTGAAATCACTTTGCTTCTACATTGTTTGGGTCTGTTTCGTTTCCTTTGGAGTCACATTTACTTCAGGTGGTTTTCAATTCCTTCAGAAAAAAAACTTAAATGAAGGAAGGAAGGAAGCTTTGGATGAGGGCTGAGAAGGATAAAAATAGTGTGGATGGCGTAAATTGTTATACAAAGAAGATTGCAAGACTGCCTAAAAAGTAAGTGATGCAAATTTATGTTATATTTAACAACTTTGACAGTCCCAGACTAAAATTTCAAAGTCAGAATGATATCTTGGTAGTTTGCAGTCAGAACACTGAACAAATGACGCTCAAGTTGTCAGTGGGCAGCTGGTATAACGGTGTCAATTGATTTACCGTCTCCTCAAAATAACTCAACATTCAGTCACGAATGTCTGGCAGCAAAAGTGAATACACTCCTAAGTGGATATTTGAGAAATATTGACACTGAGCCACAATTTGGGCACTTTCACTAAGGGGTGAACTCACTTTTGTTGCCAGCGGTTTGCACATTATCAGCCCTGCCTAATGTGGTAATCATGAAAAATACATCATTGTGCCTTTCCACGCAAATATTCTGCTTCACGCTACACTTTTGCCATAGTTGAAGAGTATCATTTGACAGACGGCTCAGAGCAAATATCAAACTCAAATCATACCTGACAGTAGTGTGGATTCAAGACTAAAATCCAGGGTCATATTAACATTTACTGGCATGACTGAAAAATACATGAATAGATTGTGTCATGAGAAAGTGTGGTTTTACTCACCATGAAGGAGGCCAAAGTCTTGGTGGGCATCCATCAGCTGCTTTAGATAGTCATCGGCTGAGACCTGAGAGAACATCAAACAGAAAAATCCGATCAATACGGAACCTTACATACACATACAATACATGTTTTAAAGGAGATCGAAAAGATTAAATGCAAGTTGAATACAACTAAACTATATTTAACAAATTTATTCTACTGGATAAAAAAAAAAAAGCCACTGTAAGAGTTTAATTTAATTCAGTTTTTAATTCATGTACCACATAACATAATAAATGGACGGAGGTATCTGTTGGTTTTCAGCATGCGGCAGGTGATGTGAGCTGGCATTCATAATGACTTAGTCACATGACTGCGGCACCCAAATGCTACAATATTTCTCATGAAATTAAACCTCTCAAACGGGAAGAGATATGACGCAAAGCCATCTGATGCACGGAAGCGCACAGCAGAAACTGATTATTTTTCAGGAAGTAAAAAAAAAATATATAAAGTGAATCATCAGAAGTGTCTTGAGCGTTTCCTTAATAGAACAAGTACGTAATCCAGCCGGAATGAAGCATTCCGGCTAATTGAGCGTTTTTTTGCTCTCCAACAATCTGCAGGCCTCACTTGGGAGAGGAGACGAGCACACGTGTGATGAGGATTTTTTATTTTGTACCTTCATGTCCACCCCACCAAGCCGTTTTTTTGCTCTGGTTGTCTTCCCCCCCCCCACGTATCCATAGTAACCTTGTTGGAATTGTACAAATGAATAGAAACGCGAGGAATTTGGTGCAATTACTCAATAAGTGAGTGCTTGTGCTGGCCGGGCAGCTTCACATCACAGTGTTCTGAGCAAAGACCATGATTATTTGTTTGAAGTGACTTCAGCATGCAGGTACCTGCTCTCTTCTTTTCATCTTTCAGAGTTGAAGTAGGAAGCTGGGGAAAAAAAAAGTTCTGTACCCATATGACCATTTTAAATGTTTCAAGAGCTTGTACGATGTTCACTCAGTTGTGTTTTACTGCACATATGGGAGTCAGATGAAAGCCTGCAACCACAAGCAGGAAAAATGATTTGGACTGACAAGTATCTTACAGAGGACTATTTTAGCGCTGGTTTCCCCAAAAGGGCTTGCAACTCAATTTTTATTGAAGCGGGTGTTTTTAGAATAATGCTGTAAGCTCTTTTATTGATCAATAAGAGGGAACACTATTCCACAGCTCCAAGTTGCTTTTTGATTCATGTTTGTTAGAGGCCCGAGAAAGAAACAGATTTCTCATTTTGGAAACTGCAATTATTAAAAGGAAAGTCAACCTTTAACATTTCTTGACAATAATATCATTACGTTTGTGGAATACGAGTTATGCAGCAAAATGCAGGTGTTTTTATTCATCTCAGGGGGCGGCCATTTTGCCACTTGCTGTTGACCGAAGATGACATCACAGTTGCTCAGAGCTCAGGCAACGACCAATCACAGCTCACCTGTTTGCTGAAGCTGAGCTGTGATTGGTCGTTACCTGAGACCTAAGCAACATCACAGTTGTCATTTTCACTCGACAAGAAGTGGCAAAATGGCCGCCTTCTGATACTGATAAAAACTGCCGGACTTTAACTCATATTCCACTAACGCAATAACAACCCGAATACCATATTTAGACAAGTGGGACTTTATAGAACATTGTTAAGAATTTTTTGGGGGGTTGACTTCCCCTTTAAGAAAGCAAATGTGCATCATTTTTCTCATTGTTATGTTACTCTTAGCTTGTGAAAATGTTGATTGCACAGAGCTCAGGGTCAAGGTATTTTAAAATGCAAAAAATGTGTTTTACAATAATACTTAACTAGATTCAGAATTTCAGATGTACCTGTGCTGTAAAGCAAAGCGTGAAGAGTCTCTGTCACCAAAACGCTCACACACAGTCAGTGAACGATGCAAGCAATCATTGCCAAAAGTTGCTAAAAAATAATCCGCACTCATTTATTATCACCCGTTTCCTGTCTTTGTGGCAATCCCTAAATCCTTTTTATGTACCGCTTCTCTTCATTAGGGTCAAGGGTGAGCTGGAGCCCATCCCAGCTGACTTTGGGCCAGTTGCCAGAACACAAATAAATTGCCGGATAAAAAAAAAACAACAACTTATATTACAGTAATGTAAAGAGTCCTTTCTGAGTACCTGCAACAATTTCCAGCGTGTGTTGAGTTCTTCAATGCGTTCCAGGTTGCTGGGTGACAGCTGGATTTCAGGCAGAGTGAAAGTGGACGCTAATTGGTTCATGTGCGTCACGTCCTCCTGAATGGGGGCAATCTCTTCCTGGAACTCCTTTGCCACACACGTGCCAACGCATGGAAAGCACGTCAGATACATTTCATGGAAACGACTGTTTGTGCGGACAAAAGGCAAAGCCAACCTTGACTCTTTGTATGTGCTTTGGCAGCGTGTCGATGAGAAGGTCACCGACAGGCTCCCAAGCGCCCTTCACCATCTCCGCCTGCCTCAGCTGCCCATCCAGCAGGTCCTCCACCTCCAGGAGCTCCATCAGCCGCTGCAGAGCGAGCTCCAGCCTCCTCAGCCAATCGGCAGAGTTGCCATTTAGCTCCTCCCATTTGGCCATCACGTCATTTGCTTCCTTGCGCAGGATTCGCCCGATATTTTGCGCACGCTCCTTGGAACCGATGTCTGAGGTACAAAGAGACTTGTGTCACATTTAGGTTCCGTTCCACAACTTGAGAGATGTTGTTTGTTATGTGTCAAACACTGGCTAGGAACGATATCTTCTGTGTATCATTTATCATCAAAGATTTTCTGTTTACAAAAAAATGCCTCTTTTTTTTGGCATAGTGGAAAATGTCGAACAGCTAGAAAATAATTGACATACGTCGATTACCATGATATTGCTCAAGTCATTAAAAACATGAAGACTTGTACAATATCATTCAAACCCAAATACAACTGCTCACTTTGAGGAGGCTAAATCAACAAGACGCAATTTCAGTACACACACGTAAAGCGAATAAAATGTCTCACACTCAAAAGATACAGTGTGAACTTTCTCAGAGCAGCAGGAACGTGCCTTGTGCCTTCAGTTATTAACAGCTGGATTCCTGCCTCCTACGCTCCATTATGGCCAGTGGCTCATAAAACTTCAGCAGTAACCGGGCTGTTGCCATGGCGCCACGAAGTTTGTTTGTTAACCTCCACATGTGACCATTGATATGTGAATGCCAAGGCCCAACACTTTGGAGGCTGCTTTTGCACCATTTTCTAAAAGAACCAGCAACGAAGAACTATCAAGTAAAATTTCCTCCAAAATTGGAAGGTCTCTCTCTCTCTCTCATTTATATTTATATATACACATATATATACATAAATGTATATAGAATATATACAGATAGATATACATATATATATATATATACACAGACAGACAGACAGACAGACAGACAGACAGACAGACAGACAGACAGACAGACAGACAGACAGATAGATAGATAGATAGATAGATAGATAGATAGATAGATAGATAGATAGATAGATAGATAGATAGATAGATCCCACTGATCTGAATACATGACTGGATATCTGATAGGCCAAGGCCCAGGATGAGCCCACCGCTCCCCCAGACAAGAGTTGGAGCCACTAAAGATTAGCTTGCGATTAGCGAGTTAGCTGCTGGCTAGCGCCTCTTTTTGCAATGTGGAAAGTCATGTGACGACCTGGTTTTCACTTAACATGTCCTCAATATATGGTCCCAGTCAGCACAGTGAAATAGTTAGTGGTTAGCAAGTCTGCCTCACAATGGAGTGGTCCTGTGTTTGAAACTTTGAATCTTGGCTATGTGTGGAGTTTTCATATTTTCCCTATAGAGTAGACTCTGATTTCCTCACACATTCTCAACACATAAATGTGGGGTTAATTGAAGACTGACTTGAATGTGAGTGTGAATTGTTGTTTATATGTGATGTAAGTCAGCCGGGAAAGGCTACATTTATCCGTGACTCAAAAGCAGTGAGGACAAGCTAGAAAATAGATATACAGTACAAATGTTTTTGAAGTTGCTGTTTTAAAATCACCTCACGACATATTTCTCTTCAACAGCATGACTTGCACAATCATGCCCTCAATGATTACAACACTTTTGTTTTTAACCCCCCCAACACACATCATTCTGGCTTTCTCTAATGTGAGAAACATCAAAGTCAGTCATGAAGCCTGAAAGGTGCTTGTGTGTTAAATGCGTTTTTGAGTATGTTACCTCGCTGCTCTGGTGACGGAGGCTCTTGGGGCAACTGGGAGAGGAAGACTCCGACATCATCAAGTGCCTTGGTCACAACAGGCTCTTTGGCTCTTACATCCCGCCTGAAGCCCTGCGACAAGACATACGCACGCTTCATTTGGACACGCCGTGCTAATCTACATTGTGAAACGTTCTGCGGGGAAAACTGAACTTGCATAAAATGGGATTTTAATTGGACCTGCAGTACTTCATTTTCCATTTACTCGTTCCTTCAATTTGCATAATGTCACAGCAACATTAGGTCTGATTCTGTTTATGAACATGCTATAATTCAGGGTCATAATGGTTTGGGAGTGGGGGGATTTTTTTGAGGGGCAATAAACTTAGAATTTATTATTTAGGCAGGGATTGTAGTATTTCTTCTCTTGTACATAAAAGGTGCACACATTTCTTATTTTCATTCACTGCCATTGACGGTTATAGACGTCAAAAAATCATTTGAACTATTTCTATTAGTTTAATTCCCCCCCCACTTTTGTTAATAAGAGTATGAAAACCTAGATTTTTTTAATTGTATATTTAGAACAGTCATATAATTTGTGATTAATCGTGAGTTAAGTCATGAAGTCATGCAATTAATTCCGATTTTAATTGCCCGACGCTGCTAATTTTGAATTGTAATTAATCACATGACTTCAATAGTTAACTCACGATTAATCATAAATTTTATATCTGTTCTAAATGTACAAAAAAAATGTTTTCTAGGTATTCATACTCTTGTTAACAAAAGTGGAAAAAAATGTTAAACTAATAGAAATAGTTCTAATGAATTTTTGACGTCAATAGACGTCAATGGCAGTGAATGAGTTAATAGTCATGTTGTAATTTCACTAAGGTCGATGCACAATTCTATATGACAGAATAAAGGCCACTATGACAAAAAGAGGCACAGGTCCTTGATGCTGTCACTCTTCAACATCAAGGTTCAAGATGTTGTCACTCTTAAACTGAATGACACGTTGTCAAAATGTCTAGTTTTATTCCATGTCCTGCTCTTTGTTGCTACTTTGCTTTTTTTGTATTGAAAGAATTCTACTATTCCACTTTTGTGTCCTGTCTGCTTTTGGGACCAAATTCTGTTCCTCACATGATGTATCTTACTTATCTTTATACCAAAAGTTTTGTGTGAAAATGGGGATTTGCATTTTTGAAAAGGTTCATAAGGCAATTTTGGCAAATTAATGCTTATTTATACAGACCTGCAGGAACGACATATGTATGCATGTGAGGGGTTTCAAATGGACACAAACACATCAGAGCTTTATTCCGAACAGCAGCCATCCCATTTGGTTTTGAGATGCTTTGTCTGCCAAGTGGCGCCTCCTTGAGGAGGACGCAGATTTGTCCCGCTTTTAATGTAATCTCATAATCTCATAATTTCATGTCATAAAAACAAGCCATTATAAAAATATACATTATTGGACTGTTTAATATGCATTTAATCGTGTTTGACAGGCAAAATGTAAATTATGACCCTCTTAGGTTAACGGTTTAGTGATGATGTCTGCCAAAATGTCATCTTTTTTTTATTTTTTTTTTATACCTCTTCACTCAGGTCACTCAGCATATGACCTTTATCTGGTATGCACAAAATCACCAGTTGCAGAAGGAAGAATTAAGATACAGAAATGCCAACAAGGAAAGGATTTTAATTCCTATTCATAATTGAATTTGTCCTCAATTGTGAGCACTCCTACCTTAGAATGTATACAAACTGCTCAAATGTGATGATTTTTCACAATGTCTTTACTTTTGGGCCTGACAGACCAACCCCCGCCACATCCCCCCACCCACCCTAATATTCTGCATTTACTGTTTTCATTGTGACATGTTTTCATCTATTTTCATTTCAAATGTTCTTCTACAAATGGCTCCAAAATTACCACCATTAGCCAAGTCCAATTTTGCCAACCGTGTGCGGGTCATCCTACCCGGTGAGTGTCCAACTGGTTCTGGACCGCAGGGACGTCACCGCCTACGGGCGTCTCCCGCTCCAGCTGCTGAGCTTTCAGCCTCAACCAGTTGAGCAGATCCTGCAGCGACATATGCAGCCTCTTCCAAGGTGCCATTTCCGAGTCCAAGTGAGCCCTTTGAAACCCAAACGCATATTCAGTCATCCATACATCCATCCAGGCATGTATTAACCGAGTGAGCGCCTTCAAAGCATCTTCTTCTTAAGTTTGCCTTTCCCTCACCTCATGCTGAGAGTCTTACTGCGCAGATCATTCCAGCGCTGGCTCATGTTGTTCAAACGTCTGTGGAGGAGTGCGGCATCCTCCGAGTCCTCCAGTGAGCTCAGAATCCTCTGGCCCTTCTCATCAAGGGAATGGTACAGTTCTGCGTGGCCATCAATCTCGGCCTCGAGGTCCTGGACACACGAAAAGATGCTAAGAGGCGGAGATAGCCATCTTTGAAATACAGCAAGAGGCTTCTCGTGCTTTTGTCTTGAAATTAATCGGAGGTGCTGAGAGATTGTGAGCGATTTCAAATCTAATACGATTTCATGCAATTGGGTCACAAATTTCAAGTGCATGTTGAAATATCCGAGAAAGAAATCATGTAATTAGGGCTTTAATACTGCCAATATGTTAGCATTAGCTACCGTGACATCAGAACAATCTGACTGGATCATGCAATGCTTTGACATCCCTGCCACGAGGGTTGCAGGAATTTTCAAAGTTGGGAACTTTCCATGGGAATTCATAGGAATAAACAGAATAGGAATATATGAAGTGAACAGGGAACGTTAACATAGTTAGTGACCACATTTCCTGCAAATGCAGTTGAATATGAAGAGCTCATTGTCTGAAAGGGCTGAGGAAAAATGCTGAAGCCTTGAGAAGTTTGCATGATGAATTAAGTGAGAGGGCCTCAATTTCATTTTGAGTGGGACTTTGTTGGTGTATGTGGGGGTGCATTTTTGTCAATTTTTGGATGGGCAGGGCCAGTTGGTATTTGACTCAACTAGAGGTGCAACGATTTATATCCATTCATCGTCTACCGCTTATCCGGGGTCGGGTCGCGGGAGCAGCAGCTTTAGTAGGGAAGCCCAGACTTCCCTCTCCCCAGCCACTTCAGCCAGCTCCTCCGACGGAATCCCAAGGCGTTCCCAAGCCAGCCGAGAGACATAGTCTCTCCAGCGTGTCCTGGGTCGTCCCCGGGGCCTCCCACTGGTGGGACATGCCCGGAACACCTCTCCAGGGAGGCGTCCAGGAGGCATCCGAACCAGATGCCCGAGCCACCTCAACTGGCAACGATTTATCAATTAATCTAATCTAAAATTAACTCTTTGACTGCCAGACGTTTTCAAAAACGGGATGTCGCCAGTGCCAGCCGATTTAAGCATTTTGAGTGATCTTTCAAGGTCCACAGAAAATGTTGTGTTTGGACTATGGAAACACACATACTACCAAATGAAAGATTGGACTCTCATCTTTCATCAGAAAAAAGTTTGTTTCTACCTTATTCCGTTCTTCAGTAATCAACAATAGAAAATGGTTAGTTTCACCGAAATGCTGTTTTGAAACAAAAAGCGGAGAAAAAGAGCTTTTTGTGAAACGATGTAATTTCATGCACTCTAGTGAATTCTACACTTCTTTTTGTCCATGAATGATGCCACAAACACCTAAATAGTGCTTTACTTCTGTAATACACCACCACCAACAATGAAAAAGTGTTTTTAGTTTGCAAAATACGTTTATTTCCATTCAACAGTGTAACAATTTGACAAAACAATTTCGCAAACAATTTACAAATGTGTGCAACTGTGGTACTATTTACAATTATGTGGATGTTTCAAATACAGTTTTTCTTTTTGTAACGCTCTCCTGCGTGCAAGGAGACGCAGCAGGATTTGCACAACAGATTACTTTCACTTTCGATTGTCCCTTTCGCGTGCAGACGTTACACTTTCTTGACGGCCTTTTTTTCCGGGGAATAGCAAGTAGCAGACTGTACCCACTCCTCCGATGAATATGCATTGGACTCGGGGCACTCTTCGTCGTCCGATTGAACGTCCGCCTGAGCGTGCTCCGCGTTTTCCGGTGTTAGCATCGCTAGCCCGTGAACCTTTATGACGTCGTCATAGCCGCCGCGTCAGCGCTTCCAACTTCGGCGTCAACATGGGAGTCACCATCATCATCATTGATGATGATCATCGTCGTCATCAATGTGCTCTTTAGCGTTGGTCGATGCTTTTCGTCTTTGAAAAAAAATGCTCGAGCGTGAGCTGCTTGCAAACCGGTCGCCATGTTCTCTTCTCTTCCCTTCCCCAGCCATTGTCCCCTCTAGCTCCGCCTCACGTCTTCTACTGACGCCTACCCAATCTTGTCAAAAGAGAGTCATCGCTGCCCTCTAGGGGACAAAAATAGTCATTAGGCTCACTAGACCTGCTTGAAACTTTCACCACAGCTGGGCAAGGCTTTACTCCACCCTTTTAAAAAAAAAACATTAAAAAAAATGTGTGGACGTCTTTTAACGTCTTTGGCGCTCCTCCGTAGGTTTTTGCAGAACGTCATTTAACGTCTTTGGCAGTAAAAGAGTTAAAAACTCCAAAATTGAAAGAACATAATAAATAAATAAATAAAATAATAATGAAAATGCTTTAAAAATTTCAAACTAACTGAAACTACATCATACGTTTATAAAAACTAACTAAAGCTAATTAGTTAATAATAAAAAGCAGAAGAAACCAGGTCAGTTGTTTGAGAATTAATTTTGCACTCGATAAATACTCCATATAGTAAAAAAAAACTAAAACTACTACTAAAACTATTAAAAGCTACACTAAAATGAAACATTCTAAAAAGCAATAAAAACTAATACATTTGCTCTAAAACAAATTAAAACTAACTGAATTAAAATAAAGTCAAAACAAAATAAAAACTATAATGAAATTGAAATATTCAAAACTATTACAACTCTGACCTCAAATATACCATTAATCTTTTGAAAAACTAGATGAGGGGTAGTGTGGCATTTCCCATTCTAGAAAAGAAATGGTACACTTGCATAAAGCGAGATGAGACACCCATTTCGAACATAGCTAAAAAAAAAAAAAAAAAGATTTTTTAGACTAAAGAAGAACAGCAGTTAATGTAAATTCGACCAAGTATGAGGACAATATGATGAGCGCGAAGCAACAGAGAGAAGGTTTTTTTATTGTCTGCCAACCTGAACCTGGTAGACCTTTCTTCGTAACATGCTGAAAAAAAGTCAGGAGTCCCGCACGTAAACAAGGAAAGAGCTGCACCATCTATTGCGTCTTGTCGTTCAGGAAGATTAGTTCTCAGTGAGTGAAACAATGCCATCTGTTTAGGCGTCTATGTGTGTGTGTGTGTGTGAGAGAGAGAGAGAGAGAGAGAGAGAGAGAGAGAGAGAGAGAGAGAGAGAGAGAGAGAGAGGCGGAGAGAGACGTGGACAAGAAGCAGCACAAAGAAATGAAGGCATAAAAAAAAGAAGGCAGGATATGATGCGTCCACAACTTGAAAGGATGCAACCAACTAGGAGCGCACTCCAATTTCCAATTAAATGTTATCTGCCTGCAGTACCGACGCGCGCATGTGTGTGCGTGCGTGTGTGGAAGTGAGGCTGCGGTGCAATCCGCCATTCTAATTGGGCACAGAAGGCTATCTCAGCTGTGCATACAGGGCTGCTGTTGTGCCCAGGGAGCTGCCAGCGTGATGTGAAGGATGTGTGCGAAGGCATGAATTTTAACCAGCACGCATTGGAAAATCATCTCCCAAAATACTTTGATGCGTGCGCATGGATGACACGTATGTCGCGCCAGTGCGATGCGCCGCCGGAATGTGCGTGTGGGAGGGTCAAAAGGTCAAAATATGCTCTCTGGCAGAACAGAGCTTTCACTTAACGCCCACGGAGACGTGGGTTCTTTTTTTTTTCTCTCTTTTCGTTTGGCCAATCAGATTTCAAAGCGTTGCCATGTCAGAATTCCTGGCGTGTCAGCCGGGGCGGCAAGTCGACGCTTGGGGATGGAATCAAATCAGAGCGGTTTTTGCAAGCCCAAATTTCAATCTCAATTTGACACGTTTCAAAGGCTTTCACTGGTCTAGTAATTGTTGTTAGTCTTGTGTGCTTGGTTGAGGTTTCCATTAATCCATCCATTTTACTTCTATAAAATAGTAAATGTCTATTTGATTCCTCATTGTAGTCATGAAATTAAGGCCAAACTTCAATCATCCCTCTGCAGCAAACCAAAAATGCGCCACAGGAAAAATAAATAAATATATCAATTACGGCAGGTGAATTTGCGAATGGTGACCGCGACCTTCAACCCTACCTTCCATTGTGCCAGAAGATTCCGGGCTGCCTCAGGCTGCCGGGCCAGCTTCTCTTCATTGGTGGCGTCGATTAGAACGTTGCATGTTGTCTCAGCCTCGCTCAGCCAGTTAAGGAACATATCAAGATCGAGGTAGAACTGCTGCAGCAGCTTCAGAGCCACTTCCATAGCCGCCTCCCTATCAGAAACACTGGAAAGGAACAAACATACAGTACACACTTTACTTTTAAAGATTCCGGATTTCGTATTTGCACTTCCTGATATGAGTGTATATATATATATATATATATATATATATATATTAGGGGTGTTAGAAAAAATCGATTCGGCAATATATCACAATATTACAGCGCACAATTCTCGTATCAATTCGACATGCGGCCGAACTGATTTTTAAACATCAATTTTTTATGGGAATATTCAACAAAACGTCTTACTTAGCGTTAGGATTTACACATTAAGCATGGAAGAATGTTATATTAATGGAACATTAAGCCCTAATATTTTATTTCAGTACTGTTCAAACATGAAACAGACTGCAACCTGTTTGTTAAATGCAGTGGCCTGAATTTTCAGATAAATAAATACATTTTCGTACAAATCTTACAGTGTGCATGTACAAGTTTACTAATTGGTATTTTCTAAATTTGAGTTTAAAAAAAATCGCAAATAATCAATTTATAGATTTGCATCGGGATTAATCGGTATCGAATCGAATCGTGACATGAATCGTGATACGAATCGAATCGCCAGGTACTAGGCAATTCACACCCCTAATATATAAATATATATATATATATATATATATATATATATATATATATATATATATATATATATATATATATATATGAGAAATAAGTTTCATAATGAGCTGTAGCCTGTGTCTGTCCAAACATGGACATTTCATCCGACAAAAGTTTGACGTGTAGATATTTCGACTATTGTTTACTTGTTTTGGCTGTGCCTTGTGTTAACAGTTTTATGTTCATATGTTGCTGATATTGACTAATGAGTGCAAGTGTACTGGGTGACAGTGTAGGGAAAATGTGCACGCACCGCTTGTTGATGTGTGACCAGATGGCCACCATGTTGTCATTAATTTGTGTCACTTTGTGCGTATCATCGTTGGCGTAACGTGTCAGCAGTTTGTCAGCCAACGCATTGGTTTCATCCACTTGACCCTGCCACTGTCGCAAGTCGTTTGCAAAGCCCTGAGGGAAGGAACACAACATCGACAACAACAACAACAACAACAACAAACATAAATGACTAATTGGGAAGGAATTAGCTGGCACAAGTAGGAGGGATGAAGCTTCACAAGAAGCACACCTTGAGTTCACCATTCTGGCGTGCAAGAGCATCCACCGTGTAGGTGACCTCCTGCCAGGACTCGAGCCTCTCGCTGGCCCGCTTGATGACAGCGTCCGCCCTCTGTTTGGAATTCAGCCACTCAGTGGAGTCCTGCAGCATGTTGTGAAGCTGTTTGATTCTGCCTGAGAGTTTGGCCAGAGAGTCCTCCCAGTGTGCCTGAAGCCGGTCAACTACCAGACCAAAAGTCACATATTCGAAAATTCTGTAGGTTTTTTTGTCACAGTTACCACAAAGTATTTTTTAATAAATCCACATTTAAGACAACTCTGTTGTTTTAGTAAAGTTAAGCATCATATTCATATACAGTATGGGGGCGGGGGGGACTATTTCATGCCATGCTGAATTTGTTTTTTAACACAAATAACTGCAGAATACTTTTGCCACCTCTAACCAATTGAGAATGTATCTTACTGCGCTCAGTGATTGCGTTTCGTGTGTCCTGGTTGCTGGTTTTGTTCTTTAGGTTCTGGGCTGCTGTGACTTGTCTCTCCAGCAGAGGGCGACGCTGTTCTAGCTCTTGCAAGGATGCCTGGACCCAAAAAATCAATCTTTTAGGTATTTCTGCATGTCAATACAGAGGACCTCTAATGCCAGGTATGAGAAAAATGATATTTATTGACAATCTGTAACCTCAGTTTAGTCATTTGATCTCTAGATTTCCTAATCTGTATTCTCAGTTTACTAATCTCTCATCTAAATTTAATAGCCTGCACACCAAATTTACTCATATGTACCCTCAGTTTACAAACCATACCCTCAGTATAGTAATCTATACCCTCAGTTTATCATATTAACTCATTCACTGCCATTAACGGCTATAGATGTCAAAAATTCACTTTATTTCTATAAATTTAACTTTTTTTTTCACTTTTGTTAACAAAAGTATGAAAACCTAGAAAAAAATGTTTTATTGTATATTTAGAACAGATATAAAGTTAACTAGATAAGTCATCCAATTAATTATGATTAAAAAAATTCATCGCGGGACGCCCCTAATTTTTAATAATCTTTTTTAAAAGAAAATATTAAAAATAAAAAATAAAAATGTTTTTTAAATAGAAGATTATTGATTTTTTTTAAATAATTACAATTATTTTTTAAAGAAAAGATGATTAAAAATAAAAAAAATATTCTAATAAGTAAAAAACGATTTAAACATTTTTTTTTTTAAAAAGAAAAGATTAAAAAAAGTCTTCTTTTTTAAAAAGAAATGAATATTACAAATTTGAAAAAATTATTAAAATATATATATATTTTTTTTTTAAATACATAAGATTATTAAAAATTAGGGCCGTCAAGCGATAACAATATGTAATCGTAAATAATTGCATGATTTCACTAGTTAACTCCCGATTAATCAAAATTTTATTAAATTTTTTTAGGTTTTCCTACTTTTGTTAACAAAAGTGGAAACATTTTTTAAACTAATCAAAATAGTTCAAATGAATTTTGACATCTATAACCGTCAATGGCAGTGAATGAGTTAATAATAAGAGATAAAGAAGAATACACATCTAGGAGAAAAGTTAGCGTTGCGTGCTAGTGAATGCATACTGTTTAATAGCTCTCTGTGCTAAAATGTAAAAAATACTGAAAAAAAAAAAAAGTAAATAAATACAAGATTGATTCTTGAAAATACCACACAGACAGTTTGGAGCAGGCAGCCCAAACAGTGGCGGTTAACACGCCGTAAAACGGTTCCAATTCTTAGCGGTGATCACTCGCGCAACAAAGCTAGCTGCTAATGCTAACGTGTAGAACAGTAGTGATCGGCAAATTTGTACAGCATTCTGTTTATCTTACACAAGCACTTCAATGGCCAGGAGAAAGCAATACGTTGATGTGAGGATTCTTTCTACTAAACTGAAAGAGTGCAGATGATCCATTCATGTTTTTTTCATATTTTGACACCAGGGGCCTCTGTATGTACTGTGGGTGGCTATTTAGAACGATGTGCAGGTTGAGAGTTGTTGACCTTGAGCTGGCCAATGTTTTCATTGATGTCATCCAGGTCCGCCACGACGACGCGCTTGTTCTGCACCATGTTGTCCAGCATGGTCAGCCAGTCGGTGAGCTCCGCCCAATTCTTGTTGAACTGCGCCAGGGCGGCAGAATCGGCCTGGGAGCTCCCCGTAAGCATTTCACCTGGCGCGCGCACGTCAAATTTCATACCACATTATTATGATCACGGAATCACTTCAACGAGCGGTACTGGTAACTAACTTGAAAGACTTACTAGCTTTCTTGGCCACGAGGAGGTTTTTCCTTTCCTGATGCTGCCTCAGCAACTCCGTGATGACAGTCCAGTCTTCTCTCATCTTCATGTACTTGACCTGGCGCCACCAAAATATACAAGACATCATCGTCCCGCCACAATATTCATTGTATGCTTGTTGTGTTTGATTGTCACACCTTATCGGCCTGGCTTGGAGTAATTTCTTTGTACAAGTGATTAGCTCGCTGAAGAACCGAATCAACTTCGGGCTGCTTGACTTGGACTTCCTCGACGAGCTGCCATAGTGTATGGACATGATGCATTATGTACACAGCTCTAAATGTGAGGGAGTGTGTGTGTGTGTAACCTACACCGGGCGGGGGCTCATCTGGACTGTGCTCCAGCTGCGTTCTGGTTCTGGACAGCCAGCCAGACAGATAGTCCAACTGAACCTGAAGCCTCTCCAATTCTTGGAGCAGATTCTCAATCTCTAGCTGTCGTTCAGGCAGAGCCCTGGACACCTAAGTGAGGACATAAAAAGTTAGCGCTGCATCACATTAGCACAACATTCATACGTCAAAATCATCGAGTGCTACTCGGTCTTGTTAAAAGGCGAATAGCATTTCTTTCTATCTGCCTACATAACGAGATTTAAAGTTGAACAAGCCTTTTAAAATATTACGGTTACAGTATGTAAAGTGCTGAAATTCTGATTTGTGCATGCGGACCTGCTCCCAGCGAGTGTTGATGATCCTGATGTCTTTTTGTTTGTCAGTGGGAATCTGGCGCATGTTCAGATCCATCACTGCTGCTTTCTTGCTGGGAAGTTCATCCACACATGCCTGACACACAAATGAAAGAATTGAAAGCACACACAAGAATGTATAATAAAGTTCTAGTTTAAATATTGCCATGGTCCCCAAAAACGTATTTATACGTTTTTATGTTTTGTTTAGTTTCATGCTACAGCAGGGGTGCTCAAATTCGGTCCTGGAGAGCCCCTATCCAGCCTGTTTTCCATGTTTCTCTCCACTAACACACCTGATTCATGATCAGGATCGTTATAAGGCTTCTGCAAAGCTTGCTGATTAGCTGATCATTAGATTCAGCTGCGCTGCAGGAGGGAAACACGGAAAACAGGCTGGATAGGGGCTCCCGAATTTGAGCACCCCTGCTCTAGCATAAAACTAAACAAAACATAAAAACCTGTGCTAGAGCATACAGAAAGCTTTGATGCAGCCTCTGATATGAAGAGGTCACTTAAAGCAATGGTAGTTATTAAAAAAGAAAACGGCCCACAGGTGGCAGCAGAGTATAAGAGATCAGCCAGGGCCATGTTGCAACAAGCTCTTTTCCCCAGTGTTTTCAACAGATTTGTGAATCATTATGAAACTTAGTTATATTCTAATGCTAATTGCTGCAAAACAGAAACAATCAAGTCTTTTGGTAGGTTCCATGTTTTTATAGCAAAAGAACACAATATTCTGTAGGCCTTTCAAAATCTGTCAAAATCCAGTAAAACAGCCGGGAGCAAAGGGGGTTGCTTCAGTGAAAACGTCTGGGAGTGAATGAGTTAAGGATAAATACTTATTAGTTAAATATGAACAGTGAGCAATTTTGGGATCATGATAATAGTGCAATATTACTGCATCTCACTTACAACTCTAAAAGCTTAAGATTTAAATTAACCCCGCCCCTTTATATGTACACACAGAGCATCTATTTGATATCCAGTTAAAGGATCATGTCCTCACGAGCAATTCAGCACGCTATGAATGACTAGAGAGCGCTAGTAGAATCCTACTAGTAACTACATGTTACTAGAGAGGCAAAAATGCACTCTCTGGCATCTGTGTGCTAATAGTATTCATGAAAGGCTAGTTGTTAACTAGTAGAATATTACAATGTCACCAGTAGTAGGAGGAGCCTGCATTTGTCAAATTGTCACACTAGTAACAAAGTTGTTTACTGGGGCTGGGTTTAAAAAAAAATTTGAATAATCAATATTGAATCGATTTTAATTTGTGAGCCTGATATCGAGAAAACCATAAAGTGATTATTTTAATATCTATTTTTCCCATAAATTCATAAGAAAATATAATTTTAAAGACCAAAGGCTTTCTTTTGTATCTTACATTTATGAAAGAAATGACTTCAGACAATTCAGAATCTTTTAAATGTATTTCCACAATTATTGAATTACAATTATAAAATATCTTGTTGCACTTAAGTGATCATTCAATATAACTGAAGTGAATCGAACCAGGGGAAAAAAAATCGAATCGAACTGAACTCTTGTGAATCGAAATCGAATCGATTGAGGAATTAGAATCGATACCCAGCCCTCTAATCTACTAGTCTGCCACATTTGATCTACTATTGAGGACAATGAACAAACTTGTACATGCCCCTTAAATTGCTTGCAAATAATATTGAATAAATACTCAAATGGCTTCCATACACACACTGTGGTAGTAGTGAATGATGCAATGTTTGTTGTGGGTACCTGCACTTTGCCGAGCGTATCTCTGATGTGTTGAGGCTCAGCAGGCTGCAGGGGGATGCCCAGAACCCCTTCCGCCTTGTCCAGCCAACCCAGCATCAAACCCGTGGCCTCGTGTAGGTGTGCCGTTTTGGCGTGCGCTTCTGCCGATCTGCAGACAGGATGTCACCGTCAAAATGGGATTACTACAATTGTTTTTTTTTTTTATTATCGCAATAAATTGTCTTCATACACACACGCACGCACGCACCTTCTCTTGCGCTCATTAAGCTGCTCGCAGACGTGTGCCCAGCGAGCATTTAGGAATTTGAGTTGCGCTCGCAGGCGGGCGACATCATCTGGCGTACTCATCTGGCTGATCTCCTCGCCTGCAGAGGTCACTCGGTTCAACACCATTTCCTGCAGTGGTATCGCTTCTGTCAGGTCCTGCACAAGCACACACACAATACCGATTTTAACGTTTTTTTTTTTTTTAACTCAACTTTAGGGCTTCATTTATCCAAAGAGCAGGTGTCAAATCGAAGAAGGTGGTTTTGTGCTTCTGGTACCTATGATGGTTTTCAGTCATGGACTATTTGGGAAGGGCTGAATGAAGGTTGAAGTGATGGAATTGGAGGGGTTAGTGGAAGAGGGAAACAAAGACATTACTGAGTTACAAAAAATAAATGTATTGCTCCTATAATTCAGGGGACGCAGCCCCCATTAAAAATGATGCTTTGTTTGATTTAACGCATCCTAAGTGAGCGTGAATTTGACGTATCCGCTCATCCTGCGTGTATAAAACCGGGAGAGGCCAGCACCTATCATCACAATGCACTGAAATGACCCAGATGTACAGAATGCACAGTTGCCATAGGCGATATAACATGACTCCTTCTTGTGATTGCTTCTCAAATCGTTCAGACTCTCCAAAACAGCATTTCTGAATAGACAACATATTCCGCTATTTTTTTGGGTTTCTGGCATTTCAAAAATGTTTGCACGAGCAGAAAAGATCCATTCTCCCCGATGCATCTTTTTTTTTTCTCACTAATGTGAACATGGAAAATGAAACAAGGCAATTTTGCGCATTTGCTAGATGCAATCTGAGTGTGCCAAGCAGTCAAATTCAAATCTGTTTTTGCAAGTAAATAAGGTCCTAAATAGGACAACAGAACTAAAGCAAGAGTTAGTTCACCGTCACGACAAACATTGTTGCTGGAAATAGTTGACTAAAGATCTGTTGAGGGTTTGAAAATAAATATGCAGTCAAGTGCATTCAAAGAGGTTGGGTGCAGATTGGGTATCAACTAGCAGATGGTCTGGTATGCATGGCTGTCTGTGCGTGAGGCGTGTGAAAGCTGATCACAGACACCTGCAAAGCGGACTGGACACATTCCTTTTGATCACTGACTTCAGCTACCTTGGCCATCTTGTGCTGAGTAGCACTCAAAATCTTTAGTTTGCAAACTTTGTTAGAGGACTATCTGCCTCGACAGCTTGGGCTGAACATTTCGGCCGTTTAGTGGACGCACTTCATATCATTTAACTCATTCACTGCCATTGACGGTTATAAACGTCAAAAAATCATTTCAACTATTTCTATTAGTTTAACATTTGTTTCTACTTCTGTTAACAAGAGTCTGAAAACCTTTTTTTTATTGTACATTTAGAACAGATATAAAATGTGTGATTAATCGTGCGTTAACTATTGAAGTCGTGCGATTAATTACGATTAAAAAAATGTATTGCCTGACACCCCTAATTTTTAATAATCATATTGTCAGGCGATAATTAAAATTAAATTAAATTAACTCTTTGACTGCCAAAAATGTTAAATAACGTTTAGTAAAATCCTACAGAGGAGCGCCAAAGACGTTAAAAGACGTTCACCAAGTTTTTTTTTGGAAACGGGTGGAGGAAAGCCTTGGCCAGCTGTGCTGAAAGTATCAAGCAGATCTAGTTAGTATAATGACTATTTTTGGCCCCTAGATGGCAGCGATGACTATTTGGACAAAATCGGGTAGGCGTCAGTAGTAGAAGACGTGAGGCGGAGCTAGAGTGTTGACAATGGCTGAGAAAGCGAAAATGGTGACCGGTGGCAAGCAGCTCACGCTTGATCATTTTTTTCAAAGAAGAGAAGCATCAACCAATGCTAAAGAGCCCATTGATGACGACGATGATGACGATGGTGACTACGAGGTTGACGCCGAAGTTGGAAGCGTTGACGCGGCGGCTATGATCACGTCATAAAGCCTCACCGGCTAGCGATGCTAACGCCAGAAAACGCGGAGCACACCCGAGCACTTTGGCATAGGCGGACGTTCAATCGGACGACGAAGAGTGCCCCGAGTCCAATGCATATTCATCGGAGGAGTGGGTACAGTCTGATCACGGAGAAGACACTGGTTATGGACTACGATGCCACCATGAATGGAGCGGATAAGATGGATCAACCACCCGGTATAGGAAGTGAAGGACATGAGGTAGCCAGACGTAACACCACCGTAACGTCACCGTATCATGATCCTGAGAGTAGACTTGATGGCAACATGGCCAAACACACACTGCAGTATATACTTGCTATTCCCCGGAAAAAAAGCCAGCAAGAAAGTGTAGCGTCTGCAATCGCAGTGAAACTCATCTGTTGTGCAAATCCTGCTGCGTCCCCTTGCACGTAGGGGAGTGTTACAAAAAGAAAAACTGTATTTGAAACATCCACACAATTGTAAATACTACCACGGTTGCACACATTTGTAAACAGTTTGCCAAATTGTTTTGTCAAATTGTTACACTGTTGAATGTAAATAAACGTATTTTGCTATCAAAAAACACTTTTTCATTGGTGGTAATGTTTTACAGAAGTAAAGCACTGTTTAGGTGTTTGTGGCATCATTCATGGAAAAAAAAGGTGTCAAATTCACTAGAGTGCATGAAATAATATCGTTTCAAAACAGAGCATTTGGGTGAAACTAACCATTTTCTATTGTTGATTACTGAAAAACGGAATAAGGTAGAAACAAACTTTTTTATCTGATGAAAGATGAGAGTCCAATCTTTCATTTGGTAGTATGTGTGTTTCTATAGTCCAAACACAAAATTTTCTGTGGACCTTGAAAGATCAGTCAAAATGCTTAAATCGGCTGGCACTGACGGCATCCCTTTTCTGGAAACGTCTGGCAGTCAAAGAGTTAATCGCATGACTTCATGAGTTAACTCACGATTAATCACAAATTTTATCTGTTCTAAATATACAATAATTTTTTCATACTCTTGTTAACAAAAGTGGAAAAAAATGTTAAACTAACAGAAGTAGTTCAAAGGAATTTTTGACGTTTATAGCCGTCAATGGCAATGAATGAGTTAAAATCAACAGGGTATTTTTCTTTTAGCAATGAACAATAATCAACAGTGCCCATAAAACAGTTTTGGGTGTCAAACAAAATCACAAAGTATTTGGACGATGACTGCGTTTAGTGGAATGACCCGATTCTGTCTTTATAGACCACAACAATGATTTTGAAACCAAACAATCAAGATGCGATTCCATTTAAGAGATTTCACAAACATCACAATCACAAAAACGACATTTCTAGATGAAATCATTTTATAGTAGATAATCAATCTGGACAGCTGGCTTAATTGTAAACAATTTAAAACAGTAAACAATTTAAAATCATTTGCGCCTGAAACGGAGTTTTGACCCTATCAATGTTTTTCCAGGCCTTCTTTGCTATCTTGCTGCTTGTTTGTGGCTCTTCTTGCTTTCACTTTTGTCTTCAGTAAATGAAAAGCAAATTCTATTTATTTTTTAGAGCTGTCAACGTTACATTTTTTAAAATCAGATTAATAACTTCTTAGCATTTTGATTAATCACAATTAATCGCTTAATAAAAAATATATTATCAATATTTTTTTCCTGCCAAATTTGAAGAGCACTGGTTACGTGTTCATTTTTTTGGGACATTTAATGTTATGAGGACGTCTTCAACATTTTTTAATCCACTGCACACGCTCATCCTCCTCTTTTTCTAACCAGTTAATTACTTGCATAATTTAAAATGGAAAAAAAACTACCCCGATATTTTGACATGAACAAATATTCTAAATGTGATACGCAAACATTTATTAAATGCTTCACTTTAATGCATGTACTTTGCTAAAAAATAACATGTGCTACCTTAAACGTAGCCATCCGCTGTCATGCTAAAGGATAATCTATGGTCAAAATTAATAGTGCGATTAATCTGCGTTAATTTAGGATTAATGCGATAACTTTTTGTGATTAACTCATTCACTGCCATAAATTCATTAAAAAAAAAAGATTATTAAAAATTAGGGGCAAGTGGAGATTAAATGTTTTTAATTGTAATTAATCACATGACTTTACTATTTAACTCTCGATTAATCACACATTCTATATGTTCTAAATGTACAATAAAAACAATTATAGGTTTTCATACTCTTGTTAACAAAAGTGGAAAAAAATGTGAAACTAATAGAAATAGTTCAAATGAATTTTTGACGTTTATAGCCGTCAACGGCAGTGAATGAATAACAAAAAAAGAAAAAGAAAATATTATTAAAAATTCGGGGCGTCAGGCGATTAAAGTTTTTAATCGTAATTTATCGCATGACTTCACTAGTTAATTCACGATAAATCACAAACTTCATGTACAAAACTAAATGTACAATAAAAAAAATCTAGATTTTCAACAAGTGGAAAAAAATGTTAAACTAATAGAAATAGTTCAAATGAATATTTGATGTTTATAGCCGTCAATGGCAGTGAATGAGTTAATTAATCAGTCAACGATTTAACTTTGACAGCACTCATTTTTTTCTATTAAAACTTTTTCCCCCAACCACCACCTGAAAAAAAAATGGTTCTCCAAGTACCACCATTATGAGCAACATTAAAAATAGTTGCATAGTAGAAAAACAAGACAGGTTGGATTCCTAAAAAGTATCATTAATATTATTGTAAGCCAATAAACATGATCACGAAAAATAAATCGAAATAGTGATTCAATTAAAATATATTGCACAAAGTGTACCTAAATAAATGTTTAAAAACAAATAGCTAGTCTATATGCAAATGTGTCAAATTTACAAATACAATGCAATGTGCTTGGCAGTAATACTTTGGCATACCACTAGAGGGAACCCATGTAGCATTAGCGGTACTCCTGCCGCACAGGCTCAATTCAATTAATTTAAAATGTTTAGGGCAATCCTATCAGTCTTCACTTTTATAGTTTGTCTGAATGTTGGCATTGCGGATCCCTCCAAGAAGTCAAGTAAAAAACGTTCTTTAATCTTTACAATAATTTGTTCCAATGCGTACCATTTAGTATAAACACAGTATTCTGATTCATATTTGTTGAATACGAATTAAGCAGCAAAATCCCCCCCCCGTTTTTATCCATCTCAAGGGGCAGCCAAAATGTCATCACAGTGCCTAAGGGCTCATCTTGCGAACGTCACATGACCAAACCCAGAAAATAGGTGCGCTCTTACTGCGATGTCATTTTCAGTCAAAGTGTGAATGCATCACGTCATTTGAATGTAACGCAATCTGAATGTTTTTTCTCTCAAATCCCTGATTTGTTGGAATTTGGATGTTTCTGGGGTTGGTGAAGGACTCTGGTTGGTGGCCCGGTGGGTGGTGTCTGGTCGGTGCTGGATTTCACTTTCCTTCTTCGTTTCTTTGGTCCTTCCTCGGGTCTCTTGACAGCCTCACGGCTCTGGCTGGGTTCTGATGTTTTCGGTTTAGGTGAACGGTATGGGATTTTTTTTTATAGGTTTTAGGTGAACTAATGAATACACGCACACACGCACATGCACATACACGTACTCGCTCACATACAAAATAAAAATGAATTTAAAAAATATATTTGATGATGACATCTCAAATTGGTAAAATTACCGAATACTGAGCTCTCCAGAAAAAACAAACAAAAACGTAATCTGAATGTTGATGAATGTCAGCAACCATGTCACAACACCGCCTCAACCTTGTTGGATGATGTTATACTTTGAATGAACATTGAAGAAGATCTCCGCACTTGCACTTTCTATGTCGCTGTTTTTGCAAGGTGTCAATACGGAATGAGTGTTTGCAGCATTCGACATAAAATGTCTCCATTTTTTGTGTGACTTATGATACCCGAAGGTGCTGCCTCGGTGCTGCCGGCTCGGTCTCGGCCATCTTGAGGACACCCTCAGCTTCACGAAGCCACTCCTCAAGCGCCCTCTGGTCTGCTACAAACTTCTGCCACTTGATGTTGCAGTCCTGCCAGCGCCTTGAAGTGCACACGCGCATTATGTGTAAAATTGCCTTTTCTTCCACCCCGTCCCGTTTTTTCTCGCTTACATTAGCCGGTCTTTGTGCAGCTTGCTCAGTTTGTCCCAGTTGTTTCCGAGGAGGGCTGCGCTTTCGTGGATGCGCTGGCCCTGCAGAGGTCGGGCACCAGCTGCCGCTTCCTTTTTGCGGGACAGCGCCGTCTCCACTGGACTTCGCAGTTTGTCAATGATTGCTTTCACTTCCTGTGTGTGCATATGTGGAGGTTAGAATGATTCTTTGCGCGTTTGGTTCAGTCGGGGTGTTTCGACTCCAACCCGCAACGGAGCACTGACCTTCAGGCAGTGCTCTTGCTGAGGTAGGTTGTAATAAGCTGCGGGCCAGTATTCCGGGGAGTTCAGTTTGAAGTCCGCCTCGGCCACCGAGCGCAACAGCGCCTGCAGCTCTGCCAGGTAATCCTACACACACAAGTACACACACGGAAATGAGCACGCACCATAACAAGCTCACAACTGACTGACTATGTGTGTCATAAAACAAAATTGTAAAAAAAAAAAAAGACTAATCCAGAACACACATTTCCACACACAATTCTACAAGAAAGATCCCCAAACTCCCAGACTACTTACTAACATTGGCACTATTGATTTAAATAGTTTACGATTATCATGACTAAAAAAAAGTAACAAATGCTGAGAGTTGTTGACCAAAGTGAGACATTTTTTTGTAAATCCAATCCATTACCAGTTAGCATGCTAATATGCCCAGCTCAGCGTTTTTTATATTTCATTTTTGTCCTTATGCCATGCTCTCACTGAGCGTGATTAGATTGTATTTATTAACTCATTCACTGCCATTGACGGCTATAGACGTCAAAAATTCATTTGAAATATTTCGGTTCTGTTTAACATTTGTTTCCACTTTTGTTAAGAGTATGAAAACCTAGAAAAAAAATATTGTACTTTTAGAACAGATATAAAATGTGTGATTAATCGTGAGTTATTTATTGAAATCATGCAATTAATTACAATTAAAAAATGTAATCGCCTGCCGCGATTAAAAAAAGAGAACAGATTATTAAAAATTAGGGGCGTCAGGCGATGATTTTTTTCCCGTAATTAATCACATGACTTCACGAGTTAACTCACGAATAATCACAAATTTTTATATCTGTTCTAAATGTACATTTTTTTCCTATGTTTTCATGCTCTTGTTAACAAAAGTGGGAAAAAACGCTAAACTAATAGAAATAGTTCAAATGAATTTTTGACGTCTATAGCCGTCAATGGCAGTGAATGGGTTAAATACAAAATATAGTGTAATACAAACTACGTGTTTCCCTTGCTTTCATGATGACTTCATATTTGGACAAAATCCACAGCAATACGTTGCAACATGTTTTATCTGAGAACACCCACTATAATCTCTGAGCTCTCAGTCCAAACAAATCAGATGTGCATTTTGTCCAAGCTCATCACAGTAAGTGTATGTTGGTGTGTGCACATGATTGGATGGAGGGATACATACATTGTCAGTGATTGGCACACCGGCAGACTGCGTAATGTCATTGGTTGGCATGCGGTGACACAGAACCAGACAGAGAAACCAATGAGATTCAAACGTGATTTTTCTTGAACGAAACACATGGTGAAAAAACTCAAACAGGAACTGTGATTATAGGTTGACCAAAGTAATTACTGAAGTAACTAAAGATTATTCATCTTAAAAATATATCATATAAATATAACTGGAACTATTAACTCATTCACTGCCATGGAATGTTTATCAATTTTAATCCAACCACTTACTTCCACTGATTTTAGTTGCTTGTCTGCAAAATTAGTAGGGGTGAGAATCTTTGACTGTCTCACAATTCGATTCGATTCCGATTTTGGGGCCTGCGATTCTATTCTGAATCGAATTTCGATTAAGAACGATTTTTGCTTCAAAATGATTTGATTGACAATGATTTTTGCTTCAATTTATAGATGTGCAAGGAATTGTAATGATCTACTCCAGTCTGACTCGCTAATGCTAATTAACGTGCTACTCGCGGCACTTTTATCACTCAAAAGAACGGCTCCATGCTGAAAAAAAAACTTTTATTGGAATAACTTTTCCTTCTACTCTCTAATGCGGCTACAACTTAACAGTGTATTAGACCGCGTGGAACCACACTGCCCCTCAGTGGCCAAACCGGGTACACCATGAACAGCGCTCCAAATAAAGGCACACACAGACACAGGCAAGACAGTATAAAATAATTTAAATAAAATCGATTTTGGGACATTTAAAATCGATTCTGAATCGTACTAAATGAGATTTGCGATTCTTATGAGAATCGATTTTTTGGCCCACCCTTAAAAATTTGGATTTGTAAACCACTGTAATGGCTAACAGATCCCTGTAGATGGCGGTGTTGTTCCGCTCTGGATTTGAAATCAGCACAGCTTTTGAGTAGAAGATTAATTGAAATATTAGGCGGTGAATCTCGGCTTGTCACGTCAATCATATGGAAGAGAAATGCCAAGTCTGGGAACCTTATACCTGAATAGAGTAAGCATATGTGTGGTAGAAACAGAATGTATCGCGGTAGGTCGTACGTAGGAAAGATGGCGCAGCTATGGAGCGAATGAAGAACACCAAAAAATTCAATTCAAGCCTTGCGGTGTGTCGCGTTTCATAGTTTTATTGCTGTAAATAAGCCATTTCGCCATCAAAAGACATTTTAGTCTTGTTTTTGCTGTTTTGTATTTTGAAGGGTCATAAAAGCAAAACTAATGTCAAAGTCACTGTTCTCACTGACATGTTTCTTTTTTCAAATTTACTGAAAATGCGCAAAAAGGACATGCGACGTATGCCCGTTTCCATCTGTTCTTCTTTTGCGAATATTGAGAGGGCACGCCGCCGCTGTATTGTAGGTGGCAGTATACACCGTAGAGATGTGATCCACCAATAATTTAAAAAAAGAAGATGTGCGATGACGTCGTATGAGTTTGCTTTTGTAATTCTTGATAAACCGTAGCGTTTCTTTGCTGTTTTCTATCTAAAATTGCATTAATATTCACTTCTTTAATTAATTCCAAAAATATTTCTTTTTCGTCATTCCACCAAACATACTTTATCGTCCGACGTCCTGCTTTGGGACTAGAAACGTTATTCGCAAAACCTGTTTCCATAGCCAAAATGTGTATTTTCCTTTTTTTGGATACGCTTCAAAATTCACCCCCTCTAAGCGTGAAAACTTTTTGGGTGAAATTTGGGCCTTTTTACGAATTTCTAGCTTTTCCATTCAGTTTTATTTCCGCATGTCTTGAAAATTCAAATAAAAATGGGTGGGTGGAAACCAAACTACAGATTGGCCTATTTGTGCTGCAGGAAATTTGGGGCGCTCAGAAGTCGACTTGTGGCTGTTGTGATGGTTTATTGTGTGATTTCTTTATTATTGTAATCCCTTCATACTCTGTCAAGCGAAAAAAGAAAAAAAAAGGTCAGCTGAATATGTGCAATATGAATTCACAGAACGTATGGTGTTCCACAGGGTTGAATTGAGTGATGGGAGTCAACGTCCTAACTTTATAAAGTTAGAGTTTCCACTTGAGCAATTCTAGTCCATCACAAATAGCTACCTAGCAAAACAAAATCGAATAGTTCACATTTTGAAAAAAAAAAAAATAAATAAATCCCATTTTATTTTTCAATAAAAAAGGGTTCGGTGAATGCACATAGAAAACTGGTGGTGTTCAGTATCTCCAAAAAAGTTAAGAACCACTGGTAGAGTCCATTTTATGTTTCATATCTGAAAATAAATGTTACTTCCGGTATCCAGTATTTTTTTTTAACAGGTGTAATTACAACTAAATTATATTTACAGTACCTCATATTTGTGTACTAATTATGATAGTTTGCGTATATCACTTTCCAAGCATGCAAACATTTTGCCGCCAGGCATTTTCGAGTGAGACATGTTAGACCTCACACATGGCAAGTGTTAGTAATTGTTAGTTTCTCATCACACAGTTCAGTTGAAAATTGGCGTTAAAATGGACTTTAACATTTTTCTGTTAGCAAACAGTAGAAGCGGTGATGCCTACTGGAACTCACACATTGTCTTTGAAAGGGTTTGAGCTTGCTCTCCACCTCAGCCCAGCGTGCGTTGAGCTGGAGCTGCCGGGGCTCCACTAGACTGGCGGCTCCAGCCTCTGACAGCTGATTGGCTAAGCCCTGCAACTCCTTAAGCTCCTCCTTCTTCTGGGCCATCTGAGAGACAATTTCCTAGTGGGCGAAAACCAACCGAGGGCGTCATTTCTTTTGGGGTGGAGGCACTCTGAGACTCGTAAGTGGAAGGATAGTGAGACAAGTATGCCTGGGACAAATATTTAGTGAGACTTTATTAAATTGATGATGAGTACAATCACTGGAATGTGTGTGTGTATGTGTGTGTCGGGACAAGAGAAAGCATGTGGACATAAACAAAAAGACAAAGCAGTGAGGAATCTCAGTGACGGCACTGACAGGCAAGGCTGATGTCCGCTTAGCGAAATGTCATAGTGATCATCTGAAAACCAAAGACAAATATGTCGAGTCAGGAGGTGGGGTGGACAACAGTGTGGGGGTGGGGGGTGGGCGGGGGCTTCCATAAAAAGGAAATAAAGCGAAGTGAATGGAGCATTGACATCAGCAAGTTGCACCTAAAAGTCGTCCAAAAAATAAATCATCCATGTGCTATGTACAGAATGCGCACTTGATATGTTTGTGTGTGTGCGTGCGTTGTCACCTTGACCCTCTCGCTCTCGGGAGGGTCGGGCAGCTGGTCGACACTCCGCTGGATGTCGTCCAGCCAGGCCAGCAGGTCATGTGACTTCCTCCGGTACTGATACCACTGGGGGGCAATGGCGAGCGCCTTCCTGTTCCTGAGCACACGAAGGTCCTGCACGTGCGCACAACAACTCACATAGACTGGATCAAACGATGGATGGCGCAAATAGTGAGGTGAACATTTAAGGAATGAGTAATTGATGCTCCCCTAAAACCTTCATCATTGCCTATACAGGGTGTCCCAAAAGTCCTAATCACTTCCTTTTTACTATTTCTTTTCAGGGTTATTTTCGGACCGACATGAGGCCATTAGCATTTGACAGCTTAGTTTAGCAGTTTTTATACGGGTATGATCGATTTGGCTCGCCAATTTAGATCACACAAAAAAAGATGCTAGC
Organism: Vanacampus margaritifer; assembly: GCF_051991255.1. Classification (NCBI taxonomy): domain Eukaryota; kingdom Metazoa; phylum Chordata; class Actinopteri; order Syngnathiformes; family Syngnathidae; genus Vanacampus; species Vanacampus margaritifer. The sequence goes on along the minus strand of NC_135432.1, from coordinate 21,964,706 downwards.
TTTTCATAACCCGCTGTGGCTTTTGAGCACAGAACGGTGTTGCAAAATTGCCACAGGCAGTTTGAGAAACTTTACGTCGGTCAAACTGTTCCAGTGTGTCGTACAATTTATGATATCCACCACCACTGATGAAGAAACAGAACTCCTAGAGCAGGCGTTTGCACAAAATCTGTCCCGAGGGCAGACAGACGCTTTAGGGCATGATAAAGCTTCACACATGACAACTTCAAAAAAAAATTTTTTTTTCCAAAACAGAACAGAAAAAAAACCCGGTGTATCGTTTTTTTGGGCCACCCTGTATAAATAGTACAAATCATAGATATACCGCAAAATATGACACCAAAAACATGGCATGAACTTTTCTAATTCGCTGTCTGTGTTTTATGTGCATGTTACCTTGACAGTGTTGTACTTGTTGCCGAGCTGCTTTTGTCTCAGTCTGATCTGTTCTCTCTTGTCCTGATCCGGGGCTCTCTTCTGCAGATTCTCACCTCTCAGCAATAATTCCTTCACTGCACCTTCCTCACAGTCCTACACAGAATGAACTCTTTAGACTAGAGGTCAAATGTCACAAAGATGACCGATAGAGCTGTTCTCCCTTCTTCAGCGACCTTGTCTTCCTGGAAGTCCTCTTCCTTCAGGTTTTCCCCCTGTTTCGCTTCCTCCTCCAAAAGATCCAACCAGATCTGAGCTTCGCGGTGGTACTGCTCCAGTTCTTTGGCCGATGCTGCTGTCTGAAATGTAACGGTGAAGCTGTCATAATTACAACAAAAGAAACTTTGAGAGAATTATTGCTGGTTGTTTGTTGTGTCCCACCGGTCCGGAGGTGATGCGTTGAGCAACGGTGTCAAATCTCTGGGTCAGAAGCTCCACTTTAGGCCCCACCTGGGCCTGGCAATTCTCTCCCCTGGTTGTCATGAGCTCATTTGCCAACGTTTTCACTTCCTCCATCTTTTTCCTTGTCAGCTCCAGCTCGGCATGCAGTACCTACACACACACAAGCCAGATATCATATAGTAAGCCATATCCAGACCCGTCCGCAGAAAGAAATTACAGGGCGGGCATTAAATTTTTTTTTTTTTGGGGGGGGGGGGGGTCACACTTCTTCAACCTAAATCTAATGTTCATTAGGCTGAATAGTGCTGAATAGGCAAAAGTGCTCAGAAATATTTTCTGTCACTTAAAAGCGTTCATTCCGAAATCTAAAAGTCACAAAAAGTTTTATTTTAATGATACTTATTTTATATATTTATTCACTTCCCTATGTTTTTTAAATTCATTTGTTAATATTAATTTAATTTCCCTTGTATACTTACTATATTATTATTGTTATTTTCTTTCACTCATCTCTACTGCAAGACTGATTTCTATTCCATGTACAGTACTTTGTATGCAGCAATGGATGCTTTTAAAGTGCTTTATAAATGAAGTTGAGTTGCGATATGTTGATAATATACAATAACGATATATAGGGTCAATGAAAACTAAGCAAGATATCAATCCAAAAGAATGTGTTAAGTGCTTTGTTTAAATTAGAACTTAATGACAGTTATCAACATTGGAATTAAAACCAAAACAGAATTCAACTCACATTACAACTGCAACTGTGCTTAGTGATAAATCATTTCCTGCTCCAATATAAGTTGTTGTTTTGTTTGTGTGCCTGCGTGGGTCTGTTAATCGCATTATTATACAATTCGTCCATGCATGTGTTGTGTGGCTTGACTGATTAAAATAAGTTTGCCACTCACATGTGAACGTTGTAACCAAGTGGACTCAGGATTTCTAGCGATGTTGTGTCAGCCTGGATGAGGTTTGGCATTTGGTGTTTCCCGTTACAATACGTTGCTTTGCGTCACTTGTTTTAGTCCACAAAAAGACAGCGGCATGACGTGCTCACTGCTCGGTCATTGGAATATAGTAATAATTATAATGCTATAATTAGCATTAGAATATAGCTAAGTTTCATCAATATTCACATTCCTGGTGAAAACACTGACAAAAAGAGCTTGTTGCAACATGGCCCTGGCTGATCTCTTGTACTCTACTGCCACCTGCTGGCCGTTTTTTTGTAACAAATACCATAGCTTTAAGCGACCCCTTTATGTCAGAAGCTGTATCAAAGCCTTTGGTATGCTCTTGCATAAAAAACAACAACATAAATACTTTTATGGGAGTGGAGGACAAAGTATTTAAAAACTTATTTATACGTTTTTGGGTTTGAATGAGTTAACCATCAAGTTTTACGTAATTGCTGAGTAGGCTAATGGACAAAAATACAGTCTAAAAACAACAATGTGGGTCAAAAAGGTACTGTCCCAACTTTTGGGGTCAAACTGAATAACCCACAGAATGATCCCAATTTTGGGTTGCTTTGTTAAAAAAAAAAAATTGGGTTGTTTTATGTTTTGTGGGCTAGTCATCTGATCCAATTTTCTGGGTTAAATGAGTAGCTCAAAAAGTTAGGCCAGTCCCTTTTTGGCCCATAATGGGTTATTTTTTGACCCAACAGCTTTTACAGTGTATACCAACCCTCAGTGCAGCATCATTGGGTCCCTGGTTGTCGATCTCATCCATCTTTTTATTCGCTCCGTCTATCCATCCGTTCACTTCCTCAATCTGTCCATCTAACTTCCGCATCTGCTTCTGGTAGGCCTGAAGACAAGGAGGCCAACGTTTGTTCTAAACTATGCAAGAGAAGTTGATCTTGAAAAAAAAAAACGATATTTGACGTGCGCTCCCACCAGCAGCAGGTTTAGCCATTCCTCTGCTCGAGATGTGACTGCAATCCAGTTGCAGCGTAACAGGCTGACTTTGTCGTCTACCAGGCTCCCATGGACCCGAAGAACCGCTTTTAGGGCTTCGGCCAGATCCACCACGGCCTGCAGCTGTGGCTGACGCTTCTCAGTCTCACCATGGATGGACTGCAAGGGGTAAGATGGAAAACATGGCAGCAATTTTGTCACATTTACTAAAACAGTCCTTATGTCTGGATGAGGGATTCAATTCATATATCCCAAAAATATGTGGTAGATACAGTGTTAAATCATGCTTGTGTTCTTTTTGTAATAAGCGTGCATACCTGTGCCCACGCCACCTCGGCCTCCAGGTCACTGGGCATACCGTCGACAGCGGAACGCCTGGTCAGCTCGGCATCAGTGGCTGCGAGCCACTCGGTCAGCCCGTTGAGCTCCTTGCGAAGCTTCCTGGACAGCTTCAGACTCTTCTCCAGCTCCAATTTACTTTCTGTTATCTGTACCCAAAAATAAAAATGGAATGCTGAAGGAGAGCAATTTCTACCAATGCCACTGAATTACCAAAATGATATAAATTCCCTTAATTGTTTTCGTTCACACATAAAAGCAGTGTAATTTATTAACAGATTACAACTTAATCAAAGAAAAAAATGGTCCTTTTCATAGCTAAAAAAAAAAACGATCAGAAGTTTTATGTCCCTAAGGCTTGCACTATTACGAATATTGAAATATTATATTAAAATTCTTGAGAAAAATATGCTTTTAAAGTCGCATTAAAGTAACAAAATGAACTCTGATCCCGAGTTTAGATTTTTTCCATTGGTTTGTTGTGACTTTTTGGGACACTTATTGATGATCAGTTAATCCACAATAACAAAATATATATTATAAAATGTATAAGTATATCATTAAAATGTCACCACACACGTCTGTGTACTGAGGATTTTTGTTGTTGCAATTTATGATGTTATAAAACAAAGATAATTAACTATAGGGGTGTTGCGGCCAAATTGATGTTTAAACATGAATTTTGGATGAAAATATTCAACAAAATGTCTTACTTCACACGTTAAGCATGTTATATGAATGTTATATCAATGGAATATTAAGCTTTAATATTTTATTTCAATGCTGTACGAGTTACAGTTTGTTATATACAGTGGCTCACAGTTATAAGCCTGAAGTTTCAGATGAATAAATACATTTTCATACAAATCTTACAGTGTACATGTACAAGTTTACTAATTAGTATTTTCTAAATTTGAGTAAAAATAAATAAATAATCGCAATCATCAACTTAAAGATTCGTATCGGGATTAATCGGTATTGAATTGAATCGTGACCTATGTATCGTGATACGGATCGAATCGCCAGGTACTAGGCAATTCACACCCCTAATTAACTACCACAACAGAACTTCACATACGTTGCAATATGAAAGTCTTCTTCGTTTATGTCTGCAAGGCTGTATTATACTGCCCCCGGTGGCCAAGATGTACACACCAGAAGAAGTCGCAATGAATTAATCACATTTTTATTTAATTATGATATTACTGTATGTTTGATGAAAGCTCTTGCAGTGCTATATACCTTCTTAAAACATAAAAAAATAAAATAAAAACAGTGGACTGCTTTCAGTTGGACGGCAACATCTCTCACTATCTACATGAAGTTTGTGAGGCAACTGTAATGTCAAGTTGTGTTTATCATCCTTTTGTGATGCTCGTACTCGCACCTGCGATCCGAGCTGGTTGTAAAGCAGTTTGAGTGCGGTCACACGCTCGTCCAGCTCTTTGGGATGCTCAGTCTGTTGCCTCTGCACGATCTGCCTGCCCGTTTTGATCACCGTCTCCACCTCGCCTTTCACCTCGCTCAGCAACTTGTACAACTTCTACAAGACACGGAACAAGCGGACGTCATCGTCTTTTGTCCGACAAATGATCAAACCGTGTGCTTGGACACGCACCATGCACTGCTCCAGCTGAGACTGCACCACGTCCTGCTCTACGCTGCGAATGTCCAGCACCCCCACCTGACCTTTGACGCCGGCTAGCACACGTTCGCACTCAGCCAGGCGAGCTTCGAAGTTGGCCGGCTTCTGGAAGAGGCGGAACTTGGTCCACACGTCTGTCAGCATTTTCTAGTTTGGACAGAAGTGATTGAAGAATATGAGTACTTTTGTTATTTTGGTGTGTTTTGGTTTTCAAAGGTGCACCTGTGTCAGGTCTATCTGCCCAGTCATCCTATGGGACGGGTCCTTTTCCTGATTCTTCCTCTTCACCTCCTCCAAAGCTGCATCATGGTCACTCAAGTCGGACTGGATCTTCTGCACGGTACATAATCCAAAGTGACAGCATTTAAAAATATATTTATTCTTCATTATTGATGTTGCACCCTGTTTGGACCATGAGAGGTCAGTATAGAGTAGCAAGAAAGGGGGTTACTGTACCAAGCATTAAATGTTGAATTTAAACACATCATAAGGATTTCGGTGTGTCTTTAAAATTAAATGATTTTTAAAAAATATTTATTTATTCTTTATTTCAAACATGTATTAAAAAATTTAGAACATTTTTATTTTTTGTTTTATTTGTTAAGTGATTTTTTTTTTTTTAATTGTGTTTCAAACATTTGTTCAAAATTTCACACTGGAGCTAAGCAATTACAAAAAAATTAAATCAACCCCCCCCCCCCCCCCCCCCCACACACACACACCTCCCTCGGTATTGCGATTTTGATTAATTTTTTATTTTAATTAAGTAATAATTAAATATTGAATATATATAATAAAATAAAATGTATTTTATAAAATATTAAAATAACTATTTATGTATTTTTTTAAAATAATTTTTTAATTATTAATATGAGATTTATTATGCAATGATTTTTTCAAGGTCCTCTTCTCATGTATTTTTTTTTTAAATAAACAACATACATTATTCTGCACTACAATAAACAATATCAGATTATATTGTACATAGTAAATGTTTTGGTTTTTGATGTTCTGCAGCCTTTGCGATTTGAAAATTTGCATTCTACTCCATTGCAATGTCAATTTGAATGTTGTCCTATTTTACACCAGCTTCTTTCATGTTCAGTGATCAGCGTCTGACAAAAGTCGGATATACACAGGACATGACTGTGAATATTCTCAATCATCCAGGTCAATACATTCCCAGGGCACGTCATCGATCACAGCTGGAATGCGACGGCTACCTGCGCCTCCTGTGGTATCTGTTGAGCATCAATGTTGTCAGCCAAATATGCCCTCAGGTGGCGGTCCGTATTGGCCAGCGACTCCTGGATGGACTTGAGCGTCCTGTCATTCTCCTGGGCCCACTGGAGGCCCTTGGCCAGCTCCTTCTGCCTGAGGGACGCCTGGATAAAAACACAGTTGTCCTATGAAATATATATTTTTAGCAACAGATTCTGTCAGTTACTTAGCTCCTCCCACATTTGGAAAACGTAATTCCCCGCACGTGCTAGCACTGATGACAGTTTGTGGTAAACAACACCGGCTGCTCCAAAAATATTAAAGACTACAAAAAGTAAGTGATCCATGACAACAAGAAGTCCTCTATTCTCTTTATTACAAGCCACAGTGGACTTCCAAAGTTGTTATTGTGTGATTGCGGAGACGATCACACAACTTCTGAAAGCACAAAAGCTATTCCGAGGCACGATACTGCACACACGTACACACACACACACACGATTGAAGCAAACACCCACCACCGCCAGCATGCTCCCACGGCCAGCGTGCGCCCTCCTGCCGCACGGACTCCGAGGCATCTCTCTCAATGCGAAGCCCCCGCGTCAATGTTACAGACGACAAGAATCACCTTCCCTTCCCCAGCCATTGCTTGGACGATTACCGGAGCCCGATCACTTACATCATAAACCCGTTTCAAGTCATGTGTGCCCTGCACAGGCAAAGTGTATGCATGCTAATCCCATACAGAAGGATCACGACTAAGTATAGCCCGCAGCCTCCACATCCCTCCTCACAAACACACATTTATTTGACCAGTGGGCTTTCGGCTTCTAATAAATGAAACGAGAACTTGAGCGATATGAAATATTGAGACAAACACTGATAACAAGCGTCCCCCCCCCTCTGGCAGTGCGCTACTTCATGTTGGCTCCCAAATACGCACTTTCAGTTAAGCAGACCATGAGTTGCGTATTTTGCTGCATAAATGCCAACAAGCACTTTTTGATTTGGCAAGCATGCCTGTAACATGCACACACTGTATTTGGAACATTTTAGAGCATGTAAAGGCTGGATTATCTCTGCATGGGTTTTACATTTGGGACCTCGTTATAATGGGATTATATACTTATCCTACTGCGTCAGCCTTTATTCTGGACCTTGACAGGACATGTTTTTGACACTTAACACGGCTAGTATCTTTCTGAATCAAAAAGGTGAAAAAAAAAAAAAACTCAACTCATCTTTATTTAGGCTGTATAGCGCTTTCAGACTGCTATCATGCATTGTCATCAAACTTAATTAGATATACAGGAACCTTTAACAATGTGCTTAACTACCAGCTCAGTGGCCTTGTGGTAGAGCCCTGCGACTGGAAGGTCGTGGGTTCAATCCCTGGCTGGGTCATACCAAAGACTATAAAAATGGGACCCATTTGCCTTCCTGCTTGACACACAGCATTAAGGGTTGGAATTGATCACCAAATATTCCGGAACGCAATCCCTGCTGCTCACCGCTCCCTCAGGGGATAAGTCAAATGCGGAGAGCGATTTTCGACCCACTTAGTTGGGTGTGACAATCAGTTGTAATTTACCTTTTAACTTTGTTTTTGTATTCTGAACAATGTATATTTGAAGTTCGACATTCACTAATTCACCTGGGAATGTTTTTTTTTTGTAAATTCCTTTATTTGTGCAGTAAAAGTATTACTTTGGCGTCCTTTCATGTCATCTTGGTGACAAGGAAACTATGTTCAAGTGAATTGAGGAGCTTCATTTAGACAAAAGCAGTGCTTTGCTGCCACCTTGTGGAAACTTGATTTCAAGGAACTATGTTTAAGTGACTTCAGGAGTTTCATTCAGACAAAATAACTAACTCATTTGCTCCCCAAAACTTATAAATATGTTCTATTTTAAATGTGTTAAGTGTCCCAAAGACGTATATTTATACGTTTAAAAATGCTAGAGCATACAGAAGGCTTTGAGGCAGCCTCTGAACTGCAGAGAACGGGTGAAGCAATGATAGTATTTTAAAAAAATGGCTAGCAGGTGGCATCAGAGTATACGAGATCAACCAGGGCCACGTTGCAAACAAGGTCATTTACCCACAGTTCTAAACAGATTTGTGAATAATGATAAAACTTAGCTATATTGCCAGTCCAAGCTAAAAAAAAATTATATACAGTATACAGGTACAAGTCACACTGAGTCACAGAACTAGTTAAACAATGTGTGGCTTATAGTCCGAAAACAGTCAGAGCAGAAAACACAATTAGTACTTCAGTTTTAAATGATTATACCCACAAAAACATCTCCAGTCTAAACCAAGTGACTAATATATTCACAAATAACCTTTTTGTCATTCCAAGACTCTACCCTGGAAACATTTGTAGATTTCACTTCAAATTAAATAAGAGGGCTGCATTTATTGATGGGAGACAAAGGCGACTCTGAGCTGCCGGCTCTCATCTCATATGAGTATGTTGACACACGCACACCCTAGACAATACACACAGTCAATGTCTGAAGTACAAGAATGTGACAAAAGCACACGCACGCACACACACGTTATAACACACACAGTCTCAAATGGGTTGACAAACAAAGGGAAGCTTATCAGGCTGCAAGGAGAACATTAATCTGGTGCAATTGTGAATGGGGATCAACCCGGCGGGGTCTGAGTGTCTTTGCGTGCGTATGTGTGTATTTAAAAGTGTGGCTAATCTGCCACCCGATGAGGAAGCAATGCTGCCAGCTACAGCCGGAAGGAAGGCCCAAAAGAGGAAGAGGAGGTAGGAAGAAGGTAACGAATGGAGCGACGGGGCAGTGTAAGCAGGTGCCATGGTTAGCCACTTGCATACTAGCACAGTACAAACTGCCAGGCTCTTCAGTTGGGGCTAAAGCAATAACAAATGCCATTACTGGTTACTCTTCCATTTTTCCGCATCCTTTTTTTTCTTCCTGATTTCCTGTTCACTTCCCGAATCCAATGTGGATTTAAGATTGCTGTATGGGTGCTGTATGGTGACAGTGAACTCAACTGTTCTCACAATGAGCAGCAAGCCTGGGAGATAGTGATTTTTGTTTGTTTCTTTTTTTTTCTTTTTTTTTTTAAAAAAAGGGGGAAAAAAGAGGTTTTAAGCTAAGTGGGTCTGTGGACAAAACGTCATACAGTGTGCCAATTCCGAGTCACTTATTACATTGATGGGGCTCCGGGTGGCGGAGGGGTTACCGTCACTTGCCTTGGGTGAAGGTTGGCCTGAATTCACTTTCCCGCCTGGGAGACCATATACATGTGTGAGTGCACCCCCCAAAAAACAACAACAAAAACGTATTACATTGATTGACTGCAGTACCAACTTTCCACCAATAGAGTGTGCTAATACAGTGGAACCTTGGAGTTTGAACGTCTCAGAACTCAACCCAAAAAATCTGAGTAAACAATGCCTTTCGGAGTTCGAATACCCAAGCAAAGCAAGCTAAGCCGAACATATCTTGAAAACGGGTAAACGAGCGAAGCCGAATGCTCACGTTGCGGTAAGTTGAGACGCTGCACTGCTCATTTCCAGTCAGATCGTGAATACTCCCGGAGGTGTTCCATACTCGCGTGTGTATTTTGATTTTTCCACGACAATTTTCTTTGCCATGGGCTCCAAAAAAGACAACAGTGCCAGTGACAGCAAAGCAAAACATACAGTGCTACGAACCAACCACAGTGTAATTAGGAAGGAGATGATCGCGCAGTTGTAACTACCGTGACTACTTCTGTAAATACTGTCAGGAGGACCCCCCTTAGCTGTTCAACAACGTGCCTGACGTTAAACAACGCATGCAAGGGCCACTTAGTAGTCTAACAATATGCCCAATGTAAATACACAAACTCAGCACTGAACTAAAGCTAGCATTAACATAGCATTTATCATCCACTGATGCCATCACACCACAACAGGTAAGCTGTTATTGTTTAAATACTGTACTGTACTGTACTGTACTGTAAATGTAAAAAACATAAATATAAATTGAAATAGGAATTTTCTGTTTTTGGAGCTTAGGAACTGATTAATTAATTGCATTTACATTATTTCCTACGGGAATTTTTTTTTTCTGAGGTTGAACAATTCGGACTTTGAACACTTCGCAAGAACGAATTATGTTCAAACTCCGAGGTACCACTGTATACTGAAACAGTCATGAGGAGTTTGAATACCCTGTATTGTACAAGGGAGGTTTTTTTTGGTAGAAATTTCTGGGTGGATGCCACAACATAGTGGCTGTGAGGCACCGGGGCAACAAATTTTGTGTCAACATTTTTGTAGTCGACTTATCAAACATTTTTTGCCAGCCGTGCTAATGTATTTGCTATCTATTGAATTATGTCATTACTCAATTGTTTTTAAATAAAGTACAATAGTATACAGTAGAGGACTATAATTATTTTTATAAAATGTTACAAACATTTGTGTTGTGCTTTTTTTTGTGAGGCAGGAACGGATTAACAACATTTTCATTCATTTCCATGGGGAACGATGATTTGAGGGGTGAGTCTTTTGAGTTACGAGCGTGGCCACAAAGCAAATTAAACTTGTATCTCAAAGAACCATTGCACATACATTTTGGGTTTTGACTCACTGTTACAACAAATCTCCTTGAGAGCAACCGTAACTATGATGTAGCCTGTAAAGTTTGACACTCTCAAGAATCAATGTCATGAATATGTGATCGCAACGCAGTCATCATGTCTCACCCTCGCCATGAGCTCGTCCCATCGTGCGTTGAAGGCGTCCAACTTTTGCTGAATTAGCTCATCCAAAACACCGCCGTCCATCAGAGTCTGTGCCAGCTCCCGAATTTGGTTTCTGTTGTGTTCAGGGTGTTGCAGGAGAACCTCGAGTCCCTGTCAAGGTGCATATGTGCACATTAACACACTGTAAGGGTCCGATAGGTATTTATTTACCTACGCATTAGGTCAAAAGAACAAAACACCTTCGTATTTTACAAAAGTTTGAGTATTAGTAAGGAAAATTTAATTAGCATTCACGCAATGTTTACCAGGCGTATCATTAGGTACACTTGCAGGCCCATTAAAGAACTTCATAAATTATTATTATTATCAATATGATGCATGTCATTTGAATATGATACACTTCACTTTAGTATGTCACGTGTAGCCTTGACATTACATGCACAGACAACAGGACTGCAATTGTTGTGACTTCATTCGGGACTGTATAAATCGCTGCCTGAGCCAGAACTGTATTTCACTTTGGCAAGAAGTCTTGTGGAATTCAGCTACAGCCACTGGTTTTATTTATTTAGTTATTTATTCATTTTTTGCTTTGCTCCTATAATAAAGACAATAAAATACAAACTCTCCTCCCACAAAATGGTGTCTCCATTGCAATGTCATGGTATGTAACTCTTAACTCCTTAGAGGAGGCTGATTTTTGTGCATACTCACTTCTAGCGCCTCCTGCAGCTCCTCTGCTCCTCCTTGGAGGTTCTCCGTTTCATCAAGTTTCCGCTCCAGCTGGTCCAGGAAGGCGTTCTCCTGCTCCAGGTAGGACAGCAACTCGCACCAACACGCCCAAACCTCCTGCATCACACACGGGCCATAAATAAGAAAGACATTGTAAATGCATTGATGGGGAAAAAGGTGATTTCTTTCATTTTTTATTTCACTTTTATGTGCAATGCATTTTGACTCATTCACTGCCATTGACGGCTATAGACGTCAAAAATTCATTTGAACTACTTCTAATAGTTTTAACATTTTTTCCCACTTTTGTTAACAAGAGTATGAAAACCTAGATTTTTTTTATTGTATTAGAACAGGTATAACATTTGTGATTAATCATGAGTTAACTAGTCATGCGATTAATTACAATTGAAAATTGTAATCACCTGTCGCCCCTAATTTTTAATAATCTTTTCTTTATAAAAAAAAAAGATAAGATTTTTTTTTTTAAAAAAAAGATTAGTAAAAATTAGAGGTGTGAGGTAATTAAAATTTGTAATCGTAATTAATCGCATGACTTCACTAGTTAACTCACAATTAATCAAAAATGTTATATCTGTTCTAAATGTACAAAAAATAATAATTTCTAGGTTTTCATACTAATAGAAATAGTTCAAATGAATTTTTGACGTCTATAGCTGTCAATGGCAGTGAATAAGTTAATAGGATTTTTTCTAAATACAGTTTCCTATACTTAACCCCTGGGCGTTATTTTATTTTGAAATGGCTTGGTCAGAACCAACAAAAAGCCCAAAAATGGTCAAATAACGCCCAGGGGTTAAGTGCAGTGTTTATATTTCCTCACTCTTGCTTTGACGGGTTGAAAAGAATATTACCTCCAGAGTTTTGCATTTCCCGTCCAGGCGGCTGCACAGGCGCTGGTAGTTGACCTTCAGCACATCAAGCTCTGAACGCAGCGCGTCATGAGCTGTGGGCGGCGCCTTGGCGATGAAACTATTCACACTGTCAGTCAATAGTTTGACCTTGAGCTCCTTGGAGTGGACCTCTTCCTGAGCTCTCTGATGGAGAAGCAAAGTATTTGGTCAAAGGATGGATGTACACAGTGGAGGAAAGGAGCAAGAGATGCAATGGGGTAAGCTGAAGAGGGAAAGATGCACCATCAAACACATCACAATTGACAAAGCCTTATGTGCCACTGTGACTGAAGCAGTATCGCCCACACATGCCTAAAGGAGGAAAAACGATGATGATAATAAGAGGGAGCTAGTCATGAGATTAGAAAACAAGGGGAAAATCCATTTTTCATTTTCAACTCTTTTGAGCAAATCTCTTCAAGGAGAAGGGGGCTGCACGGAAAGTCTCGTGGGAGCGACGCAGCACCAACAATCTACATCACAAATACACCACATTATATTAAGTCAAACGATACAGCTGGCTTGAGGGGTGGAGGATACATGAAATAGAGACACAAGGCTTTGAGCTGTAAGTTGGTGAGGAAAAAAAACTTTTATTACAACTAGTGTTGTTCCGATACCTTTACTGGTATCGGCAGAGGCACTGATACTGCATTAAAGAAGTGGTATCGGTATCGGTGAGTTCTAACAAGTAATATGCTGATACCATTAATTCTGACTCTAATATAGGACTTTGGATGCAGCATCTTGTGTCTTGCTCATGCACGACATTCATTGATATGTGGACATGTTCACTGCATGCTGAGCCAAGATATCGCATTGGCCCTTGAATGCTCTGAACCAATGGCAGGACAGCTTTTTCATGTTGAGAAAAAACAACAACTTGATATCGGTTTGGTATCGGCATCGGCCGATACTGCAAAGCTGGGAGCCAAAAAACGGTATTGGAACAACACTAATTACAACGATATCAATGTAGGCTCATGAGATTTGAAAAAAAGACCCAGTGATGTTTAGTCACTTTCCACATCTAAGATGAAGACGGGAGCAAGGTGGAACAATGGCTGGCTCTGTTATAATTTAGATTAAGGCTGGGTTTAAAAAAAATCAAATAATCGATATTGAACCAATCTTCCTTTTCTGATATCGATTATTTGAATATCTTTTCCCATAAATTCATAAGAAAATCTAATTTTGAAGGCCAATTTTTTGTATTGTTCTATTTTCTTGAAATTTACTGTTTACATTAATTTAAAAGTATTATCTTACATTTAGGAAAGACATGATTTATTGCACTTTAAGACAAATCGGAATCTTTTTAACTTATATTTACAAATATTGAATTACAATTATGAAAATATTTTCCTTGCTGATGTCAATGTTTGTGTAACACTGAAGTGATTATAATACATGTTACTTTAATTAATAAACCAAATCATTTGACGAGTTACTGCCTCCGCAAAATTTTATTTGGAATTTAAAATTTGTGGAGTTTTTATCATGTCCTTGGCATTTAAGAAAAAAATATGTTCCATAAGTAATTGATATCAGATTGAACTCTTGTGAATCCAAAAATGCATCGATGGAGGAAATTAGAATCGATACCTAGCCCTAATTTAGATGGAACGTACAAGGTTTGAAAGAAGTCTATCCTGACGGTAAAATGTCAACTAAAAGATAACCTAAAATTTTTGTTCTATTTATCTTTTACACTTATATTAGTCGTTGCTGATTACAGTAACTGTAGTAGCAAGGGGAGGGATGACATTCATCGCACTCTTGTTGAAGTCATCAGCAAAGTTATTTTAAGCAGACTTTCAGGTGACGGAGAAAAATACTACTTAATAGACATTGAAGTGCTGATGGTAAAGTGCAGACCTTTTTATGGACCAAGGGAGTTCAGCGTTGTTTTCACGCTCACCTGGCTACACGTAGTCTAAAGCATGAGCTCAACGGCATGACATCATAGATAAACACGAGACTGCACACACATAGGCTGTTTGTTGCTGCAAGGAAACTCCCAAAAAGCCTTTCCTAATGTATAAATGTACTTGGGCCTACAGTGTTTTCTTGACTTTTTTGCCACAATACAGAAAATGACAACATTTTTTTTTTTTTTTGTGCGATAAAGGCAAATTTACAACTGCTCAACCACAAATATGCAAGCGTCCCCTGTATATAACCCCCCCCAGAAACTAAGATAGTTTTTGAAAGTGTTTGCTTTGTATTATTACACAAAAAGTCCCACATACCTTGAGCTCCTCCACAGCTTTACGTAGTTCTTCAGGTGTTTTGTAAGTGAAGTCTCTCTCCAGGTAGTCTTCCTCGGCCTGATTGATCCACTCCTGCATCTCCTGCATTTCCTTCCTCAGGGCCATAGTCTTATCCAGGCCACCTTTCAGAGCGGACTTCTTAGCATAAGCCTGAAGAGGGACATGAAAGCAGGAAGTTGAATACTCTGAAGATTTTCGTCGGCGAGTGACAAATGCACCCACCTGTTTGCAAACGTTCTCCCACTGGGCGTTCAGGCCATCCAGTTCCTTCTGGATGTGAATGGCAAAAGGGGGCTCCGCCTCCTTTTTTAGCTGCAAGCCCACTTCGTTGATCCCGTTGACGCTGGGCTGGATGGTGTGGATGTCGTTCACCAAGGCCTGAGCGATCAATTTTGTCAATTGTGGTCAGCGTTTAAGCGGATGATCTCACCGAGGTCAGCAGGACTGCTGCTCACCGTGCATTGTTCCAGCTGTTTCTCCAGCGCTTCGGAGTCTCCGAGTGCCGGCCATTCCTCATTCAGGAAGACATCCACATCTGCCATCCACTTCTTTAACGTCTTCACATCATTCTAATGGAAAAAAGGCTTTGTTATGTGAAACGGTATTCGGGTACTGCTATTGTATTAAACATAAGATGTGATGTAGTAACAAGAAGTTCAATTCTGGGATTTTGGTGACATAAAATATGAAATTGCTAGTTTCAAGCACATTACTGCATTTAGTGGGTGTGTTCTACTCTCACCTCAAACTGCATGAGTTTAGCCATGAGCTCTTTGATTGTCTTGGTGTTGTCTGTCAATATGGTGCTTAGTCGCCTCCAGCGTGCCATAATGTTGTCCATTTCAGTGCGATACCTAAAAATAATAATAATAAAAAGCGATTTTACCTTCAATTTGGTATTAGGAGCTGATGGAAATCCACTAAGATGTCATCTGAGAAACGTTTACTTTTGGCAGATTTCGGGTGGAGCTTTCTGGAAGACCTGCTCCACAGCGGATGTCAGGTAGTCCACTTGCCCCTGGTGGCTGGTCAGCGCCACCTGGAGTGCCTGGAGAAGTCAGATGGAAGAGGAAAGGTGTTTGGTTGACACCAAATAAAGTAGTGCTCATTAAAAATATATACCGACCATGACAGTAAAACTTCCATTTCCCTTCAGAAAAAAAATATAATGCGAAAGCAATCTGAGAGATTGAAAGATTTCCACCCCCTTCCCCCATCTTAAATTCCCATGGAAATTATTTGTGGAAATTTATTGCGTACATGTAGTATATTGATATTGGTTATATCTTGTTGGAGTTTGGAGTGGAATGTAGACAGCAGACATTGTGATCATTACCAGGAACTGTTTTGCTCCACTGGGAGTTCGCTCATCCGCCTCTCGTAATTACAGCGTTGCAGACAAACACACAAAGCGAGACAAGCCAGGCGGCCAGCTTGCCGCATGTTAAGCAGACAGTTGGCTTCACCAATTCTCACACAGATTTTCACTTAAAGGAGACATATTATGCATATTATCGAACCAAGCACAGATTTTGCTGCATACAAGATTCACTAGGTTGTTTAATTTCACACTTGACGGGTGGGCAGGCACTCCAGAGACCCGACTATTTGTACACATGCAATAAAAATAGCCGCCTTTAAAGTTAAAACGCTTATTTTGGGTTGTTGGGAAATGTTGCCAAAAAATGAGGATCAGGAGTTGCATTGATTTCTACAAATAATTCCATTAATAAATAATGTATAAATAATACATGTTTGGTTAATTGGAGACTGTAAATATCCCATATTTGTTTGTATGTCTTTTGAACTAAAATCAGCTTGCAGACTTTTGGTTCAGGGATGGGTAATCGTGTGCAGAAGCGTCAGTGGTAGAAAATGGAAAGATGGATAGTGAGTCAAGCAATCACACTAATTCTGCTGTGTGCCGTCAAAAATGTTTTCAAATTCAAAATACAATGCGCATATCATCATATACATATTTGTATAAGGGCATATTTGCATGGTATCTGGAAAAAAAATTACAGTACATTATACGTCCCGAATTCATGACATTTTGGCATTTTGTTCTGCATCATTTTGCAGCCTTTATTGCCATTTGTAATTAGTTATTCATAAACATGACTGTACCTCCATGTCCTTCAGTCTCTGCTCCATAATAGGGTACTCGGTAACAGCTGTGGATGGAACAGCCAGTTTGGCCTCGCATTCCTGCAACCAAGCTAACAGCGTGGAAATAGTCTCCTTATAACGAGCTGGGGGCAGGCTCTCCAAAACTGGATGAGTAAAAAGGAGAAGACGGTCAGACAATAAGCTGTGTGCTGACTACATGAAATGTAATCTTTCCCTGCTAAATGAGACATTCAAGTGTGCTTCGTCAAAAGCTTTAGGCCAGGGAACATCATAATGTAATGTATGCCGCAGTTTCCATTTGTTAGCAGGAATGCACATTGCTGCCAGCAAATGCTTCTTTGTGAATTTTTTTGTGAAATCCCATAACTCTGACTGGGACCGGTTTCAATATTCATAAAATCTTTCTACTGTGACGACTCTTTTGGGAACTTTTTGGATCGTGCAGCTTGTTAGAGGAAGGATATGGGGAAAAACTGCTGCTATAGGAGGCACATTTACATTTATGGGAGTGCTACCATGCAGATTCAAGGTAATGTTAAAACATTACTCTAACACTGTCTTGATATTAAATGAAAACCAGCTACAAAATTAGCATGTCTACAATTGGTCAAGTAAATATTATAGATCTGCTAACAGTGCAGCTAACTAGCTAACATTGCTGCTAACATCAGTTCATTTTAAGTTCTGTCGTTACTTCACAAAGTATCCTACTTTATCGTGACTGCATCAAGTTATTTGGTTAAAATCGTTCAAAAACTGATTAACGCTAGCTTTAAAGATTTGGTTTCTTATCAGAATTGTTTACAAATGATCTATTCACGACCAAAACACATAGCATGCTAGCAGTCATTTTGCAGTCCTCTCAGCTGTTGAAACTATCGATTGATCATTCATATTGTATTGTGTATTTTTAGTACCTCCTCCACAGATTACGCTCACCCCATATTTATGTGCATCACCAACAAAACTTAATTTAACATTCATCAAGCTTTTGTTATACACTAAATGAAGAGCTCTTTTCCAAAACATTAGAAATCCATCCCAAAAAATAAAAGACATTTACCCAGACCAACTGTGCAAATATTTTTTATCTGTTAAAACATTCCATTGGTGTAGTCTATGGGACAAAAGTTTAAATTATTTTTAAGTTTGACTTTATGTTTTTTTTTTTTGAATAGAGCTCTTCATATAGACAAATGTCTTGTGACAAACCACTTTTGGACAGTTCGATGCTTCAGTCCTATGCTTTCTTATACAGAAACAGTTTAAGGTAGGCACTTTACTGTTTGGGCATGATCGTGCCCTGACCGCCACAAAATTTTTGGGATTAACTAGAACCGACCTCTGACCTCACGAATGACATCCATTATCATAAAAAATAAATACATAAAATCTCACTCAGTTGTAGCTGCCTCTCTCTCGCCCTCAGATCCTCCAGAATCTTGTGGTAGTGTTCTTTGAAAACGGTGATGTCGGCATCCAGGAAGGCCGACGCATCCTCCTCCCCGTCTTTCTCCGCTTTCAGCTCCTTCAAACGTTTGTCTAAGAGATCCACTTGTGGTTGTAGAGAGGCCAGACGGGCCACTTCCTCCTGCAAAATACAGAGATCATGTTTGGCTATTCAGGAAATATATTGGCTTTTCATTTCCTGGGTTCCACTCAGTTGGCTTTATGTTAAATCTATTTTTGCGGAAATGTTTAAATAAAGGCCCTGATGCTAATAAGCAGGAAGCCAAGCAAGAAATTGGAGGAGCACAAAAAAAGGCTAAATGTACTGAGAAGGTTTCTGGACCTTAAACTAAACAGAGCGAGGGAAAGGACAAGAGCGAGAGAGAAAGAAAGAACCTGAAGCACAGAAGGTGTTTTTACTCAAAAAAGAAAGTGCTATATCATACTCACAGAAAAGTACTGAGACACATAGATGCATGGGAAAAAGAAACAAAAAACACATTTCATATCGAAAGAACATGATAAAAGCGGAGGGGCGGGCACAGTAACATGTGGATACCACGTCGGTTTCACAGTCAAAAGATTCTGGGGTCGAATCTCGGCTCTGACTGTCTTGAAATATATCAGTACATTATGTTTTATAAGTACAGCATTATAGAGTGCTTTCCCTACACAATACATAACACCTCTCAGTATGCAGTGCACTTCTACAATCATAATAACAATTTAGTTACACGAATACCTTTCAGGCAGCTCTGTGACTGTGTCAAATTGACCGATGTGATGTGCACGGAATGCATTAACGTGCCCGTGTGTGACACTGCTGATCGCAATTTGGGCTGACTCACTCTGCATCGGTCCAGTTGCACCTTGAGCGCATCGGGTTCCGGCGATGGTGGCAGCTGAACCTTGAGCCAGTTCTCGCTGACTTCCACTGCCTGCACACACTGCTCGTACAAGCTGTAGAACGCGAGCACCTGTACACACACGCAGGACACAAGTTCAAATAAAGAAGCCTTCCTCGCTTTAATTCTCATGAGACAAGAAAAAGCCAGGCTCCATCTGTCTTGGCTCACAAACTATTTCCTTGATATGTCAGCGGGAGTGAACTCATTCTCCGCCTGCATTGGCCTCAGATTGAATCCTGTCACAGCAGACCTTATCAAATTCAAGCCTACGCAGTGTGAAAGGCTTGGTTAGACACACTCACGTTGAGAGAATCAACTATTGATCAAAATCAGTCTCCTCTTTCAAGCAAGTCACTGAGACTGCTCATATTAGAAAGGTTAGCTCCAGGGTCCGTCCGTGCTTACGGCAACGTTTCGCATTAGCGTGATAACTTGTTCTTGAAGTTCTTCGGCGATAAGCAAAGTCTTGTGTTGTTTTTACACAGCCAGGGGCAGTTTTTACTCATTCCAGGAATCAGGGCAATGAGAAAAAGATTTGTGCCGCTTTGACCTGTGATTCTCAAAGTATGGCTAGTGGTGCGCGGGATCATTTAGTCGTATGTGGAAAAGTCACTGAATTAAATGTTTCAACACTGCATATTGTAACACTGTATTTATTGGGATTTGCATATCATTTATTTTGAAATTTCTGTTTTTAAAATGTATTTATGTATTATTTCATTTTTTTAATTTGCAGTTTATTTTTTATTCTTATTTTTATGTGTAATACATTTTATTTCAATCATTACTTTAGTACAGGTTTTTGTTTTTATTACATTTAAGCACAGTGTTTAAGTTTAAATTGCATATTGTTATACTGGCTTACAATGATTTTAAATGTACTTATTGGGAATAAAACCTTTGCCTCGGTTTTGATGAACACTTGGGCCAACTCCGCTACTGCATTTTAATGTTGGTCATTATGGTGGTACTAAAAAATAAATAAACATTGAGACCCACTGGCTTGGACAATAGAATTAACTAACCATTAAAAGTTTCAGCCCTAGTACTGTATTTCAGAAAATGGGATACCTTTTCAAATTCTATTTTTGTTTGAGATTGGTAAAGACCATGTTTGGACATGATAAAATAATGAAAATATGATGGGAAAAAAAAGAAAAAGAAAATATGTAACCTATTCTGAGACCCTGCTTTAAAATATTTCGGATTGTTGGTGTGACACACAACAATAATAATAATATTGCATTCGATTTATATAGCACTTTTTTGGACACTCAAAGACGTTTCACAGTGGGTGCATTATTCGTGCGCTCACACATTCACACTCTAGTGGCGGTAAACTACTTAAGTAGCCACAGCTGCCCTGGGGAAAGCTGACAATAAAGTTGCCTAGTGGGAAAGGAAAGGTTGTATGTAAGACAAGTATGAAGTTGGAAAAAGAATGTCAGGGCAGTGATAGAAGAACTACCATGGCTACCTCAAAACTAAATCACACTGTATATGAGTGTGTGTATGTGTACCTTTGTCCGGTAGGCCAGCCATACCAGCCTGTCTGCCAACAGAGCACAAAAGCCGACCCAGCGCTGGTTCAGTTGCTCGGCTGCCTGGGCAATGTCCTCAGCCCGAGTCCCCTCTGGTCGGATTGAAGGGCAGGTATTAATGCATTATTATTATTATTTAAAAATCAATAAAATAAGGAAGGAAGAAAAACAGTTGGAAAGTTTTTTCGATGACACAGCACAGACACAGTTTACATTTTCTATGTTAATAGCACAGCATAGATTTGTTCCAAAGACTTGAGCTAAATTAGGTCAGCAAGACAGCTTCTAAGTGTTAAAAAGTATTGTTTTAATTGCTGTTTGTTGTTGCTCGGTTTTCTCGTTTGTTAGTCACCGATTTACACTAAACTTTAGGGAAACCATAGATTTGATTCCAAACAGTACAGGTTTTTGTGTTGTGATAATTGTTGGAAACTTGTGACAACTGAGAACTATATAGTGTAGTGTATAGTTGTGTAGGAATAGGGTTTCGGTTTTCCATATTTTCTCACGTGGCTAAACCGGTACCCAATGATGCACTTGAGCGCCCGGCATGAGTCGCCCCTCTCCCGCTATATAAAAATGTTAGTACATTCACATCAGCGGTTGTCAGTCACAATTGACTGAGTTAATTTCCATCACTAGGATAGCTTCTACCACTAGCATGCAGTTAGCTCATAATTATGCCTAAAACCCAATAGGTATATATAATTGATATCACAACAGCTCATTGTTGTTATTCAAATTTCTAGAGCGAGGGGGGGTGACGCCACAGACCGCCAACCGTCCACTGGCTGATATGAGCCCCGGAAGGCTGTTAGCTAACAAGCTAGCTGATGGCTATAGGCAGCGCCTCTCACTGGAATGAATGGCCACTGGAGACTTTAAGTGGATATATTTTCACGCCTCAAACATAAAGTTTTGTGTAGGCATAAGAAAGTTGTTTGATAACTTTTTTTGCAGGACATGGTGTCACATATATGGCAGAAGGTACGTGAAAGTCCACCACATGCTCATAAAGTGAGCATTAGCATTAGTCAAAATTGCCCAACTCTGTCAGGAAGCTTATATATTTATTTTGCTGTTTGCATACATTGTCTGTTTGCAGTGTGTAATTAGCATAGCATATATTTAATTCAATGAATATTAAATTTAATGGAAAATGTCAACAGTTTGGGTAGTTTAAAAGGGACAATATTTATTCATAAAGGCAAGACTATAAAAGTTAGAGTTTAGACAATTTGACACGCAGCCTCTCATGGAAATGCAGGCACTCTGTTTCACAACGCCACTTTCTGTTCTTCTTCAGGAGACAGACTTGACTCATTTCTTACATTTTCTAATTTAACCATCTGTTGTCATTCACTATTAAAGGTACTTATATAAACTCATTCGTGTCTGTCACAGGTCTAATGACATGACGGGTGTGGGCTCAAGAGACAAGCTTGAACTGGTGAGACGCATTGGTCTACTCTAGCTGCATGATACAGCAAAGACATAAATTACCTGCACAACTCAAATGCTGCATAGCTGGAGGAAGATTATGTTTTGTTGGCTGAAGGTTGGCGGGAATAAAAGACAGTAAAGGGAAAGTATAAGTTGAATGATTCCGAGCTTTTATACAGCCCCAACAAGGGCAGTGAAGAGCACGGATCAGACACTCTATCAGCGTTTCTATGGCGACAAGGAGAGAGGGTGGGACAGGTGGAGGCGTTACCATGGGGACAGACAGGGTGCCCATTGAATAGGTGTGAATGCATGAGGATGCTGGTGTGTGTGTGTATGTGTGTGTGTATACAATACCTTGCTCAACAAGGGTCTGAGCTGTGCGCGTCGCCTCTTGGAGCTTCCGGTACTTCTCTGGTCGTTCCCGTTCTATCAGCTAAGCAAAGAATGATGGGGGGAAAATAAAATAAACTCGATTTACCACAAAAAGATTAATAAAAACACAATAAGAATGGACATTTTCTATTTCTGAGCGAAGTGGATTTTCGTACTTGAAATTTGCCACATGGTTGAGCTACGGATTTTGACCATCAGCTCATCTTTGAAACTTAACAGAACTTAAGAGGAAAGTACCCTCAGAGATTGAAAAATATTTTAAGGTTCTAAGATGGCAAAAGTTTTGTTTCCAAGTACACACACAGTTTTACCTGCACTTTGTCATACAGGTCCTGAATGCTGCCATCTTTGCGGGACACTGAGAACTCTGGACTCTGCAGGATTGCCTCGCCTCGAGTCATGTAGCTGTGGACCTCTGTGAAGTCCACATCAAATCTGTGGGATAAACAAACTGTTATTACTCAAGCTAACAACATGCTTATTTTTAAAACTGAGCAACTAGCATCAAACTATGCTCAAGTATTGACATCATTTAAGAGTGACTTCCAAGGCACATATTTTCCATTACATTAATTTTATGGCATGTCAGTATGTCACCAAACAAAATTCTAACAAAGAGACTTAAAACTTAATATATCTTACAGTGAAATAAATACATTATTCTGTTGTAGGAATGGCAACGGGTGCGTATAAAGGTTAATTGTACCTTCTTCCATCTAGCAGAAGAGCATTCAATTGTTCTGCCTGTCACTATAGGCATAGCAAGATGAAATGTAATATATTATTTGTAGTAAAGAAATAATTTATGTGAAACTGAAATAGAAATTTAAAATTGTGGTTTAATTATGTCATTACTGGCCGTTTTTATCAAGTATAATATTGTGGAGTGCTATTTTTCTTAAAAACACATCACAAACAGGGAAAAATGATTTATTTGCATTTTTATGTAATGTTTGCTTCAAAGGTTATACACTATGGTTGCCTGCTTTGCTAGTCGTAAAATACCACCAAGATTGCTTTTATTTCAGTCATATGAGCTAATCACCTACATATGCTCAGTGTCAACACCTACCTGCTAAGGTATGTAAGCAGAAACGGGTGCATGCAACTGAATAATTCACAGAAGTTACAAAACATGTTAAATGTGACCGCTAACTGACCAAAGTTCATCTAATGTATACTAACCGTTTCCTGAGTTCAGAATCTACGACCACCTGCCTCTTCTTCTGTGGTGGTGACTCTCGGGCTTGGCGTAGTGCCGATACGCTCTCCCTCGTCACCTTGGTAACACTCGCCGTCACCGAGTGGGTCAATTCGGGCTCGGGGGCTGCCTTGGTGACGACCGGTGAGAGCTGAATGTGTGTACACCCAAAGAGCGATAGAGAGGGGATTTGACATTATATTTTTTCTAAGGGCATTTTTTTTATCCACTGAACACCTCCAATCCAAAAATCTGATAGAGTTGAGCAGAGTCCTTGGAAGGTAACATGAAAGACCCGTGATAAGTAATTAGAACACAGAACAGACGACGACAGTTGTGTCTCTCAACATATCCATTTACTAAAACCCTTTTAGCCATCTAAACGGAAAAAACAAAAGCTACTCGGCAGAAATTACATCAAACTAAGTGCTGTGACCAAGGGTAGTTCTAAGGCAAGTCCTCTATTCTAATTTTCATCCCCCCACATTATATTATATTAAAACAAAACAAAAAACTAAAAAAAAAATGCTTCTTATGCTAGTGCTAATGCTAATGCGGGTCGGGGTTTGTTTGTTTTTTAATTAAATGTCACACCTCTCAGACTGTCTTAGAAGTGACTTAAGTGCTTAGGCATAGCATCTTGGATAACATAGTAATACATACATGGTGTCCGTTGTACCTGGGCGCTCATGAGTTCCAGACTTTGAACTAATCGATCCCAACGTTGCGCAAAACTATCCAGCCTGGCCTCCAGTTTGTTGGCCACCTCTTTGTTCTTGACACTGCACAGCAGGTCCTGACTCATGGAGCACAGCTTGTCCATGGTGGGGCGCTTCACCTCCAGCTCTGACTTTACAATCTGGTGGGGCACAAAACAAAACAAACGATCACACATATTTATTGTAATGCATCAGTAAGGTAGATAACGTATATATTTGTCGACCAATAATAGAGATTTGTCACATATCCAAGGCAGTGGTTGCCAACATTTTACTCTTTAATACTCTCTGTACTACCATAATGACAAAAATGTAATATTATTGTAAGTTACTGTACGATTATGCACAGTTTGAACATAAATATTGTACTTAAAGGGATACTTGACTCATTGAGCCATTTTCAGCAGTAAAATGTTAATAACTCACCTGTTTTCTGAGTTTGGTCAGCAAACTGAGCCATGATTGGTCGTTACCTACTTCCTCAGCACAGGTGATGCCATCTTCAGTCGACAGCAAGTGGAAACATTTGTATTTAAAGGTATTAATTGTACATGAAAAATAATGACGTTACCAAATTCATTTTGGACAAAATATATATTTTGCTGCTGAAAATGGCTCAATGAGTCAAGTATCCCTTTAAATGGAGGAACATGTCCAATATATATATACAAACGTTTAAGTTATAATTTATAGGACATACAGTAAATGTTAATTACAAATTGTACCTGTAGTAAATAAAAATATTGGAAAATAAACAGTTCTGAAAAAAATAAAACAAAGGTGTTGTACTGAACTCTCCTTCATCAATGTATTGTATTGGATTTAAAAAACAACAACATTTAATTAACTCATTCACTGCCATTGATGCCTATAAACGTCAAAAATTCATTTGAACTATTTCTATTAGTTTAATTTTTTTCCCACTTTTGTTAACAAGAGTATGAAAACTTAGACATTTTTTTAAATAATCTTTAAAAAAAATATATATATATATTGTTAAAAATTAGGGGCGTCAGGCGATTAATTTTTTTAATTGTAATTAATCGCATGACTTCAATAGTTAACTCACGATTAATCACTAATTTTATATCTGTTCTACATGTACAATACTTTTTTTCTAGGTTTTCATACTCGTGTTAACAGAAGTGGAAAAAATGTTAAACTAATAGAAATAGTTCAAATGAATTTTTGACGTCTATAGCCGTCAATGGCAGTGAATAAGTTAAGGGATTTTTTTTCATGTACCACTAGGGAGAGCATCTAGATACTTTGGGAATCGCTGTTCTATCTATGTCCACAACACAGACACTATTCCCCTTTTTGTAAACAAGTTTGTCATATGAACAATTGAAGTTGCTATTTTCATCTAACACAATAGATAACCCTAAACTCAAGGATTAGGATTCTGCTTGACTCACAGCAAGATGGCGGAGACAGGCCATTGTGGCGGCGTGGTCCTTTACACCGGGAGTCTTGATCGAGCGAACCAATTCCTCCTTCTGAGTCAGCCATGAGTCGAATAAAGACTAATGGAAAGGAAAAAGGAAACAACAGAATGTGGCGGTTTTATATTCACTGTAATATTACACCAAAAACAAAATCAATATCCTGGGAAAAATATTAAACATAGATAGGGACCACATGAAGCGGGTCATGTAAAATTCAAGAATAAAACAAGCCACGTGCACACAGAGCGTACTTGTTCATTTGTGAAGTGTTGCCATTTCAATAAAATCTCTTGTAGCAGAATCCAGCGTTCTTCTGTCCATCTACAGATGGCTGCCCAGCGGTCACCTAGCACCTGCATGCATGCACACATTTACTCTCAAAATAGCTCACCGGAGAGACTACAACATTCCAGTTTTCCATCAGCGTGCCCTAGAGGCTCACAATGTCGTTACACTTTTGTCACGTGCCAATTAAATTCTTACAGCTGCCTAATTTGGAGGGTGACTGCTCTCCTGAAGGGACAAAAGGGAGCATGATCTTGCACTGGATACCTTTTAAACAGAGAAGTCTAAAACTTTTCTTACAAGAGCTGCATAAAAAAGAAGAAGAAAGAAATAATGCAACAGACACTTTAACTTTGACAATAATTTTTTCTATGCAGTCCCACTTGTCTAAATATGCCATTCTGGTTAATATTGCCTTAGAGGATTATGAGTTAAGCAGCAAAATCCAGCAGGTTTCAGAAGGCAGCCATTTTGCCAGTTGTGATGTCATCTTCAGTCGACAGCAAGTGGCAAAATGGCCGCCCCCTAAAATGGAGAAACATGGCTGGATTTTGCTGCAGAATCCATATTCCACAAATGTAATATTAATTAGAATGTCATGTTTAGACTAGTGAGGTGAATTATAACATATTCCTGTCAAGAAATGTTTAACGTTGACTTCCCCTTTAACATGCTAAAACCAATCCAATCCACCCGTGTAGGTAAAATTTTGCAACACAATTATATTATTTTATTTAGTAAAAAGCAGTCTGCTCATGAGGCAAAAAGTCAAGGATTTTTCCAAATATTTGAGTAGCTGTATTACTTTAGAATATACTTTGCCCCTGCATTGAGCAGCAGCAGAATCACATCACATTCTGAGCCAAAATGAGAGCAATCTGTAGTCAGATTATTTAGACACGGGGTATAAAATGGACCAAACAATTGTGACTGTAATTAGGCTTGGGAAATCAAAAACCCAGTCATTCTTTGTAATTTGATTCCTACTAGGCATTAGTTTGCCTGAATGATGATTCCACTTATAGATTCCTCTTTTTTGCAGCCGTGATTGGGCTCACTTCATACCAAGAATGAAGAGCGGGGAGAAGAAAAAATTGTTGAGAAAAAAAAAAGTGTCCATCCTGCTGTGAAGGTTGCAGTTTCTAAAAAGTGGGTTTCTATAATCGTGATGAGGGTGTTAGAACAATTCTATTTTATGTCCGAATGAGTTTTAGATCAAGTAGGATACTAATGGAGCACTGTAAATATTTGCAAATATACCACATGTTGAGAAACATTTCCACTGCAAAAAATATATACAAATCTATACTTGGTTGATTAAGAGAGAGCTGATATCCCGGTAGGAAGGATGAAAGTTAGAAGCTCTCCTTTGACGGTTCTCAGACACGTTTCCAGTTGTATTATCAGTTGGACTTAAAAATCAAAATATTTCTCTCTTTTTTTTTTAAGACCTGTGGAACTGCACAATTTCCTAAGGCACTCTGATGTTTTACACGGTACGCACAAACTGCATTAAACTTTTTGGTCTCTTGACATACTTTGAGAAGTAAGTCTCCTAATTTTCTCCCTAATGATGCATTTCAGATTATAGGTGCATACTGGATATGGTGTATCTTCTATTCAAAGTGGAATATATTAAACTAAAGCAGAGAAAGCCATTTGTATTTTTGCTTTTCCTAGAATCGATAAGGAGTCGGCCCAGTATCGCCAAATTCTCAATTCCCATTGGTAGCTGTAATTGAATCATCCATATTCATCGAGGTGTTGGGAATAGAAATGTTGTTACCATTTAAGTGACATGATTAGCGGAAGATGAGAGATGAGAACACATTTGTTCTTTGTATTTGTTTGTCCTGCCTAATTGTCTTCCAGTATAGAAAGTAAGAAGTACATCTATATGACAAGGGATGTTAAAAATGAATGGCGAGTTGCAAATGGCAGCTGGACCGTAGTTTGGGCCAGTACAAGTACCAAGTGCTTGTCCTCCCTATTTTCTTTTGTTAATAGTGTTATCTTACAAAAGCAATAATCAGTTTCATCATTCAACCCTGAGTAATCAGGAATCATTTGCTATTTGTTGTTTTGTTGAAAACCAGCAATATATTCGTTAAATGCAATGCTTCAGAATGTCATGTAATTGTTTTTGCAATTCAAGACTAACAGAGTAATATATACAGTACTAGATTATTGTAACGTCACTAACTACTATTACTACCACCACTACTACTGGAGAAAGTTTTGGAAGCACCTTACCTAACACTGCTTTTGAATATCGTTCATCAATGTACAGTATGTGTGAGTTTAAAATCTTAAGTGTTTGAAAAATATGAGTACTGTGACTGTACTGGACAATCCCTTTTCTAACTTGTTTTGGTTGAGATGCTCTCAAACATGTCCTCCATTTTTAACATAAACAATCAACATGTCAGGCTCTGGCTGTTTTTTTAGGGTTTTTTCCCAGTTAAAAAGCTGTCTTGTGCAAAATGGCCCCTAAATCAAGTTGTGGATGAAAAAAAAAGACACAAGGCCATGAATGTCCAAAACTATGAGGCAACCGAGATTTAAGAGTCGAAACATCTTCCTAAAAAATGCCACGACACAGCGGGGGAAACCTGAAGAAGCCAACTTTTACGTATTTGCATTTTTCCCTTCCTAGCCTTCTAATCTATTTAGCTCACTTATGTTCCATTCTGCAATAAAGCGCTCTGCAGGCGGTAACACAACAAAGGCTCTTCTTGAAACAAAAAACAGCACTTAATATATGTGTGTGATTATATGCAGCATCTCTGGCACGTGTTCTGGTTCGCAATTGTTTTATGTGAGTGAATTATTTACCACACTGGCATTACTATTGTGTCAGTAACAGATCTGCTCCAAATAGTTCCAGAATGAGGTTTTTTTTTTCTGGACTATTATCAAGTCTGTAATAAAGAAGTGCCACTCCAACTTGCCTGAAGTTTACTCTCTAAGGCAGCTGTGGCGCTGTCGCCGCTGGTCTCGTCCACCACCACCACCATGTGGGTCAGCGAGTTGACCCGTACCTGCTCCTGCTCCAGGTCTTCCTGCAAAAGCTGCAGAGAATACTTACAATTGAGTTTTTCGTGTTTTCTACATGTAGCTTCATTTCATGTAGTGTTTCCCAAACTTTATTGAACTAAGGTACATATTGTACATTAAAAAAACAAATCTTACAGAATATAAAAAAAAAAGTTGATATACAGGTTAGACAGCTGAAAAAAGATACATAATTTATAGTAGGGATGAAGAATTTGGAAAACAAACACTATATAAATAAACAAAATACACGTATATACATTAGTGGTGCGTACGATCCGCGGATTGGTTGGTGGGGGAAACAAAACAAAACAGAAAACAATGTGCGCATTCACAGTCGATACCATTCTGACATGTCAAGGAAGCTGAAACATACTCAACGTAACACGCTAAGCCTAACTTCAAATGTTTACCTCATACAGTAATACAATGACGCCAATGCAAATAGCCTTAGTACACTTTTACTTTGAAGTTGGCTCACGTCGTGGCGTGATGGCTAGCGTGACTTCCCTTTTAGACGTTTAGGAGTTATTGGTCGTAGTTTTGATTGACATTTTTGTTGCGACCAACATCAACACAACGCTAACACATGTTCAATCGCTTATTTAGCAGGCTGAGAAACCGCTACTTAATTATGCCGTCATTGTATGATACAACAGAAGTCTCCGACGTAAGTGGCTTGCTGCTAGCTGTTAGCATTACTAACGAGTGTCTGGCTGGTAAGTGAGTTTGACAGCTGGTACATGGCTTACTTTAATTCTTTTTCATCATTCTGGACCAAGGCCATGTCTAAAGAAAGGGGATGCAGGTTGTCTTTTTTTTTTTTTAGATAAATAGAACTTTGTGTTCATTTATTTTATAAAACACTTTTGCTCAACTCAAAATGTCAAACATAGCTGTTTATATTGTAGGAAGACAACTTTAAGCCATTAATACCTTGTTATTTTACACATGGACCATGCAAAAATAAGAATGTTTCTGCCTCATATTGCACTTAAAGTTGCGTTTCTAAATCCTAAACGGCTATATTAGACATTTTGAATAGATTTTTCTTTTTTAAATGGGAAAGCGTTTTACAAAATAAATGAAGACAAAGTAATATTCATCCTTTTTTCTTTTTTTTTGCTGATCCAAAAACGATCCAATCCATGACTCAAATCTGTGATCTGATCCTAACCGTGACGTTTGTGATCCGTTGCACCACTAATGTATACATATACTGTATATAAAACAAAGGTTGCCACCTTGTGCTCTTCTACTTGGTGCTTAACGTCCTCCAAGTCAGGACCAAGCGGCTGAGCCTCCATCTTCTTCACCCGCACCTCAGTTGCGTCCAGCCAGTCTGTGAGCTGCTGCAGTTGCTTGTGCTGGAGGTCCATGAGGACCTGGTGGAGTCTGTTGAGAAATGGTAAGTTTCAGTTCCCACTATTTGACGGCGTTCTTTTTTGGGGTCCAGTTATAACTCAATTTCGTTCTGCCTCCTGTTTATTTTAGGTGTAATGTCACTCTCAACCACTAGATGGTGGTACACTATAAATTTGAAAGAAGAGTGAAATCAGTAAGTAGACCCATTTCAAGCTCATCTTAGTTTTTGCTGAAGATTACTGAATGTCTAATCTTCAATCCTGCTTTTTACACCTAACATTCATTTTATAATGTCCATCTTTGGGAATGATTATTGATGTATATTGTGAGATGATAAATTTGCTCTTTTGGAGAAAAAAAATATTGTATGACTTTAAAAAGCATGTTGGCCCATGAGTGCCATAACGCTATAAAAATCATGTCTCATCTAAACTTTGGGGGGTTACTGTTTTTATATATTTGTACTTCCTTTTCAAAATTTCAATGCAAAACAACAATGACAAAAAAAACCCTCTTGAACAGCCCAACTGTTATCACACCATTTTATAAAAGTTGAAGCAAATTCAAGTTGTTAGTAGTAGGCCACAACAATCTTAAAAAAAAACATTCCGCACCAGCACCGGTTATTGTCATGTGGGGTTTGAGCATGTGAGCACCTGCTTTGTCTCTCCATGCTGGCCACCCGCAGGTGCTCCCATCGAGAGTTCAGTAGGTTCATCTGCTCCCTCACTTCAGTGTCCTCCTCCTCGCTCAGGTTCCCTTCAGCCAGTAAGGCGGCGCCGGCCCGGAGGACACGCCCGACGCTACCCTGGTGCGCTGTGAGCTCCACCATGTAGCCCTGTGAAGACGATAGGCAACAAAACACTTCACCATTGCAGAAAAGTTCTGCTCGTTAGAGCTAATTAACTGATAGCGGCGCTCCTACAACTCCACACTAAATGACCTGACTCCATTTGTTTTAAGTGCTCTCATAATACATTAACCCGCCCTTGTCTCATTTTGAAGCACTTTACTCGTACAGTATATGATCTTCAGAGAGCTCAATAGTCAGGGTTCATTGAATCTGGAGAGCTCGTGTTTCAAAGTGTTTATGAATAAAAATGTATTTTAACAGCTAACCATTGCACGTTTGATAGCTGAGAAGGGTTCACTTTCCCAATTGAAATGAATGCAGATGTCATTAGTTGCAGCCCACCAAAGCAACAAAAGTTTTAAAAATAGCACTGTATTTGTAAACTATAAAACACTATAAACCAAAATCCAGTTGTGCCTTGACTTAGAAGTTTAATTCATTCTGTGACCAGGCTTGTAACTTGAAACACGAGTCACAACAATCCCCTTTCCCCATTGAAATGAATAGACATGCCATGAGTCAATTTCAGCCCCCCATAATAAAAAACTAAAAAAATGTTCTTAATAATTTAAAAAAACATTGCAGTGTTGTACTTAATAAAATAACTTTATTGTGCATCATGATTTTGTGCTTTAATTAAGTGTGCATCTCCTTCCAGTAATATTAGACGTTTGTTAAAGTACTGTTCATGATCAAATATTTGTTGTTTAAAGAGTTATAACATACATCACGACACCAGAATGTTCAACTGGAATATATAGATAATTTCTTGTGAAAAAAAAAACGACCGGAGTTTATTGAGGACTGTGGGTGAATAACCCTAGAGCAGTGGTCCTCAACTTTTTTTCTGCCATGGACCAGTTCATACAAGTCCACTTTCGCGGACTGCATGGCAACCGCGGGGTGTGAAGGGTGATTAATAAAATACTACGACCACAAATCCAAATCCATCTTAAGTACCTGTACTAGCAGCACAAACACCATAAAAAGGGTAACAACAACTTATCATGAATGATACAGGCAACACAAAAACTGTGGTCTTATGTGGATATACTGTAACAATAAATGTGAAGCCACATTTTTACGCAACTATATATAACATATACTGTTATGCGGCAACATAACAAGATACCGAAGAATGCATATAAAGTCCATGAAAGTCCAACATAATGCTAAATCGAGAGCTGCTCGCCGCATATCGTGCGTGAGAATCACCTGTCGCCGTAAATCCA
This sequence comes from Vanacampus margaritifer, assembly GCF_051991255.1. Lineage (NCBI taxonomy): Eukaryota > Metazoa > Chordata > Actinopteri > Syngnathiformes > Syngnathidae > Vanacampus > Vanacampus margaritifer. Next base: position 21,932,053 of record NC_135432.1, on the reverse strand, counting down.
AATTTTCAGCAGTTGTCTTGCGAATGCACTTTCCTCTTTCTTCTTGGTCATAAGCTCTTGTTTCGTCTCACCACTGGGCCTTTTTCGTGTTGCAAACAAACTTCCCAATAATGTTTGTTGACTCATTTTGCTAGCTTGTGGATTTAGTATCAGCGCAACACGAATTAGCATCTTGACATCGATCAAGAAGCCTTCATAGACAGATGTAAAAATGTCAAAATAAAATATTTTTTTTAGTTTCAAATAATAAATAAAGCAGGGAGTTTTTTTATTCTTTCAACTGTGCAGTCGGCCGCGGCCCGGCCCAGTGGTTGAGGATCACTGACATTGAGGATGCCACCTGCAATTTATTTGGCAATTTATTATTATATTATATTATTAGTATGGGATTTTTTTTTAATGGGCTTTAGGTGAACTGATGAATACACACACGCACGCACATGCACATGCTCACCCACATACAAAAAAAAAAATATATATATATATATGTGTGTGTATATGTATATATATAGGGCAGCACGGTGGCTGACTGGTTAGCACGTCCGCCTCCCAGTGCAGAGGACGTGAGATCGAGTCCGGGCTTCGGCCTTCCTGGGTGGAGTTTGCATGTTCTCCCCGTGCTTGCGTGGGTTTTCACCGGGTACTCCGGTTTCCTCCCACATTCCAAAAACATGCATGGCAGGTTAATTGAACACTCCAAATTGTCCCTAGGTGTGAATGTGAGTGTGGTTGTTCGTCTCTGTGTGCCCTGCGATTGGCTGGCAACCAGTTCATGGTGTACCCCGCCTACTGCCCGAAGCCAGCTGGGATAGGCTCCAGCACCCCCGCGACCCTAGTGAGGAAAAGCGGCCAAGAAAATGGATGGATGGATGGATGTATATATATATGTATATATATTTTAAAAAAAAAAAAAAACGAGAAAAAAAAATCATTTTTTTTAAAAATGTATTTATTTTTTTAATTTAATTATTTTTTTAAAAGGAGAGCAATGATGATGTCAAATCGAATGAACAATACTGAGCTCTCCTGGAAAAAAAAAAAAGAAAGAAAGAAAAAAAAGAGGATGCCACCTGCATCTTCAACCAACTTCAACAAAATTCAACACATTTTTCTCTTGTTTTTTTTTTTCCCCCCCGAGTTTCCCGCTACAGACCTACGTCAATATCCTCACCTCATGTGTGTGGAACTGCTCCTTGACCTCCTCCACGTTGTTTGAGATGGGGGGCTGGGACTGGAGTCCATCTTCAGCCGACAGCAACCACGTCAGAACCTTGACATTCGCAGTTCAAATACCCATGAAAAGAGACCACAAACCACAAAGCCAGTCGTTTTCATTTAGCGTACCTCCTCCAAGGCCGCTTGGTAAGACTCCAGACTGGTGGAGCCGGGAGGCAAAGGACTGAGGCCTCGCTGCAGCTCCTCTTGGCTGGGACTCAGAAACTGGAGAGTGAAGCAGGCAGGTGGCGGAAGGTGGTGGGGAGGATGTGGATTACAGAGGGACAAACAGAGCAGGACGCAATAGGAAAAAGAAAAGAGACACATTGAAAAACAAATTGCATTTCACTGTTCCCAGTTGCCAATTGCGTGTGGAAGCTAATAGATGCAGGGGCTGAGCTGAAATACTAAAAGTCATGTGTAAAGTAGGACTGCAACAGTAATAACTCCCCCATTACGCATGAGACACGCTTTGTTTGAGTTCAAATCTGTTAGGTAATGGTGCTGCTATTGATGCTCTTTCTATAGCGCCCCGAGATGCCACAATGTGGATAAATCGCTGCTTTAGAAACATGTAAATGGGCACCATGTGAAAAATATTCCTCTCATGTTGTCTGTTTCTTAGCAGGAATTCTTGAAAAATGCTCGCTGGGTCAGAAAAGTCGCTGAATACGGTCACGAATCACTAAGACGGCAACACTTCTTTAAAGTTGATCCTCTCTGCTGTAGCTTTTAGATTGTTTTTTGTTTACTTTATTTAACCATATATAAACAAACAACGATAATCATTGGAGACAGTTCATTTATTTTGGTGAGCAAATTCAACAGGAGATCAAATAATTACTATATTTCCCCCCACCAAGTCCAGCATTTACAAAAATGCTATCCCACAAAACTGCTTAATACTTTAAATGTGCACACAAAGGGATTACATTTTTTTTAACAAACAAAATGTGATATGATGTATAATAATATTCTTGTGAATTCTCAAACTGCTCTACAAACATGACGTGGTGCTTTGGGGCAGATTAAATCTCAAGTTATTTTCTGTTAATAGTAGCAGTTGTATTACTTTTATAGTGCTTAACAACCCACTGCTTGGAAATTCACTTAACAAAATGACTCGCTTACCTCTCATGAACATAAACATATTTTTGAAGTCATTACACCTCACTGCGTAGTTAGTTCCTCTTCAGTAAACAAGACTAAATGTAATTATCTTACAATTGTTTTGTGAGCCCCTATAAATATCCCGTTGTTTAAACGATTCAAATTCTAATACATTTTAAGCTTAAAAAATATCTTCCTTATTTTTTATTTTATTCCCCCCCGTTTTGTTTTGAGGTTCACACAAACCAAGAATCCAAAGTATCCACAGATACCAAATATGCATATTGTATGCATAGCCAAAAGAGACATTGGAGTTTTGACATTTGAGGGAAAAAAAAGTCCAGAACTAAACAGTCACCTATTGAATTTATAGACATGGAATTAACAAAAAAATGTAAAATACACATACAGTAACCATAAAGAGTTGCTTATTAGCATTAGTGTGTAAGTCTATCGCTCAGCAAATACGATGACAAGATATATGCTAGGACTTAAGGCTTTGATGATAAACATACACAGCAAAAATAAAAACACAGACAGATGGACATCCAGTATGAGGTGTTAGCGTGGTGAGACACGGACCTGATCAGTAAAGCGCCTCCTCTTTTGCTCAGGAGACTTGACATAGGCCGCCTGGGTGTAGGCATAGCTTTTATAGCGAGGCTGAGAGGAGGGACTCTGCACTCGACCCTGAGCCACACTCACTGTGATCTGAGAGCCAGACAGAGGACACAGTTGGACGCATACAAGACGGTAAAGGCAGAGAATGCGCAACACAAAAGGCACATGGGGGGTGCAGGCAGACAAAAGACAGAGAAAAGAACGGAAAAAAATGGAAAACAAATATGAATACCAGGACGTCAGCGCTGTTTCCATTTGAATGTCAAATTAATTATTAATGAAAATGCATAGATAAAGTGCAATTTCTGAAAAGCTGAATGCTATTAGCTGAATGCTAAGATTGGAAAGCATGTGTAAATTGAAAGATACATTGTAAAAAAAAATAAATAAAATAATTATTTGTAGTTAAGTGAAAAATGAATAAAAAGAAAACTTGCAAAAAAAAAAATTAAATTAAAATCTAAGGAGGGATTTAATCATTTCAGAGAAATTATAATCAATTTCCTGATATGATAGTCAGTTGGTATTGAACCATCGAATGTACTAAAATGTGGTCCAAGTAGGGTTTGAACCCAAGTTCTCCATAGGGGCAGGCAATTGCTCTACGCACTGAGCAAACTTGATGTGTTCAAATTCATGGCTAATGGCGTATTTATTTTTGAAAAGTGTCATCTAATGCTGAAAGCTAACGCATTTAATCATTCCAGTGAAACTAAAATCAATTTCCTGATATGATAGTCAGTTAATATCGAATTATCGAATGTACTAAAATGTGTTCCAAGCAGAGTTAGAACCCAGGTTCTCCATGGGGGCAGGCAATTGCGCCAAGCGCTGACCTAACTTGACTTGTTCAAATTCATGGCTAATGGCGTAATTATTTTGAAGAGTGTCATCCGATGCTGAAATGTAACATGCGTTTGATCATTTTAGTGAAATTATAATCCATTTCATGATATGATAGCTAGTTGGTATACATGTATATTACTTAGCATAACGGCCATGGATATATTTGCAATGTACAGTCGGAGGTGGGAACTGAACCTGCAACCTCCTAATAACTGGACAATGCACTTTACTAACTGTGCCACCGAGCAGTATCAGACACCTGGCAATGATGATGATCAGTTTAAATATGGAAGTGGGCGTGGAAAGTTCAGTGTCGGTCCCATTGAAAATGAATGGGGATAAGGTTGATATTTAACGTTAAATTGTGTGAATATTGTAAGCAATGTGGAATCAGATGATATACTATATACCCCGGGAGATGTGAATTTTTGAAGCAAGCTTCAGCATTCCCACAATAAACAGGGAAGAGATTTCTATAATTCCTGTTAATGAAGCGTCTCTCGTGATTACAACTTAGTGGTGGTATTTGCCTTCAACTTTCCACATAACGCTAACAAAATAAGTTTGACGATAGCATAAGTAGGGGTGTGCCAAAAAATCAATTCTCATAAGAATTGCGATTCTCATTTAGTATGATTCAGAATCGATTTTAAATGTCCCAGAATCGATTTTATTTAAATTATTTTATACTGTCTTGCCTTTGTCTGTGTGTGCCTTTATTTGGAGCGCTGTTCATGTTGTACCCGGTTTGGCCACTGAGGGGCAGTGTGGTTCCACATGGTCTAATACACTGTTAAGTTGTAGCCACATTAGAGAGTAGACGGAAAAAGTCACGATCAAGTTATTCCAATACAAGTTGGGTTTTTTTCAGCGTGGAGCCGTTCTTTTGAGTGATAAAAGTGCCGCGAGTAGCTCGCTGATTAGCATTAGCGAGTCAGACTGAAGTAGATCATTACAATTCCTTGCACATCCATAGATTGAAGCAAAAATCATTGTCAATCAAATCATTTTGAATAAAAGAAAATCGATTCTGAATCGAATCGCAGGCCCAAAAATCGGAATAGAATCATGAGACATTCAAAGATTCCCACCCCTAATGATAAGCATGTGCTGCGTTCTGCGCCAGGTGCTATGCAGCAGCAACCGACCGGGGGCACTTTTAAGTTCCAGAAAATGGTGGGTGGCTCTACTCAGCATTGCCCTGTGCCTTTTTGCCCCCGATTGAGTCATTGTAATAGCAAAAATAGCTTTCACCGTTTTCCTAAGGACCCCGTCCTTTGAGCGCAGTGGATACACAGAAACAAAGGAGGGTGTTTGTTCACTGTGCACACACAAAGGTTTATAGCAGACATGCCTGTGAATATTCTCATTCATCAAGGTCATTTCATTCAACAGGCCACTGAATCGATTCTGGTTGTATTAGATGTTTCACCTCACATTCTAGCTAGGTTTTATAGTTTGCGCATAAGACTAGTTAGGTCAACACTAGTCCGGGTGTTGGTGTGGAAAAACAATAAATTCATCTTCTAAGTTAGAGGCACATCCCAAACCACAAATGGTAACAATCTTTTGGGATGTAAAACGACAGTTGTTAAAATGTCTTGCAGAGACAGTTACCAGCGCAGCAATGAGCAGGAGTTGTTGGGTAGAAACTCCTTTATTAACATTCCATTCAGTAGTAACAATGGTGGTAAAGGTACCTAAAAGCCTGTTTGTTATTCGTTACAAGTGGAATGATCTAGTCTGTAGTGTATGTGTGTCTGTTTTGAAATCTTTCAAACGTACCATGACCTCTCTCCTCTTTCAAACCGTCGCTCCTTTTCTGTCCCAAATATGCACATTTTTGTCCTGCTCAGTGGTTGCTTTGTTTCCCCAATAAACATCAGTGGATTCCTCACTGCACTGGACCGCATACACCCAATCACTTTTCTGTCTATGGGGTGTCCGTGCTTTGGTGTGTACCAGCCTTTTGTCTCAGTGTGTTATTGGGTTTGAAGTATAACGGAATGTTGTGTTGGTTAAAAGTCCTTCTGCGTTTGTCAGATAGGATACAGAATGACATTGTTGTTGCATCTGTTGCTTAAAAAAAAAAAAATTGTAATACAAGTTGCTCTTGTCGCTTCTGGAACTCGAGTTTGTGTTCTGGTGGGTGCTAAGAGTCATGCAGTAGGTATCAATCAGTCAGATTTTCTGTAAACTTCAACATGGAGGCCTCTGCCATCCTCAATGTTGACATCAAAGTCCAAACAAAGCATTATTGTCTTAGACATCATCACACTTGATTATGATGTAGCAGACATTTTGGCACTGGTTCACCTTCTTCTAAGTTCAAAATATTCTCAAATGGGATCCCCCCCCCAGAGCTCAGAATGGTTACTGTTAACAATAAGTATTGTATTCTTGTACAGACGCTACCCTACTTACGAACATTCGAGTTACGAACAACGGTACATACGAACATTTCTGCGCGTACAGTATGTCGAAAAATGTTTGGAAAGAAATGCTGTAAGTTCGATTTTGTATTGCGCGTAGTGCTTCTTTCCGCCGCTAATACCGACGATTGGCGCTGTGAGAGCTCATTGGAGGCTGAGCAACGTGGCGAGGAGGAGGAGGAGGAAGAAAACGCCGGTCCCCATGAAGCAGGAAATAACTTTTGAAGCCGATTCCAGCGACGACGAAGAATCTCTCATGATATAAAATCCTCCTCTTCCTCCTCCTCCATCATCTCCTTAAGCATCGAGTACATCTTCCAAAAGTAAGTTAAACTTCATTTTATTTATCTTATTAAGTACATGTACATACTGCGTGTGTCTCTCGCTCTCTCTCTCTAACATACGTAGTACAGTACAGTACGTATTCTCTCCATTTTATTAAGTTTTTTTCAGTGCAAACCAATGCAGGTTACTTGTACAAGCCTTAAACATACTTATATAAACCTTCAATATACTTATATAGGCTTTAAACATAAATTATAATACAAAATATAGCACTGAAGCAACTTACGAACAAATTCACCTTACGAACGATCGTCCGGAACCTAACTCGTTCGTAAGGTGGGGAGTATTGTGTATTCCCAAACACACAACTCACAAGCACTTGTTCTTTTAAAACACAGCGTTTTTGATTAACACTTCTACTAATTTGATTCCTGATGAAATATCTGTTAACAAAACCCTTCATATCTTATTTCAAATGTGTGCAAATGACAGGGTCGTGGAACAGTGGAAGCTAATTTTGCTATCATAGTGAGTCGATCCAGTGCCAAGCGACACACAGCATAGCTCATTTAATGAAATGTAAAGATATCCCTCTCATTACATTTACTCATTTTTCTGGCACTTAGAGCGCTCAAGCTTTTCTGTCTGTTCATTTTAAATGAAACAAGAGGCTAACCAGAAACTAAGAGGGTCATTTTGATCACTTATATTCGGATCAGTCCATAGCACAGAAATGCAGCACATGCTAATCACGCTATCATCAAACTTGCTAGCTTTCAAGGGTTGTTCCTGTTATTTTGGAAAGTTGGAGGCAAAACCACAACCAAGTTCTATTTCACCACTAATTAGAGATACCGAAAGAAAATATTTACATTTACTCAATGTCTTGCCAAGAGATTGCTGAGATAATGATACACTGCTGGTTAATGACCAAGCTGCGGCGAGGAGGCAATTTGCTACAGTTAATTAAACTTACTACAACCCGCACGGAAAGATTCACTTTGCATGTGTGTTTTGCCTTTTGCGTTTCGAGATCCTTTTTTTTCTCTCCAGAAAAGATAGCATGAGGAAGAAAAACCTGAGAAGAAGATTTTGCACAGGAAGTTACTGTGGAGTGAGTGGACTCACATATTAAACAGAAGAGGCTCTGACTGTGCCCAAGTACTTCTATCCAGGGTACCATGGTAGTCAGGTAGTCCCCTCTGTTTGCACCTCTGGCGTTATGACTCACCTCCCCAATCTTGTCTACATTGTCGCCTGTGTGCCGTCTTTCCTCTTCACCTGACATAATTTGTCTGTCTCTAGTTCCGCTGGCTCTTTCAAGCTGGATCAGTTCGTTCGACCGCCACAAGCAACCAAGAGCAAAACACTGACCCCTCAGTTGGCCCTTGGCTAACCGGCAAAGAGTGTGATTGCTCTAACCTGCAGAAGTTACAGTGTTGCCTTGAGATATGAGTTCAAATCATTCTGTGGCCATACTCATAATTCCAAATACGTGCATCTCAAACCCTCTGTCCCCATTGAAATAAATGGAAATGCCATGAATCCATTACGGCCAATAAAACCAACAACAGAAAAGGTTTTAATAAGAAAAAACAGCCCTAGAAAATATTGTAATTAATGAAAACAAGCAATAATTACATAATTACGCATAAGCCGATTACCTAAAAAGTCAAGGTTTCAATACCGCTAATACTGGCTGTCACTGGTTATCTGGTTTTCTTTTTATGAGGGGACTTCTAAGTAGGGCACAACATGATAGGCTGCTTGCAGAGTTGTGTAAACAAGCCTCCTCTCTGTAGTTAATTGCCTCCAATTAACTTTTTTTTCTCCTTCTGAACAAACAATGAGGGGAACGGTGAGCAGTTACGCATGGAGGAGGAGGGAGGGAGCAAGATGGAAAAGAAATTGCAAAAAAATGAGTTTTTGCTCTGTTGATTACTACTGAGCATTGTCATAAAAAAGAAAAACAAATGGTGCCAGGGGGTTGGGGGGTACCAGTTGGCCCCACGGACAACATGAGTAGCCTGCCGGCCTGGTATGTAAAGATCTCACCAGTGATGGGCTACTGTGATGTAGTAAGAATAATTAAAACAGATGAAGTTAACATTTATTTATATAAACTTAACATGGAACACTTATATCCTGTTCCAACTATTCTATATTTTGTTTAAAAATTAAATACTGTGTTCAATGAAAAAAAAAGTATTTACCCACATAAAAAAAAAGAAGGTAATTTTACAGCTGTTATTTTAATGTTGTCATGCCTCAATAGCTTCACTGCTATACTTTCAGAATCTAATATTGGCTCATGCCCATGATCAAATAAATTGAAAAGAAATGTAACTTTACATTTTTGCTTCAATTCAATGTCTATTTTTCTGCTCCTGGTGTGTGCATTTGGGCTGCCTGGGGACAGTATAATACAGAGAAACAAATATTCGGACTTAGTCTTAGCTCCTCTGTGAGACGCTATAATATGAATCTTTCTTTGCAGAGGATAAATAATTATGTCTTGAGTTCTGTTATACAGAATTGTTGGTATTGTTCACAGTTGGCGCTCAAATATCCGTTGTAACACCGATGCTATTTGTAAGCCAGTCTATGGCGTTTCCCATTTTGTGCTAGCATTAAGCTAGCAGACTTTAGAACAAAAGTATCTGTTTGTTTTATGCTTGATTTGACAATAAACTTCAACTGAATAGAAGCCTCCTGTTTGAAGAACTGCGCACTTTGCAAAAAGAAACGCTGACTAAACAGTTACCATAGTCCTTAACATGTGAAGTTTGGGTCCTGTTCACATCCTAGTTGCTGATGCAAGGAAGCAGTGACAGCTTCGCTCTGATGATGACATATGAGGGGGGGAGACAGATAATAGTAACCCTTGTTTTTTGGGTGGGGTTTCTCCTCCCTCACCAACGGTTTTGTAGAGGAATTGTCTGTGCCGACGCTTCATGTCTGTGCTTGACATCTTAATTCACCATACAGGCTCTGGAAGTTGACACCTTTTTTCCTCGGCAAGAGCTTGCACAGTGGGCTGATGCAGCCATTAAACTAAGCGGTAATAATATTACCAGCCATTACTTCCAGGAAGTGCTCTCACTCCTGCCATGATTCAGTGTGATAGCGGGACACTGACCTCAGCATTACTGAACAGTAAAGGTCGCAAGCGGTGAATCCAATTTGCCGCTGGAAATCTGATCTCGGCCCCACCTCACGGCAGCGTTTCAATGTTTATGGGATACCTGATCATTTCACATACACAGAGTGGCACACAATGTGGAGTTGCTCCTGCTTTGCATCATAACAACTTTTTTTTTTTTTACACGTCTCAACAGTCAAGGTATTTTTGAAGATCCAAGTGGCACCACCCTTCAAGGAACAATAAACACTTTTAAGAGACAATTTACCGGAAAAAATGATGACCTCAGATGGCATAACTGTAGCAATGGAGTAGTTATGGGGAGGAAAGATGCGGCAGCAGTGATCGATTTTTATTTTAAGTTGAGGCCTTAATTAAAGCTCAACAAGAGGGCTCCTCTCACGCCTTTAATCCCCCAATCAATTTTCTCATCAGCTTCATGGCTAAATCAGACTTGATGTCTTTGCAAGCTGCACACTCGTCACTCTGCTGACAGTTGGATTTCTATCTGGGGTGAAGGAGACAATCTGCATTAAGGGTGCATCGCCGAAATTTCCGACAAATTTTAAGGGTCCTGATGAGATCTGAGTGAATAAAATGTGAATGAACAGATCCCCTTGAAAATGTAATGTGCCTCCCGCTTGGCCTAAATGAGTTTGTCTAATCCTGCTAACAGACAGACAAACAATCGCATAATCTACTTGGCACAAAATCGCAGGGACGACACAATGATGGGATGTACTGCAGAGTAATATCAGACAAAAGGGCTGTCCCAAAACATTGGAACTATGATTAAAAAGCTTTAGTTTCTATAGACAGTTAGCTGGAAGTGAAAAGCCCATTTGGACTTTTTAATATTAACAGCGTACAATTGAGTTAGTTTAGCTTTGTTTCCATGGCAATTGGTTCCAATTGGAGAGGACATTTTTGCCGACTTTTGAAAGGGCATATAATGGTTCCTCCATACCACATCACTTATTCTGGCACGCTGAAAAATGTTAAACAGTCCTATGCTATCCAAAGGGCAAAGCAAGACACAGCCTGTTGATTGAGATGGCTTACACACAAAAAAAAAAATCAACAATTGAAATTGAATGGGAAGAATACAAATCAATTTTTCTACAGCTGAGTAGAAAAATCAATCATCTTTCATTCTGAAAATAATTAGCCACATGCCATGAGGAACACGTAATGCTGGCATTGTTAGCCATTGGTCACAAAGGACAGGCAAAGTCGGTGTTGACCTTTCCACAGACAAACTATAAGGTGGTATACACCTCACATTTTGGTAAATACTTTATTATATCTTCCCAAGGGGCAACCTGAAGGCTTTGCTATAATGTCAAGTAGTCAGTGTCCAATTTATATAACAGTGTAAAATTACTGTCTACTCATAATAATACAACACACAGCCTTAAGCAACAAAAGTGAGAACACTCTTAGGTGAAAATGTCAAAATTGAGCCAAATTTGTCATTTTCCCTCCCTGGTGTCATTTGACTTGGTGGTATCACTCTCACATTATTCTGATCACCGGGAGCTCAAAATTGGATTAAGAAAAGCACGCTTAGGACATGGATTACACGAACCATTTTTTGTGGTCTGATGAGACCAAGATGAACATATTTGGTTCAACTGGTGTCAGGTGAGGAGACAAGACTGCGTTGGGTACAGTCATGCGTAGTGGTAGGAGTGTCATCTTTTTTTTTTTAGTTTGAGGGTTTGTTTGTTTTTGTTTTTTGTTTAGATTTTTGTATTTTTGTTGGTTTAAATGTTTTTGCCATTTATTTTAGATTCTATTATTAAGGTTTTTTTCCCCCAATACATTTTCATATCCTCACAACGCTACATGGGTCCTTAACTTGTATTCACATTTCTCATGCTCCTTCATTCAATAAAGTTGTTTTTGTACATTTGCTGCTCTACTCTGTGATGTACTTAACGGAATCTGTGTGACATGCTCAAATGGAAGGAAGTGGATCGTGTGTGTGCGTGTGTGTTTGTGCTAGACCTGTTGGGAGAAGCGCTGTTGGGTTTGAATTTGGTAGTGATCTCCCGTCACGACATGGGATGTGCTGGCGGCGCTAGCGGGCCGTGGCAACGTCTCCACTTCCTGGATGGCCTCCATGGTAACGCTCTGCGGAAACACCTGGAAGAGCGACGTCACGTACATGATGACGCTCTTCTTGTCGGGGTGAGGCACTGCCACGTCTGAACAATGACAAGTGAGAGCAGAGTTTTATTATTTTACATTTCTTAAACTCTGTGCATCTTGTTGGCATAGACCATTGTTTTTATTAATACTAGTTTGGCACAAGCACTCATTTTCCAAGAAATTTTAAAAGAAAAAAATGACAAAACTGAATATGTAGAGTCGTTGTATGATAAATGTAAAACGTGTGTGATTGGTTTCCCATTAAAAAAAAAAAATCCCTGCTTCAAAAACTGGCACTTATAGTAATGCAAAATGAATGCAGTGACTATCTTTCATTCAACATAGCAAATGAAGCGACTATGTGTAATTATTATGCAAGGAGTGCTACTAACCCCCATTTGATCCTTTTAAAATTGTATTTGTTATATGAAAGCTTTTCAGTTGTTTACTACAGTATATTCATTGCCTTATTGTGAGCCCTTTAGAAGTCTAATGTTTTTCTGAGGATTTTTTTTTTTTACAGTTTTAATGCAAATCATCAAACCAAAGTGGACTCACTGGTGTAATGATAAACTTTGAAGCATGCCCCTCTTTTTTTTTTTTGCTTCTCCCATTTCTGTTCTTTCATCTTCCACTTCGACTGTTGGCTAGAATGTTGAAATGACAGATGTTTGTGCCCTTAGTTGGCCAATTCTCTTGGAGATGAAGAGAAACAATCAAGCAGTGGTTGGAAGCCAATTTTAAACCATGTATATTTATTATATTTGGTAAGGAAATAATTTAGCATATTTTTGTGTGCAAAAACTAGACGTTTGTTATTTTTAGTGCAGATCTGGGTGACTAATAAATAACTGAAATACATACTCACTAAAAAATGCTGGGTTGTTTTCTTAACCAGGTAGCAGGAGATTTTAAACAGGTTGGGTTAATTTTGCCCAAGGTTGGGTTATCGCTTTTGATCCAGCAGATTGGGTTGAAGATTAGATTTGGGTATGCTGAAGAGCTGAAGCTAGTGGCCATTTTTGTGCACTGGAGTTTAAGTAAATTTAATGTAACATTTTTAATATTGGTTGTGGTTGGATGGCTCAGTGGCTAACGCTGCTAATTAGGGTTCAAATGCCTGTCAGAGCGAATGGTAACCTCCAGTCGGGTCTCCAGACCCTTTTACACAGCCACTGCGTCAGGATGGGCATCTTGTGTAAAAAGCTCATGCAAGTGATTTACTGCGACTTCTCACCAGGGAAAGTTGCTTCTTCTTCTTAGAAAACATTGGCAAGAAAATGAGTATTATTTTTAACCACAGCTCTACTTCTAACCTGGTAACCGATTTTTTTAATAACTTTAACCCATCAGCATGGTTAGATCAAAATCTTGACCCAACGTGCAGGGTGAACATCTCAACCCAATGCAGTGAGTATAAATAACCCAGCATTTGGTGCGATCCCTTTTGGACCCAGCAGCTATTTCAACCCAAATTGAATTAGTTTTCACCTATTAGTTTTAAGTGTGTACATGTGTAAAACATGGGCAGAAACTCAAGTTAAACTCATTATAGAAGAAAACCAGCACTAAATCCCTGTAGCTTTATTCGAGGAAATATTGCCAGTGCATGTGTGTGCGTGTGTGTGCTCCTGTCAGTTACCTTCTGGGTCCAGCAGCCTATCGATGCCCAGATGTTGTTCTGCCTTACTAAAAGCATGTTCCAGTCTGTCAATCGCTGACGCCTTGGCCTCCACAGAGCTCCAATCAAACAGTTCTGGTCTTGAGTTGGAGGGGGGAGACAATGCATAGGGGGCATTTTATTTCATAATCTGCTCCATTTTTATTAGGAATTCTACAGTATAGCATATATGTTACAGAAATGAATAAGACGATAGAAAGAAACAGAAATACACAATCCTGGGTCCACCCATAATATGTGCTCATTTTAAAAGCAGTGCGTTTAAGATAAAGGCAGAGAAAGGGACCTGTAGCAGACCCACTCAGATGTTCTGCAGTACCTGTGGCTGTGGATAAGGGCATTGAACGCCAGCCCATCATTCCAGCTACTGGAGAAATTGACCACATTGACCTGAGAACACAGACAATAGACAAGAAGGGAAAACCCACATCTTTGGTGAGCAGGCACTCCAGACACACAACTAATTGTACACACATTCTTATAATGTAACAGAGTACAATTTCCAAGTCACCCTATTTGAGTAGATTTTTCATTATTTATATTTCTGGCAACTTTCACTTTTATTCCACTACATTTCCTAATTAAAATGCAATCTTTAAATCTGATGAAATCAAAAGAACGTATTCGCTAACGTAATGCCTGGACCGCAGAGCACAAAGTGGAAGAATAAATAAAGTTAAGGATACCGGTTGGTATAGCTAACAAAAATGAGACACAAAATCTTTTCATGAAATTAAATTAAATAAAATAACATTTGATACTACAAAACATAAAATATCAGATACTTTAAAACTTTTACCCACGTCATTTTCTCCAATATTCAATATTCTGGTGACTGTTAAAATATATGATCCTCTTAAGGTACTTGTACTCTTCTCCAAGCTTCTACTATAAATAGACAACAAATTTTTGTTAGAAAACTAGATTGCCGTAACAAATACAAAATCATGAACAATAATGAGCACTTTAGTCGAATTCAAACCCTCAGAAACCAAATGTAAGCAATATTGCCATAACTGCACTATTGAATGATACTGACCTGCGGGTACTGGCTTGTGTTCTGTCGAACCCAGCTCAGCAGAATTTTCTCACTGTTGGTCTGCTGTAGGCCAGCCATCACCTCCTTCATCACATCCTTTACCTGAAAATGCACAAGCACGATTAAAAGGGTTTTTGTGCACAGCGCACCCACATAGACAATCCCCGGGGCAATTAACTTGGGACAGGTAATAAACTGTTTTCCAAAATTCAACGATAACTAGAAATGCATGGCCCATTGAAAGCCTGTGATAATTCTGAACAAAACTACATTTTAAATGAATTTTTGAATTTCACATTTGTATTTCTAAAGCGTACACTACATCGACAAAAATAGCAGCTTTTCAAAAAAAAAAAAAGTACTCCTTTATACACTGAAAATATATTTAATATTGAAGACAAGCGAGGAGAGCATGTTGGCGCAGCCCTCGACAACCATTCCAGTTTCTCATACGGCCCCTTGGAAAAATTAATTGCCCACCCTTGGAATGATCTCTCAACTAATCTTGACTCTGGAGCCGGATTAGATGGCGGGGGAGGATGCCAGACAGACCTGGCAGGAGCAAAGTGAAGCTGCGGTGCGAACGTCTGGCACACTTTCCCATCGAGTCTTCAACTACACACCTACAGTAGAGTTTTGTATCCTTCCTGAGGGGGGCCGGGGATTTGGAGTATTAGTTCCCTCCATTGCTGAGGCCGCTGATTGTAGTGCCTCGTAAAACCCCGTTACTTAGAGTCATGGATCTTCCTTATAGTGGAAAAATGTTGAGTTTTAAATCAAATGATCATATGTTTCTACGAATGATGTCAAAACATGTTAGCATCAAGCACTTGTCGCTAAAAAGTATTTTTATAGCTCAACTGAACAAAAATAGGCACCCTTTGGCCTACAGGGGACAATATAAGACACATACTACACAGTAATGTACTGGAGTCTCAGCTCCTCTCTCAGCTTCTCGAATACAGTACTATTTGCCGTTCTTCGCAGAAGATAAAGAATATATGTCTGAGTTTTGGTATTCTATTCAGACGTCCATTGCTTAAAGAGTAACACAACCCCCACGTAGATGCTAATTGTCTGCCTGTTTTTAATTAATTTATTTATGACTTCTTATTGACATTGGCAAATATAGAGTATGTTTACAATTTTATTGTGTAAAAAAAATGAAGGAAAAAATAACAGCGCAAATAATCTTTGCATGCATGTATCTCCTGTATGTGTGTGTGGTTGGTTGTTGCAAGTGACAGATTTGGGTCACTTGTTCAGGGCCTAGGAGGAGGTGTTGTATTTTTCACTGGCCAGAAGTACATTACTTTTATATCTTTCCCTGGGCAAGTGTGTATGCGAATTTACACGCACGCTGAAAGCGTGTAAAATAATAAATAAATAAAAAATACTACACAATTCTATGCCATATACACCACGACCACCTTCCCTCATTCCTGCAGACCTACAACCAACTAAATCTATTAATAGAGTATGCAGTCAAGGGTTTCCCCTCACACACTCAAACACAATTGGATGCACACACAGTTTGTTAGCCAGTCTCCACTGAACGTTGTCTAAGAAGGTGAAAATGGGAGGGGGTGCTCATTTTCGCGTAGGTCACTGTATGCATTTCCACTTTAATTGGAGGGGTGCTTTGACAAAGACCGCTACGGTGTATGCGCTGTCTAACTCTGGCACACGCACACTGAACAGACGGAAACCGAAGTTGTAGACAGTCAAGTGCATGCCAAAGCAACAGGTGGCGCTGTAACTCCTAAATCAATAATCCTAGTGTTAGTACCACATCCAACTGACTTGGGCTGACGGACTGGGTTCACCCTGGACTGGTCACCAGTCAAATGCTGGGCTCTATAGACAAACAACACTCACATTCACACCTCAAAAACTTGGAAATAAGCACTCAGCGTGAAACGGCACATGACGTGTTGGCCACCACACCAACAGCAACGCACAACAATAAAACACATAGCCTATAAGCCAGGTACAATATTTTACATAAATATTGTGTTCCTTGACAAAAAGCTTGTGATCAATTTCATGAGAAGGTAGCAGCTTTCCAGATAACACAAGACGTGAATGGACTGCTAGCTAGCTTTTGTGCTAACGTCAGTCCCTGAGCTAATGTTTGTTAGCTACAGTTATGTTGTGAACATACAGTGATTTTTGGCTGGTGAGTGTCTAAAACATGAAGGGATATGTTGTATTTAAAAGGAGTTGCTGTCCTCACAAAAAAACTAACTCAGTACTATAAATACGGCATATTTTTGGCCATTGCTCAAGAGAAAGATCAAAAAGTTTAAGTAAGGCTGGATGCTAGTCACGTGGTTAATAAGCTACCATATTTTTGTTTTGCTTGTTTGATAATATACTAAAAAATAGACTAAAACCTTTTTCCAGTTTTCGTTGACTTCAACTGGACTGAAACCATCACATAAAGAAATGACTAAAATGTGACTATAAGTATTTTCATTGAAAAGGCTATGACTAAAGCTAAAATGGCTTCCAAAACACTGCTGCTGCAATACTGGAAGGCTTATCAAAGGTGGACAACCAAGGTTAATACACTGAATATAACTTATCATTTGAACAGAAGCAGGAGATAAATTCTCAAGCGCACACACCTGCCAGTGGAGAATGATGCTCCAGATGAGGCCAAGAATGAGTTTGTGATTGCCATCAACGATGTCCGTCGCGCCGATGTTCACCAACTCAACCTACGGAAAGGTGAAACAATGACTTGAATTGCAAAGCAGATTTAATCAAACAATCAAAAATGTTCTAACTATCAGTAAAATGTAATGTTTCACTCCACAATTATATTTATTTGAACAACCCTGCATACAAAATAAAGGAGTCACTTAACTAGAGAGGGGCGGAGGTACAAGAATTTGGATACAGTACTTACATTGTTCTTCTGCAAGATCTGCAGAGCTCGGTTGACATTGTTGAGCGAGTGGACGCGGGAGGTGCCCTTTTCCAACCTCACCTACAAAATCCACACACGCACGTACACACAGGATTTTAGCCACCCATACAATTGACACAGACTGACATTCTCCGCATCTTGTCGAGATGATTGTACAGTGTGAAATCATACCAGTTCATTTCCAACTAGACCCTGCAACAGCTCCAACAAGCGTCGTCCATCGCACAGGTCTGAGAAGAGATCCTCCACAGGTGGTCTCCCTGTCTGCAACACACATGGAATCAGGGAATTTAAGGAACATTAACAAAACAATTACATTTTTTTTCTGATTATTATTATTATTATTTTTTTACTTTGTGCACATGCCTGGGAAAAATAATTACAATGAAAGTTTCTATGCTCTCTATCTTGTTCAGGGCCGCGGCGAGCTGGAGCCAATGCTAGCTGACAATGGACTACAGGCAGACTACACCATGAACAATAGGGGTGGGAATCTTTTAATGTCTCACGATTCGATTACGATTTTTGGGCCTGCGATTCGATTCAGAATCGGTTTTCGATTAAGAATGATTTTTTATTCAAAATGATTTGATTGACAATGATTTTTTCTTCAATCTATAGATGTGCAAGGAATAGTAATTATCTACTCCAGTCTGACTCGCCAATGCTAATAAGCGCGCTACTCGCGCCATTTTTATCACTCAAAAGAACGGCTCCACACTGCAAAAAAACAACTTTTATTGGAATAACTTGATTGTGACTTTTTCCTTCTACTCGCTCATGTGGCTACAACTTAACAGTGTATTAGACCGTGTGGATCCACACTGCCCTGAAGTGGCCAAATCAGGTACAACATGAACAGCGCTCCAAATAAAGGCACACACAAACAAAGGCAAGACAGTATAAAATAATTAAAATAAAATAGATTTTGTGACATTTAAAATCGATTCTGAATCGTACTAAATGAGAATCGCGATTCTTATGAGAATCCATTTTTTTGGCACACCCCTAATGAACAACTTATTGCACCTTTTTTTACAGAGATCGGATAGAAATATTCACACTCACACTGAGTGGGAATTGAACCCACTCTGCCTGCATTGAAGTCAAGCAAGTGAACCATCAGTGACTTCGTGCAGGGATCAATAAAGTGAGATGAAGAAATGAAAAGCGCAGGTGTTGTTGCCATGGTGACCCCATACACGGTGGCCAACAAGGGAAAACAAATATGGCTAAACTTGTCAAAAAGGACAATTGAATGAGGAGTTGTATTATGTCTGACAGTGAACAGGAAAATGACTACTTTCATGGACGGGTCCAAATGATGGACCGATGTTTATAAACAAGTGCTTGCCAACTCTGATTTCACAAGAACAGGGGTGCATCTCATGCCTCCTCGATGCTTCTGACAATGAAGTCATTCTCATGCCACCATTATCCACCGCTGACTACCTGACTTGCAAGGCACCCACCGCATTTGAACCCAAGACTTGAAATAACTTTTTTTATTTTCTTTGCATAGCAGTTTTACTAATCAATGATTTCATTTGAGGAGCAACTTCCTAATTCTGAGGAGCTATTTTTTTGCATATTATTTCCTGAAGCGGGGGTTTTATTAAACAATAAAAATATGACAATGCAACAAATGTACAGTATAATTGTTTAGTTTTTTTTGTTTGTTTTTACATAATCAACAGTTATTATTTCTTAAATTAACAATGTGGATAACAGCAAAAATATATTTTCTTGTCTGCAAAATTTTTTGGGTGGTGCAAGTTCAAACATGTAAATTTCAGTTTAAATGAAGCAGTTCTGAATGGGTTGGTCTTTTGGCAAAGCTAAACTTAAATAAAAAAAAGTCACAATTTATTTATTTACCTAACCTATTTAACAATTTGGTCAATTTCATATTTTTTCAGAAATTGTATGTGTGTGTTATTTTTCCAAATTACTGACCTATTGACCTTAAGTGTTGAAGATGGCTTGCGCTCTTTGACAATGCAACGTAAATGGCTGAACAAACAAGTTTTAGAGGTACGAGGAATCAGCCTGATGCCAGCGATATTTTTGGACTGTGGGAGGAAAACATAGTACCTGGAGAATACCCACACAGGGCAGAGATTCAAGCCTACCTTTTTTACTACTGTGCTGCCGGAGTCAAAATTAATTGGCCTTGCTCAGTGACTTTCATCTCCACTTTTTATGTGCATGGAGACTAAACAAACAAATGGACAAAATGCAGGCTGATCCAACTGTTCATTTTCTCAAGACGACTGCACCACATGCCTGCCAGCATCCTCTATGAACATCTGAGTATCAGAGCAGACGTTTCCTGTGGGAATCTCCCACATCTCTCCTGGTGAGCTGATCTGCTGGCATCTCCTCCACACGCTCGACTGTGAGCGAGCACAATGTCACACATTCTGACCACGGCAAGGGGATGCGCCACTCTAGACGTGCTGCACTATCGAATATTTTTAGAATGGCAGGGGTACCGATCAGCCAATCAATTATTGAAAATGAATCCGATAAAAATTGATTTTGCAAACAACGTGCATGTGAGGTGCAGGCGTTACTTTTGTCGACTTTAAAGGAGTGGTCTGGCCTGGTGAGTGACATGGGTGTCAGTAAATGAAAACGTAATAAAGCCACTTTCAAGGCCATTACAACACGGTCCAACATGTCATGGTAGATTGTAGTAAATTAGCTAACATCGATTCATGACCTTGCGTTGGCATGTCATAGACATGCTGCTGTGGTACACATTTCACATGATAGTCCTTTTCGACTGAGAATAGAAATGACCCCAAACTTTTGACATTCTCATTTGTCTACCAACTCCTCAGTTGCCGCCATCACGCCAACCCATTTCTGCATGGACTGGTGAGTGCGCTAACATTAGCTTGTGCGGAAAAGTAATTCCTGCAAAGCTTCCAGGCAGAGATTTTACTTCAACCTTTTTTTTTTTGTAATCTAATCATTCAAGTTATTTGATTAAATAATGCAGCCAAAGGAACTTTGGGGAGCTACAGAGACAGCAAAATCTTAGCACTAATGGCAAGTGTACTGGAAACATGCGAACCAATTCACACTGATAGGAATTAGAAATCAGTCAGGAAAAAAAAGAGGGAAAGGAGGTCGTTCCTTTATAGGGATTCTCTTGGTAGTTGAATCTCTTGCCACTCTATTATTTGTAAATCAGTAAATTAAATCTATACACAATTGATATTAAAGTTTAAGCTTGATTGTGCTTCGTAACTAACTGGACAGGTTTGTATCCTGGAAGTGCGTGTCATGATCCTGCTCTCAGTCTGTTTTTTTCTCCTTTCTTTCAGTAGAGTGAGTGGGCGGTCCCTTCTCCGCTGCACCTGTGCCGCATCACTAATCAATGGACTTTAAAAGAGACTGCTGAGACTTCACATCTGGTGGGATTATTCCTTGCTCAGCCTCAAATTGTATTCTATACCTTCTTGTTCCACAGCCACGAATTATTGTCAAGTCCTGTTCTGAATTGGTCGCGTGTAAGTTTTCCCTACGTCGCTTTTGGTTGGACTGGAATTGTGTTGTACTTCTTTTGCGTTTGTTTCCTGCGTTTCGTAGCCAGCGTTTTCAGGTCCATTTTGTAGGGATGGCAGAAATGGAACATTGAAACGGTCACATCATTTGAAACACATTCACAAAAAGAATCGATCTTTTGGAACGTTTGAAACATCTTCCCACAGCGACATCTGGTGGCCAAGTGTAAAATATTACAATCAAACATTAGGTTAGTGTTGCCCGCTCCCCAGTAAGGAAACAAACTATTGTCTGTCTGGCATCACCTAATTTACACAACTGGCAATCGGGCTATAATTGTAATGGGCGCCATAAGAGAGAGAAATCATATCATAGGAAAGAAAAACTGAATAACCCCCACCCCGTCAATATAAGTATAGAAGTACAAATGAGCTTTTTGTTGCTGATACTTGGTTTGTTTAAAATTTTGCCTCTCAACATGACTTAAATGCTTTGATGAAACCCCCAGTGCTATCACATCTAATCAAAAACTACATTTCAAAGGCTTTTTTTGCGACAGGGCATCAAGTTTTGGCAGAAAGTATTAGAGAGGAAAAAGAATGACCTGCAAAAACATGACACCCGTAGCGGGAATTGAACCTGGGTTACCTGGATAACGGACCTTTTTCGTTACCACTAAACCAACCGCGGCGTTCAAGAGGATGTTGAAATTTTATCATGTAGGGCGATGAATCAGCAGAGCAATTTTACATACGAAGTATACTTAGGTTGGATTTATTTCAGATTTGAGACATTTTAATAGTGCAACGGTCAGATTTTTATTTTATTTTAGAAAAGGCACCTGCTGAAACAATGTGACGTTTGGAAGTGTAATGGAACGCGAAAGGCAACTGTCACGTGACATCCTGATTCTGAGGAACAAGTTCCGCCTGGGTTCCAGTGCGTACCAAAACACAGTGTACTTCTCTTTATCCTGGTCTGCGTTTTTGGGATCCACCCCTTATTCTTGACGACTTAGATTGATTAGAAACAACTATTTATATTTTGCATTTCATTCTTTAGTATTTAATTGTTGAAGGCATTAAGTGGTAATCTGTCTTACCTTAGAAAGCTGTGAGTTGACCCATTTTGTGAAAGTCTTCTTCTGCACATCTTCTCTTTCATCTAACAGTGAGAAGAGCACAATAACGCACAGAATCAGCGGGCATCGCAACAAGGCATTTAGAAAAAGATACAAGGATATCGGTGCACACACACACACACACACAAAGTTGTGCTCAGCATGACAGGCTTCTCCAATCTTGCTGAGGGTTAATTGCATTCTCATCTCATCAATCATCACGCTGCTAATGATCATTTTGCCTGTCAGTGTCATCAGCGCAGGATTCATCAAACCGTGGTCCTCGTATGAATATGTTCTTCTATCGAGATTGCAGTCATTGAAAGATCTGGATAAACTGAAGATGTATTTCTGGATGCCGGTCAAGAAACCATTCTCACTCGCATTCAAACCATCACTGAGTGGCCATTTCCTCATAACAGTAGCCTTTAAATGATACCAGAAAACATTTTAATACCAAACAATTAGCAAGTACAGAGGAGCAAGAAACACACCAATCTGAATTTTAGTCAACCAACTTAGAACTCTTGCTTCTTTGCAGCAACTGGAATCAAATCTAACTCTTCATATGAAAAAAAAAAAAAGACTATTAAGTCTCCTTTTTATTGACATGCATAATTCTGTTCTTGAAGATCACTGCAAACTCTAGTAAAAACAAATTGCGAAATTATCTTCAAATCATGAAGAAAACAAATCTCATCACCTCATTTTTAGAATGTTTACATGAGTCTTTAAGACCTATCGCAAGATCTTGAGTCTTGCAAACTTGAAAAACCCCAGGGTTCTGTTTCAGACATCTTCCGGCCAGTCTATGGTATTCCATGATCCAATTAAAATAACATATTGTTTTGTTCTCATCTTTGATCAGGATTGTTCTATAAATAAACTACCCCGCCCCCAAAAAAAACTGCGGAAAATTTTTAACCAATCAGATTTGGATTTTAATGAAACATGGTGTACTTGATAATGATTTCACAACACTAATCTCAATTTTTAGGTCAATCGGAGCAGGTGTGGCCCTCCGAATTTTACCGTAATTTCCGGACTATAACCGCTACTTTTTTCACTTTTCCACCAGGTCATGAGGGGCCGCACTATAAAGGAAGCGCAAGAACGCCGGGCAGAGCAAAACAAACCAGTGAGCCCAATTACGGTAGGAGAAACAGAACAATTACCGGTAATGGCTGACTTATCTGCTATAGTAGGCTGAGTATTTTTTTTACAGTAATGTAAGCCCTTAAGCCCTAATGCACCTTTACTGCCGTGTTACAGGCAAGCACTTTTAAAAACGGATTTCATTTAGTCATTTGACGTTATTGCCTCATCAAGCGCAATAAGTTTTGTTCAGTTGTTATACTTTACTACTACTGCGACTGCAGGGTGTGCGCTGTATTGTTTGTGCACCTCGCAAATGCTGTTCGGATGTTAATAAATGGGACGCTTTGCTGAAAATCCCCTCTGTGGTAGTGGGAACCCTTATATACTGGTGATGTAACATTAAAACACCTGCGGCTTATACATGTAACAATCTCGGAGTATTCCCCAAATTTAGCTAGTGCGTCTTATATTTAGGTGTACCTATAAATCCGGAAATTACGGTAATAATAATAATCCTTCAAAATCTTATATCTCAGGAACTACTGTCTCTTTAAAACGATTATAGATTTGAAATCCTTCCTGAGATATAAACAGGTGCTGTATGATTCAAGGACAGTACATTTTAAAATGATTCTATCGATCTATCTGTAGAGATATGCAGATATCATTGAGTGATTTCAGAATACAGTGGCTGGATGTCTCACGTCTAAAGCAGTCAGTCTCACACGGCCTGTCAGCACCCTAATGGAGCTCAGCAAAGTGTAAGCAGAAGTCCCGTGAGGGCAAACAAGAGATCCGCCTCTTTGGTCCGCGTGGCACCACTGCAACTGTCGCGTTTGTCACGGATTGGGCATCAGTTGCCTGGCAACGGTCACGGCCGTAAGCCACGGATGAAATCATGAGACTAAAATCCAATCAGATGGGATTTTTACAGAGAGATGTGCTAGAGGTGGAAGGGATGGGAGGGAATAGAGACGGAAAGGTGAAGTGGAAACAGGGGAATCTATGTGGAGCAGACATATTAAAGCAACAATATCAATGCGTTTAAATAAACTTGTTGTTTTTTTTTGGGGGGGAGGGGTTATTGAGACTTTACAGTGGCAGTGGGTAGCCTTCATTGGTAGGCTATGTAGTATAATTTGGAGAAATAATTACTCACAAAAAGACACACATAAAAACACATTTATAAATAAAATGTATTTTTACTGTCTTTTGTTGTTATTTTAGAAGCAAAAGTATAAAGTGTAAACACACTTGGTACACAGTTGCAGTTCAACAGGTGAGAGTTTAGTTTTATATGAAAACATTGAATGAAGGTGCTGAGCATTCAATTTCGGAGGAATTTAGATTTGGCTTTGCTTTTTTTTTTTTTTAAACACGTTTGTTAGCTTCTGAGGTTTTTTGGGGGGTGTTTTATGGAACAAATGTTTTCTGTTTGTTGATAAAAAAAAAATTGGGGGGGGGGTGGCGATCCTGAAAAAACAAACATATTAAGAAAAAAATATTTAGAAAACAGAAAAAAATCCCAAACAAATAAGTAATATATAAATGCAAAAAAAATACCCAAAACTGAAAGCCATTATTAAGAAAAAGTAGACAGAAAAATATTACTTTGTAAAACTAAATAAAACAGTTGCCCAAAAAACAAATCCCAAAAACAAATTACTAAGAAAAAAAAAAAAGAAGTTTTTTTTCTTCTCCAAATGAATGCAAAACACGTCCGTAGTTTTACATCCCAGTTGTCTGGATTTGGGTCAAGACAAAATTTACAATGTATAAAATGAAAATAATAACAAAAATATACGTAAAAATAACATAATACTAGTTGAGCAGCCTGCATACCTTAATTTTTTTGTTGGTATTACCAGTTAGGGTTGTAAAGATTAGTTGATTAATTTACTATGGACCATTTGTTTTTTGGCAGAATGATATGAGATTATTGAATATAGGGACTAAACATTGATCGATACAGAAAGATGCTTTTTCTTCTTCTTTTTTTAAATATCTATCATTTAAATACCTGGATATCAGAGAGTACAGGTTCCCTCAAAAAACAATCGTCTAGGAGAATTGGGGAAGAAATATTCATGGATATGAACACATACAATGAATAATAAATAAATGTTGATTAAAAAGACCAGTCAATATAGTGTAGTAAACATTGTTTGTCTACTTATGTTGCTTCACCTTTTGTGCTCAAGCATCCAATGCTTAAACTTAACACTGTGAGTACATCATGGAATGTACATGTTTAAGAGAACACATGTAACATATAGGCACACAAGAAAACGCATGACAACCATAGCATTACATGCACATCCACACAAAGCTATTTAAGCCGCTTTCCCCACTTCCACCTGTTCCAGATTAACCATCACACACCTGCAGGGGTTAAGCTCACTGTTGAAACAGTGGACACAAACCAATGCAAGCACACAATTACAGGAATACATTTCATGAGACAACTTGTATTGTTATCCCAACATATATTCAATACCATTTTAGGCGGTAGTACACACCTTTGTTCTGGTTCATTCCACCAAAAAGGTAAAAGAAAAACTGTCAGGGAACAACTGGCTTGGCAAACACTATGGAATCGTAAAATGTGCTTTACGCTTCACTTCTATTTCAAATGATAGCTAACTGTATTGCTACACTCCCATCCATAAAGTATTTTGAAGGGCCCTATTCCTTTATCTTGGCTATAGACTACAAAGATTTTTGGTCGGACATCAAAAGATGCATATGGGATGAGAGAATGAAAATATCAGCTATTATTGTCAGGTAGTTGTATCTGGATCAGACACACAACTTGCAAGAGAAGGCACATTTTGCTTGAACTCATCCATTTTTCATGTGAACAAAAGTATTGGCACACGTGACTGACAGGTCACGCATAGTGCGAGCCGCAAAGAAGGCCACACCAGAACATGCAAATAAAAGCAGGATAGAAAAAAAGGCCAAAAGATGCCCAAAAGAACAGACAAGAGCCTCAAAAATTCTGGAATAAAGTTTTATGAACTGATGAGGCGCAGACTTTACCAAAGTGATGGAAAGTCTGAAGCGTTGAGAAAGAAAGGATCTGCTAATGATCTAACACAAGATTATTGGTGAAACTCAGTGGAGTGTCCTGGCCTGGGCTTGCATTGCTTTTTCTGGGACAGGCTCACTAATCTTCATTGATGAACCACATGATTGTAGTAGCAGAATGAACCTAAAGCTCTTTTCACACTGTCCTTAGCAGTGTGCCATCACCGAACCCTCTCATCCTGTATGTGCTGCGAGGTTACAATGACTGAAAACCTCAAGTTGAAAAATGTTCAACTCGGGTGTCGAAATAAGATCAGGCAGCACATCCAATAAAAGAGGGATTGGCGGAGTGATTTCAGAGTGCTAAAAGGAAGGTCAACCAACGAGAAAAACATTCATGCTACTTCCTGTTAGGACGCAAAGTAACCACTTCTAAATATGGGCAAGCGCACACCGGTGCGCCATCATCCATACACCGTGCCCAGTGGTGAGCACCAAGAAAGCTAAGTGCAGTATGAAAAGGCCTTTAGAAATCCACAGAAGCCTTTATGAAGTCAAAAATAAAATGTTAATATCCCCCCAAAATTTTCATTAATGATATGCATGCGTTTCGGCAATGAAAGCATGACCAAAAACCACATTTGGTATGAGTCAATGTCGGGTATGCCGTCAATCATGGAAACAGTGGAGTTGTTTTTTTATAAAATGCAGCTCTATTTTTCTTTATTGTAACAGATTGATGACATGACAATTTATGTCAATGGGAAAGACAAAATGAGTAGATAAAGCATAAATCAATACAAGTTACGAGATTGGTCACAGAACAAATTAAACTTAGAAGTCCATTGTAGGTGGTGTGTCGGTGACTTATTATTTTCCTAGTTTCTAAGCTTCCAAACATTTTAAGCCAGAGCTTGGAACAGGATTCAGACATCCGGTTCAATGTTCTTGGTCTTTTTTCTTGTAAATTGAGTTTAAAACCACATTCTCCAGATGTGGCTAATAGAAATTAGTTTGAAGTTGGATGAAAGTGTTTACATCTTAAAGGTCTATTTCCAGCCATATATCGTCTGCCTCCCCTAATGCAATATCCTCCTAACACTTTCTCTCCGCAGTTTACGTCTTCATAAAATCAGACTTTCCTTTAATTACCTCCTGGGGAAACAAGCAGGTTTTCCTCTTCCTGCGCTTTATCAGGCAAGAAGCCTAGAAAGAGGTTCTTTCTTGTTTCCTGACAGTTAAGAGAAAAAAAATACATTTATACAACTCGAAGCGGTTCGGAAAGTGGATGGCTGGATGAAAAAGGTTGCCTATGAGAGAACGTGACCTGTCAAAGCAGCAATATGTTGTAATTGGATGGTAATGTAATGGCTGTAAATGAATATACAGTATACAGTTAATAGTCTAATTATAGAGTCACCATCTCGGTCAGCATATTGAAATAAAAGACAAAGTGCCCATGTAAGCATGCACTCTACAAAATATTTTACACCATGATGACCACAGGACAAGAAGCCATGCATTAAGCTTGCTCATCATTACCAGCACCAGTGTCGGAATTCGATTCATACCAAGATAGCTTTGTCCAGCTAAAAGGTTGGTCTTGCTGCAGCTGTAATGGATGTTCAAGCTCTATAGTCAGATCAACTTTGCACGTCAAATTTCCCCTACTATCAAATCTGTTAATTATCCAGTAGGAGCTCTTTGTACAGTATTTCCGCTATATCATATATGTATGACTGTTTGAATATTCTCCAAATAAGGATTAATCATACTGCAATCAGATAAAGGAAAACTGCT
Source organism: Vanacampus margaritifer (assembly GCF_051991255.1). Classification (NCBI taxonomy): domain Eukaryota; kingdom Metazoa; phylum Chordata; class Actinopteri; order Syngnathiformes; family Syngnathidae; genus Vanacampus; species Vanacampus margaritifer. The sequence continues at coordinate 21,904,029 of NC_135432.1, read as the reverse complement.
TCGAGAAACTACAAGTGAAGCTAGAAAACATAACAAAAAAAAAGAAACATTGCCGTGTTTACAATGCTACGTTGATTGTGCATTCAGTAACACTGCCTTCATTTTTGGGGTTCCAAAATGCCCAAAATACCTCTCAAGGGAGCTGTCCAGGAGGCATCCGAACCAGATGCCCGAGCCACCTCAACTGGTTCCTCTCAACGCGGAGGAGTAGTCTATTAACTGCCAATGATTTTTTTTTTAATGCAAAAAGATTTTCAAAATACCTTAGCAGAGAATTTTCTTTCCAGCTCTTAATACTGTTTTAAAGGGATACTTGACTCACTGAGCTTCGGCAGTAAAACGTTCATATTTTGTCCAGAATTAATTTTATAACTTCATTATTATTATTATTATCAACGACCAATCAAGGCTCACCTGTTTTCTGGGTTTAGTCAGCAAACTGAGCCATGATTGTTGGTTACCCGTTTCTTTAGCACGGGTTATGTCATCTTCAGTCCACAGCAAAATTTGTTTTTATAGGTATTAAATGTTTATGAAAAATAATGATAATTATCACATTAATTATAGGCAAAATATTACCTTCTTACTGTTGAAAATGGCTCAATGAGTCAAGTTACCCTTTAAAATGTGGGGGTAGAATTTATTTTGCCGGTTAGGAAGATAATCGACTGTATATTTACGAGGTGGTGTGCTAAATATGCTACTGTAACGTGCAACGAAAAAAACATATGCAGCAGAGTTCAGGATTCGGGTTAGGGTAAGCAGTAAAAAGGAATAAAACCTCTTCCTCTTTTTTTGTAAAAACGCTTGGGACTTCTACATTAATGTATTGAATTTATGGAATTATATGGAGTGCTAAGTATCTACTGAGGCAAAACTTGGCTTAAAAAGGTTTGAGAACAACTGTGCTACACTCTCAGAGAGTTTAACAATTAAAAATGAATATAAAAACAGAAAAATATACAATAGTAGGAAGTAAACATACAGTTTTAGCAGGCTTTTAGTTATGTCTTTTGTAACCAACCTCACAGATCCTGTAGTGCATTTTTTCAAAAGTCAAACCTGAGCCCTAGGGTACATGTTTTATTTATCTGCTACTGTTTTTAAATCAACTCCAGGAGTACACTGGACAATGTGATTTAGAGTATGAGCAAGTTTTAAAGACATCTCATACTTTGTGATTATAGAGCTGTTATTGTCATGATGTATACTGTAGTAGTAGCAGCAGCAATAGTTGTTATACTCCAAAACAAATATCAAATCATCGCAATAGTACTGCATGATGACAAAGATTCATTAGAGCCCCAAAAATCTATTATTAATGTCCTGGATCAGTGTGCGATAACAATTATTCAAGTGCAATATAAGTATTAGTAGGCCTAAGCATTAGACATTAGAGCAGAAATAAACAACCACAAAGGTCGCACAATACAAATTTTGTTTGTTTTGTTTTGAAACAGTAATAACAGTGGGGTTATGTTTTGAGGCTTTGTGGTTAATTTGGCTAAGTAGTTAGACAGCAGCATGTTTTGACACTGTGTTGGCTTTATCCATTTAGCTCTAATTATCTCTACTGTAAACATGTTCCTTATAAGGAGGGGTGTCGTTATAACTAGTCACTAACACAACTATCAATTACATTTGAATTATATTGATTTATTATGTTTTCCCATAACTTAATAAAGAATTACCATATAGAATATTTGAATGATTGGCATATTTATTGTGGAAGCTTGTAAAAGTCTTACAACCCTCCAAAAAATCAAGGTTGCCAATAATCGCGGCCAGAAGTGTGCAGTAGCACTGACACCTGATTTGAACAGGCACACGCTTACCCTTCCTTTGGGCAAAAGAGCAATTTACTTCCTGATTTTCACTTGTGTCAGCCCTAATTGGCTTGGGGGATCAGAGAGGATTTGTAGAAGGGGTGGAGCTCAACAAAAAGACACACTACCTCCCATCTCCTCGCAGCACAATAATGCAGCCACCTATCTGTAGCTAGTCCACGGTGCCCTTTCACCCTATCTCTACTTTTGTTTAATTAGAGATCCAGACGGAGGGAAAAAAAGCAAATCAAATACAAAATGACTTGTGTGGAACACGGGGGAGCCTTTTTGCTACACCTTCCTTGCCACATTTTAACGTGCAATTTCATTACGACTGTGCTAAAATAAACTCCGCGAAACAGACGTCAACGTTTGTCTCAGAGACTGTGTGAGATTTTTCCCACATACAGAAAGTAAAATATGGTACTGTTGTCACACACACGTGAAAGAATTACTTTGAGAGACCACAACTGACTGTAAATTAAGCCAAACCTGAAAATCGCGGGGGTCGAGGTGGATCAAACTTTTTCAATCAAATGGGGGGTGTAATTTTATTGTTTGTTGTTGTTTAAATATTATTTTTAAGCTCTATGGTTTATATATATTATAGCTATAAGTGTCTAGCTTGTTAAAAAGAACACACAGTAAAAATATATCTGTATATATACACTCTAAAATTTTGGGGGTGCTATTGTTCAAAAATGGGCTGAACACGCGTCTGACCTTGACCTAAATCGATTACGATTAGCTTTCACTATATAAAATCATGTTTTGCGGTTGAACATGTTTAAATAATGTAGTTTTAACATGAAACATGACAATTCAACCATTTTATGTTTACACAACCTAATTCAAATAGGTTAAAATAGCAAATCACTTACAATTCCTAACCATGAGCAAATTCTTAATTTTTTTTTTTTTTTAGTTGAGTTGCCAAAATTTTTATGTTGGATCAACATGATAAATTTGTGTAACTTTTACTCAATTAGGAGGAGTAGGTCCAACTAGAATTTTAAGGGTCAATGTCAGCATGATTTTAATATGCTGGATCAACATGATATATTTGTGTTACTGTTACTCCTAGAATTAAATCAAACTATAATTTTATATGACTCTTTTGTATGTTTGTGTGTGTGTGTGTGTGTGTGTGGCTTTTTGCATTTTTGCAGATTTTAATCAAGTATATGAAATAAATAATATGAATTAAAAAAATACGAACCTGCCCCATTTTCTTTCAACTCTTGAATACAAACTGAAAATACTTTTTCAATGTTTTCTAACATGAATCCCACCGGCAAGCAGTAAGAAAATGGGGTGGTGCAGGTTGGCTTAGTGCAAGAGCACCTGCACCAATGGAAGCTAGTCCACAACGCAGGCGACCCCCGGTTCGATTCTCCCACTGAGCGGCTCTTTCCTGCAAATTGTTTCCCTCTCTCTCTCTCTCTCTCTCTCTCTCCTCCACTCCCTGTCTAAAGCGTCATCTGTCCTATCAATAAAAACTGCAAAATGCCACACCACACACACACAAAGAGTTGTAAGAAAATTATAGCTGGATTTTACTCTAGTACATAAATGTATCATTGTGATCCAACATATTTAAATTTAGGCAACTCAACAGAATTGTTTCTTGTGAAATTAACTCATTTTGTTTAGGTGGAAATCATTTCCATAGTTTTATTATGTTCACCCAACAAGTTATTTTTTTGTCAAATGCATTTGACCAAAGCAGAGTGACTGAAAACCACGGGAAATGGCTTGAACGATGCCTTTAACCTTCTTCCCTACCACCGTAGTTTGAATGTGCGACGTGTCAGTCAAAAAGAAGATGTCAAGGAGGGTCAAATGCTTAAAAGAGAGCGTGGAAGCCATACATAAATTATAAATTGCACACCGGAAGGCTGGAGCCAAAATTTGAACCCCGAGCATCAGATCTGTAATGCAGATAATGAGTGTGGGAAGATACGTAGGAAAAGTACTACGTGATAATCACAAGGTCATTGCGCTGCCCCCGGATGACTGATTTGACCTCTAAAATTTCTTCCTGCTACTTCCCTCCTTGTTTGCTTAAAGATGCTCTACCATTGGTTGGCACTGCTCTACTCAACATGATCAATGAGTCTTGATTAACAAGCTTTGCGCCGCAGTCATTTAAAGAGGCTGTAATCAATTATATTCTTCAAAAAAAAAAAAAAAAAAAAGAAGAAGAAGCTGATATTGAGCCACATGTCTTAGCAAGTGCATTGCTAATTACAAACAATGTCCCAACTTCCTTTTCTGTCTAAGATTCTTGCAAAAGTGGTTGCCTTTTCCAGGACTTTCTAGTAAAGGACACTTTGATATGGTCACAAGAGCCAGGGATGGAACCCACAACCACTGGGTTGGGAGACGACCGCTCTACCACTGAGCCATGCAGCACAATATACTAGCACTTTTTCTTGCCATCCACAGACATGGAACTTCCGACTTTGACCCTCATAGCTTATTGTCGCCGTAGGGGCTTAAAGGGGGCGTGTCATATCTACCTATTCATATCTGCGGGCATTATGTCATGAGTAAAAATGATGCCATGGCAATGCACAATGGTTGAACGTTGACATTGTCTTTTTGATTATGTCGAAACTAAAATATGGGTTACTGTGACTCATTTTGCTGTGCTGGGTCACAAATTATTTCCTTGGAAAGAAGCCACCAGATGGCGCCAAAGCAATACTGTTACTGCTTTCACTTGAGCACAAAAACAGCGAAGAAGAGAGTTTTCAGTTAAGATGGGTCATCGAACAAGCTAATTCGCAAATATTCACAGATTTGTTTCCCATAAGTGGGGCAGTTCTATAGGGCCTTGCTATGTGGAAATAACCAAGATGAAAAATGTGAGCCACATACGGCGAAGTCGTTCTTTTACATGTGCCGGCAGCCTCTTTTGGCAGTCGTAAGAATGGAACGCCATCACCCTGAGTGTTTACAGCTTTTCAGAACAATGTAATTCACTAAAAACAATACGTGGTAGGCTTCGGATCCTGCAAATAAAAGTAGAAGAAAATAAAAATCCACGCGTACCCTGGGGCGCAAAGTCTGAATGGGGATATAGTAGGGATTACTTACTCCAGTTTCCTCACACATCACAAAAACCAGGCATGTCAGCTAAACATTTCAAATTGTCAAAGTGATGAATGCATGCAAGTTAACACAATGAAATCTAATGCAATGCATGCTGTCATTGCTAAAAATGGACTCATCAAACGCTTAACTGAATGCAACACACAAAACAAAACAAAGATAATTAGTTAAAATAATACCTGTGTAAGAAGGACCAAAAAAAAAAAAGGTTTGCTCAAATCCTGCGTGTAATCACCATCTTTACAAAATTGCTCAAATTTTTGGGAGATGGATGAGTGAACCAGTGCAGAGGCTTCCCCAGCCATATGTTCTCATTTTGTGCTGGGCAGTCTATTTTTTGGTAACTCAAATATTTGCTTACAGTGTCAAAACCACCATATGACACATTTTGTAGGTAATATAGTTTTGCCATCTTGCCGTGCTATGCCCAATTTATCCTAATCGATTGAAAATCCACAATGTTTGCACATTACAAAAGCACTTTGTTCCTTTTTGGGTCACAAAAAAGTACGGGTAAATGTAAGTTCACTTGTCACACTCAAACTCACAAACTAGCTAAAGGCAAATCAGTCATGTACCCATTACTTGGTCTTTTAATCGTACTTTTATTCATCTTTGCTACTTTGTATGTCGTGCTTTTTTCTCTCTTTTTCTACCTTTGGACAATGAGTGGAAATTACCGTTAGCCTTTGGCTATAATCCGATGTGTTTACATGCACCGTCCCGACTAAATACATAAATTTACAAAATAAAATAAAATAGGACAAATAAATAAACACGGCATGGAACAAAATTTGCATCTGTTGTTATCTATCTTGGAAATATAGCAAGGTACAACACACCAGTAAATATAGAATGACACTTTTAAAGCATGACTCAGTGACAAGAAGACGTGCTACTGCTATCACACATCTAAACAAAGCAAGGAGACAAATGTAGACGATGATCTCATCTCCATGGACTCACAAACTTACGTGAAAGCTTCTGTCTCTCGTTATATGGCACTGAATTTAAAAAATGTAGTAAATAAATAACTGAATTGAAATTTGATCATTTCCTGGGTTCCGATTTGCAGCATGTCAAATTGTCAGGTATAGATCCACATACAACCAAGGACTGATTTAGATTTGAGGCTGTATGACCCCATGTTTTTTTATGCTTACGATACCACGCCCCTTGTTTAAATGCAAAAGGAGAAAAAAAATTGCAATTGTGTCACTTGAAGCATATTGTAAGCCAAATGCCATGCCTACCTCAATATGGTCACTTCATTTGGGAGACATGCTGCTGCCCACAGGGAAGCGAGGCTATTAACTCTTTGACTGCCAGACGTTTTCAGAAAAGGGATGCCGTGGGTGCCAGCCGATTTAAGCATTTTGACTGATCTTTCAAGGTCCACAGAAAATTATGTGTTTGGACTATGGAAACACACATACTACCAAATGAAAGATTGGACTCTCATCTTTCATCAGAAAAAAAAGTTTGTTTCTACCTTATTCCGTTTTTCAGTAATCAACAAGGTTAGTTTCACCTCTGTTTTGAAACAAACGTCTTTTAACGTCTTTGGCACTCCATAGGATTTTACTAAACGTTATTTAACGTTTTTGGCAGTCAAAGAGTTATGCAAAGGCTGAGAAGCTAATAATATTGAGCGTCCATTTATTTATCGTGTGATGGCTGAGAGAGGTGAGCCATCGCACTCATGTTATTGCATATTTGTATATATATGTATAAATTAGCCATCACAGCTGTTCATGGTCTTTGTAAATCCTCTCCAATCACCAAGTAGCAAATGATTTAAACATTACTGTATACTGGGTACACCAAAAGAGCTAAAAGTCAAAAATGTCTTCTTTTTTTCTTTTTTCAAATTGACACAGATTAAAATCTAGTGTTAACAGGGTCAAGAAACACAATCTACTGTCATGGCAGAAAGCAACTGTAAAACGTTGTCCAAACTTGGCAAAGATGTCAAAATTGTTTCTGTGTGTTCCAGCAATCGTAAAAAGCAAATAAGTCCGACCGGGTGTGGGCTTGACAGATGATTATCTGAAAACAAATTGGTCCATCACATGAGTGCTAAAACTCAAAGGAAAGGAAATGAAAATTGGGCTCCTCGAGACAGGAAAACAGGGAGGTGCCCTAATCTGTGGAATGTCACATAATCAAGGAGGGCAACACAGATGTCAGATAGTGCATCAGAGATATGCAGGATGGTACACTGTAAGCATCTATCACGTTTAACCGTAGCACTACTTTTGTACAGTCATCACATCTCAGTTGTCCAGCAGTGCACGAGGAAAAGAAACTACTCTACAGTGAACTCCCACCTATTCACAAAATCACTCAATTCGGAAAAGAAAAAAAAATGCCACAAGAAAGCAGTAAAGCCCTGTCAAGGGAGTATGTTGATCTACACTAAGAAACTGCGGTAAATGTAGCCTTGGTTGTTACTGGACTTCCTTGTTCATTTTTCAAATTTAAATCATCTGTAAACATCCATTTTTAAGGGCAATCTTAGAAGATAAGTTTAACATTATTCTTTTGGAATCATAGCTTTTACTATATTCACTATTTAGACTATTAATATAGATAATTATATTCCTTTTCATGGGTACCAAGCTTTAGAGGGAACACATTTTGCAAAATGTACTTTTTTTATTTTATTTTATACCAATACAGTAGTTGGGGCTTGACTACCCATCAAGAGTGAAATTAAGCAAACAATATTTTTTTATATTCCAAAAATGTGCCTGCAAGCGAGCCATTTGGGCCACAGGCACGATTCCTAACTGAAAAATTTAAATTTTCTCGCTTGGTAATGAAGTGCTGCCTCCACAGGTGAACATACGGTACAATTTTCTGGGGACTCGCTTTGTGCAGGGTATGGTTAAAAAAAATTGTTTGTTTTTTCATCTGCAGTCTGGACATAGAGTGGAGAACATCTCAAGTTTGGGATGTTGTCATAGAATGTCCAGGGGTCTACAATAGCATTACAAATAGTCCCTTGATTTGATGCTAGTCACTTATTTGAAAAAAGAAAATGTCGCTAGAAGGGTCAGAAAACTTGTCAACTTGTAGTAATTGTCACGGCAACAAAAACGATACCCACTTAAATCAAATGACTTCAACCGGTTATAGTGTATGATAAAATACAGCAATATAGAACACTAGGAGATATAGGGACACTAGGGTAACAACAATATGCTATTCGTATCAGAAAAGCAACGGAACATCCAAGCTTCCAGAATCCTCTGCGTGTCAAACATCCCCCAAAGAAGACGCTGTGGTGTATTTTCCCAACCAATTGTTGTAGACTGTCCAAAGTTGTTGCAGCCTTTTATACTGTTATTTCATGCCCATGTTGAGCTGAGCTAAACTGAATGGAAAATAAATCGAAATCACAGGCTGCGACGAGAGCTTCATGCTGAGCACAGCTTCAAAAAGTGCCCACTCATGACCTTCAAAGGTGGATTTTTCATATTATCTATTATAGTATTAATAAGACCTGTTTTTAGATTTTAACTCTGCATGATGAGCCTCACACAGGGGTATTGTCGAATCAGCTTTTTTCTGTATGCTGATCAGAGAGCTTCTTCTAATTCCATTATCATTTTTCTCTCCTTTTCACACGGTGGTATGACTTTGTTGCCATGTCTTTGACCTTCAGTCCAGTACTTATTTTCACCATTTGATTTGTTTGACTGTTGATTAGTTACTTGAATCTAAATAGACCACTGCTGACACTATACCTGTCTGCAACCAGCAGATGTGCTTTAACTTCTGCGTCAACTGTTTTGCAGCATGAAAAATAATCCTTGCCACATGACAACAGCAGCTCGGGCTTAGCGTCAAATAGCAGAAATCCACAAATACATGATGCCCACATGAACACGTTACATAAAAATATTCAGTAGTTAAATTATTCAACAAACAAACCACCTTCACATGATGCTGCCGCTCATTAATAGCTTTAGCTAGCTAGCATTAAAAGCATATTAGCTCGCAGACTAACCTCAATACTACAACGCAAGCGCAAACAGCAAAAAACCCTAACCCCACATGGGCAAACACATATGTGCACAAGCACATTCATCAAACGGTATTGAGTCAATAAACTCCCCTTTCAGCATTTACACAAAATAACAAATGTTAGGGAATACTGTACAGGCAAATTGTAACGGCAAAGTCGACTATACAGGCTAAAGTAGCTTGAATTGAGATAGACGCTGAAACTTACTTTTAGTTTCACTTTTGACTGTGCACAAGGACCACCAACAAAACAAAACAAGTCAAATGAAGATGCCCCAACCGCTCCACTTAAAAAAAAAAATTAAAAAAAAGTAATGTATTGACAATTTTTTTATGTAAATATTCTTCAAAAATGTAAATTTATTTTCAAATTAAAGTACATGGGTTCAGACTTGCCTCCAAATTTTCAAACATTTTTATTTTCAAGTTAATTCTGATTCAATCAGTCAAGTCAACAATTTGTTCTTACCCTTGTAGCACACATCTCTGGGTCAGTTTTCATTGCGATACCGTGGGGCCCAATTATGGAATGCAAATTCACAATTATTAACCGATTTTATGTCTCTATCTAAATATAAAATGAAACTTAAGGAAGCTTTAATGTCAAAGAGATTGCTGATTGTAAATCAATTTTTTAATATGTGTGCTGCTATGGGATTATTTTTGCAAAAGTAATAATTCAGGTATGTTGAAGATATGTTTGTTGAGGCTGTATATAGCATTGGTAGTATATTTTTGTTATTAAAATGTTAGTTTATTATTCTTAGGTGAGGTCCTTGGTAAGCCCGTAGTGGGTTTCTACCTCACCTTCACATGTGTTGTATTTATTTAAATTATTTTACTGCCATATTTGTATTTGTTTAGGTCTCTGTGCCCAAGCACACTACTTCCTCTCTCAATCTGACCTCTTTGTATGGTTTTAACTCATTCACTGCCATTGACGGCTATAGACGTTTTGAACTATTTCTATTAGTTTAACATTTTTTCCCACTTTTGTTAACAAGAGTATGAAAACCTGGAATTTTTTTAAATGTATCAGAACAGATTTAAAATTTGTGATTAATCGTGAGTTAACTAGTGAAGTCATGCGATTAATTGCATTTTATTTTTTTTTTATTAATTGCCTGACGCCTGACTAATCTTTTCTTGAAAAAAAAAAAAGATTACAAATTTGAAATACTGTATATATAGATTTTTTTTTTTTTTTTTAAGATTAAAAATTAGGGGCAGCAGGTGATTACAATTTTGTAATTGTAAATATTCACATGACTTAACTAGTTAACTCACAATTAATAACACTTTTTATGTCTGTTCTAAATGTACAAAAAAATCTAGGCTTTCATACTCTTGTTAACAAAAATGGGGAAAAAAATGTTAAACTAATAGAAATAGTTAAAATACATTTTTGTCATCTATTGCTGTCAATGGCAGTGAATGAGTTAATTTCCCCCCCACCCCCAATTTTTTTTGTTTGTTGACAAAGACAGAATCTAACCTTATCACCCTCAAACAATTTTAAGAAGCTCAGCTCTTTTAAATCCCACTTCTGCAATATTTTCTTGCCACTACAAACGCAAAAACTTACAGGGACCGACACTAAGTCAAGTCTCTCCCATTGCAGGCGAGAATTTGAGTTGGGGTGGGGTAGTGACTAGGACTCAATTTGACAAAAAAAATTTGCAACTAGTTGGTTTATACCACGACCAAGCCTGTCACTTCTACGGCGGTGAATTCCTGCTTGAAGCTTAATGATGTCACACGAAATGAGAAAAAGGACCCGCAAGTATTTGATGTTGATGGCTAAGCAGGTAGTGAAGGCCCGCCAGCACGTTCACACTTTCCATGAGGGGAGGAAAACGGGAGCAGAGTCTGAGAGGCACGCACACACCAAAGCAGCCATATAAAAGTAAACATTATGACATGGCCTGTAAAAATTTATTTTCCGCCTCGACTCATTTCCTCCATCAACCTCACATACCTGAAACTGTTCAGCCCCCTAAAGCGACAATATGTAGGATGATGATCATAAAATAGCAAGGATGTAGCCACAAGATGCTACATTCTTGCAATAAAAAGGGTAAGATCTCTGACTTTATACCAAATTTTAGTGGTCTATAACCAGCGTGGGCATAAAGTGCTCCCCAACTATTTGAGTAATTGACACTCCCAAAAGTGGTTTTCCAGTTGCCTATAGATACCACAAGATGGTGAAGAAGGATAAGCGGTTCCAAAAAAGCTCATAAAATCAGTTTATTCTTGCCACCAAGATTCCACAAGATGGTGCCAAAGCAATATTTTTTTTTATCTTAGACATGGCTTTGGCCTGAGCACAAAGAACAGCAAAAACTGCATTTTTGTTGACATCTAGCTGCTTTACACACTTCTATTAATGTTGTTCTAAAAATTTTTTTTTAAAAATCCAGGAGTGTGACAGGTGAGCCCAAGACTGAACTTGTGCAAAACCAGTTAAAAATGATATGCTTTAAATCAAACCTTCCAGCAGTGTGCTATGAATAAATTAAGATAGTTCACTCAGCCCTTTGTTCGCAGGAAATTATTTTAGTCTTACGCACCAAACACTGAGCACCAAATTATTTTTAAATGAATTATTTTTACACCTGAACAGCTTCCCTACTACGACTACTACTACACTACTGCACAACGTGTCCCATTAACCACTGCACTCAAATATAGAAATGCTCTTGCATATTATATTAAAACAGATGTATTCAATAACACATTGGTCCAAATGAAACGTGCCAATGGGTCTGGCATGACTGATAACCTGCTCAATACTACAGTACAATAGTAAACATGGCAGGCCTCCATTCTACGTGGGATACAGGGCCCAAGCCCAGCCGCCAATAAGGAATATCTGAGAATAATTGACAAGAACCAATGGCCCGCTCATGTAGCGAATGGCAACTGGCATATAGAAAAGCCACACTCGAGCCATATGGTGAGCCAGCATTGCTCACAGCATGTTTCTTAGTTGTATATCTGGAAATACAGGAAATTAGGGGTGTTAGAAAAAAATAGATTCAGCAATATATCGCGATATTACAGCGCGCAATTCTCGAATCGATTCGATGTGCGGCCGAATCAATTTTTAAACATCAATTTATATATTATTATTATATAATAAGAATAATATATAATATTCAACAAAACGTCTTACTTAGGGTTAGGATTCACACATTAAGCATGAAAGAATGTTATATTAATGGAACATTAAGCCTTAATATTTTATTTCAGTGCTGTTCAAACATGAAACAGACTGCAACCTGTTTGTTAAATGCAGTGGCCTGAAGTTTCAGATAAATAAATACATTTTCATACAAATCTTACAATGTACAAGATTACTGATTAGTATTTTCTAAATTTGAGTAAAAAAAATAAAATAAATCATAATAATCAATTTATAGATTCGTATCGGGATTAATCGGTATTGAATCGAATCGTGACCTATGAATCGAATCGCCGGTACTAGGCAATTCACACCCCTACAGGAAATGGTTATTTTGCCAGGAAAATCCCTTTCTCAGTTTTGTTTTTGATGTCAGCTATTTGGTCAGAAACCAGTGTTTTTGGTGAAACCAATTCATGTTGTCAATTATGAAAAAAAAAAAAAAAGCTTGAAACAAACATTTCACCAGCTTTAATTTCAATCAATATGCTCCAAAGCGTTTGGCAATATCGGGGAACTATGCTTTGAAAATATCTGGCAGCAAATGACATAACTGCAATGACAAAATGCAAACATATGCAGGCGGTAGATATGCAAATTAATGAAGGTATGCAGTAAGTATGGTGCCGGACCAAATTAGAACTCAGCCACTCAGAGGAGAACCCCCAATGCACCCCCCCCAACCCAACCACCCACCACCACCACCACACCCCCACTCTTGCTGCCCCTGAGCTGCGATCACCCCACAAAGAAGGCGTGACTAGTGGGCTCACTCTAGACCCAGACACCATACTGTGTCAAAATGTGACAGAGACTTAGGTTAAGTTGGGCAAAAAGAAACTAAAATAGACACACAGCTAGAGGGGGGGGGTGCTTGAGTGAAGATTATGCATGTAAAGTAGAAACAGAGGAGAGAAAAGATAGAGATTATGTGTGGACTTGTCTAAAAGAGGATCATGACGGACCTGAGTGGAGCTGAGCCGAGCCAGCGTGGCAAATCCCAGCATGCACCTGTGGCCTGAGACCCATCACGCCCCACAAACACATTTTCACGCTGTCACAGACTGGATGATGATTTTGCAACATTGAGCATTCTCTCAGAATACTGAGTGGATTTCTTCTTTTTTCTTTTTTACTTCCATCCAGTTTCTCACTTGGGGATAATGTCCGTGCTGAGTCTGGACCAATAGGTAATATACATATTTTTTCATCCCTCCCTAATTTAACAAGCAGTTTGCTTTTATATACAGTATTTCCTTATATTTGTTTTTATTGTTCATTATATATGCATCATCAACCAGCATTCTGCAAGTCCTAAAGTTGCATCCAGTGTTCCTTCATTAGTGGAATGCAAGTGAGTGGATGCCTCGGGGTGGTGACAATTTTTCAAAAGCTTGCAACGTTTGTGGGTAGACTACCAAAAAAAATAAAAAATCTTGTCAAATAGTTGGGTCTTTAACTGCCTGGCTGGCATACTAACTCAACTCTCCTTCACTGCAGCATTGTGTTACAAGAAAGTAAATGTGTTTTTTTTCTCTATACAATTTTGTTATTACCTTCCAAAGATGGTTAATTGGTATGAAATTCAACACTAATTAAAGGCGATCAATTTAAAACAATGTTTGTCGTTATTTGGTCAAACTACACATAGGTTAAAGAATGACAACAAACTGAACAAAGCCAATAGTTCAAATCATTTGTTAGTCGTATGCAAATGAGCGGCAACTGATTCTCAAACAGCTCAGAGTCTGAAGAGAATAGCAAGTCTCCACCACAAAAAAGCAATATGATCATTTTCACTCACAGAGACAGAACTTGTTGTCAACAAATGGCAGAATTACATTTGTCAACTAGTGGAGCGGATCAGTGCATGTGGCGCATGAAGCGGACACATCAGCAAACACGTTTGCCAAGTACAGTATGTGTTGGTTATCAGAATGTAATACTGATTAGGAAGCAATGGGCAAGTAGCATCGGGCCAATATCAGGCCTTATTTAAAGGTATCAATACTTGCGACGGCAGCTGATCCTTGTGGCCGTTTTACAATCAGGAACTAGAACTTAGAAGAATAGAAAATTGCCATTATTTTCATGCAATTTTAAGCAAATGCTACATTGGGACATATAAGTCTTTCTTTAAAATGATCTCTAATTATCTTTTGGGAAATCTAATGTATCAAATAGCAGTATTGGTACTTGGTATCGGTATCAGTGAATAATCAAGAGTTGGGTACACGTACTGCTATCAGTCTGAAAAAAAGTGGTTTTGAACATACCTAATACTGATAATGCCGTTAACTGAGGGCAATTGCTATTGCTATATATTTAAAACATATTTTAAACATATTTAAAAGCTGCAAATATAGACGAATCTGAGGGTGCTGAACTGCAAGTGCATGGGATTCACTGTAGTATTGCTAGCCTTAAAATAAATACATAGAAATAATAATAAAAAATGTATGGTGCTTTGGGGGACCAATTAGTAGCATTTATGTGCAATTCAAAACATATCGAGTCATTTGTGTTCCAAGCTTAGGCACGATGCGAATTTATCTCGTAAACCAAAGCACCAGTGTATTAAATGCAGGAGGAGAAGGGGAAGACGCAAGCGTGTCATTCCTTCAGGTAAAGGGTAAACAAGAGGAATGACAGACAGGTGGTGGAGAGGCGCGCACGCCTGTTGCAAATGCACGCGCGCGCCGCATACAGAGGAATGTTTCGCAGCGTGCCTGGCGCGCGTATATGGACTTTTATTCAAGAAGCGACTCGGACTCGTTTCGGAATTCGGTCAACTGCGCAGCAACAAATATCGGAAACCGGCATCCGAGCGGACTTTGTTGGACTCAAAATGACACGCGATGAGCCGTCTTTTAACGTAAAAAGGTCGTACCTGGATAACGCGCAGCTTCAGCATGTCTCCAACATTTTCTCCGTCTTGAATCCGGTCGAGCCGCTTAGCGGAAGCGAACAGGTGAACACCGGGCGTACTCCGAAAATGCGCTACCATACGGAAAATGCGATAATCCACTTCCACACAACGTCCGCGAGGTTGTGAAGAGGGACAAGTGGGAGTCAAGCAGCCCACTCGGTTCTCACAAACAGTCCCGCTGAAGTCGCGGCGCCGCTGACTCCTCCTCCTCTCTCTTCCTTTGGATTAGACGAGCTCTCCATCCCCGAGTCACTTTAAAGTTAAATATGATTGGATGGCGACCAAAGGAGAGTCCCAACAGATCCCCGCGCGAGTTGGCTAACAACTTTGGATCAGCAGCAATAAATTGGTTCACCTGCACGCACTCCCGCCCACCTGCTGCATATGCCAGAATTTATTCATTAGGATTCATGCATTATTCACTGAGAAACCTTCTATCCTGTCACATTAATCAGCACCAAAACGTAATGGGTTCTTCCTCAACATGCACCTCCCAGACACAAAGTTACAATATAGAACATTTTATTTTTTTTCAAGGTCCTCTGCATGTATTATTTTAACATGAGCAATAAATTAATCTGTATTGTAAGAAACAATGTCAGATTTTCTATACACACACACATGTTTTGGTTTTATAGGTTATGCTAAAATGAAGACAAATGAACCATGAATTAATATGAAGGACATTGTATCTATTTCAATTAGTTGTGTGTAGTGTTCACTACAGTAACTTCACAAAGTTTTTCTTTCTTAATCATTTGGTGATTTATTGAGTGAGATACATACTCATGTAACCTACCATGAGGTCCAGAACTGTTTTATGATAGAGTAAATTTTTTCAATCCATTCATTTTATATACGACTTATCCTCAATAGGGTAACAAGTGAGCTGGAACCTACAGTATATTCCATAAATAAAGATGACTTGACTTGACTTTGGGTGATAGGCGTCGGCGATACAGCCTGCCAGTACTCTCACAAATGCATCCATGTGAATAGCCAAAAATCCATCAAACAACTGTAACGGCAGAGATATTCTGATTTGGTTTCTGGATTTAAAACTTAAATGCAGGACAGGCATTGAGCGCAAGGGTCAGAGCTGAGGTGACTTGATACCCAGCTGGCTCTGAAAAGTGTGTTTTCAGTTTATGATTAGAACATCAGCTCATTTCCTGGGTCATCTGATGCTCTGTTAATTGGCTGGAAAGCCAACATCAATCGGAGGAACAGGAAGGAGAAGCAATTCCGTCTAAGAAACATTGTACTCTTCCTGTTACAGACCAGTATGACTGTTAGGCTGCAGTGCGGTTACATACAACAAATAGGGATTGCCAAAGGCTGCAACAGTAATAACATAAGCATATTGGTTTCATTTAAAAGCAAGTCATAGGTGTAATAACCCAATTTATTTTTTGGGGGGTAAAATTATTTAGAAAGAATGACTGACAGTCAAAAATTAGCCTTTAGTCCCAGTTTCCTCAAACAGTATTTCCTATAAAATCAATACATTTCATGCAGGACACAATTTTAAGGCACTTTTTTAGGCTGGATTCACCCTGCATGGTTCATGACACAATTCAGATAAATAAAATAAAAAATCAATTAATTAATTTTGCTTTGAATTTGTTCAACAATCCGGATATGTGCCATGGCATCTTAAAACAGAGGGGGGGGGGGGGGGACGCAAACAAATGGAATCGGATCTCGTCAGATTGGTAGCAGCCGTCTTTGCGACACGCATCAGTTATCTGTAAACACAAAGATCGGACATACCCCGTTCATTGCTGTGAGTAATGGAGCAATCGATACTACCGTCTACCAGAAAATCCTGCAGTCTGGCCATCAGTTCGTGCCCTCAAACTCAAGCTCTCTTGGGTTATGCAGCAGGACAACAACTTGGGACATAACAGCAAGTTCACCTCTGGATAAATAAATAAATAAAGTTTTGGAGTGACCAAGACAAAATCCGCCAATTGAGATGTTGTAGCATGACCTCAAATGCAGTTCATGCTTGAAAACGCTGCAAAATGACTATTTTAAAAACGAAGACTGAAGTCCTCCATAATGACGCAAAAGACTCGTCAGTAGCTAGCTAGCTTTGTTTATTCCAATCGCTGCTCGTCTTAAACTATTCACACCGGCGGGAGCATGGGACTGGCGGCGTGAAACGAGGGCAGCAGCGCAAAGCCAAGCTCCATCTTAAAAAAAACGAAATCAAAAAATCTTTAGCCGTTCAACCCCGAGTGCACAGCAGTCTTTCGGGCTTTAATATGCTATAATGACCCCACGAGAGACTTAGTACATTATGATTATACACTGCTTAATCAGAACTGCTTGTGTCAACTTCCTGTTTGCCAAAACAAGCACAACAACAAGCGACTGCCTGTTCCATCATACGCAGCAGCTGAGAAAAGCTCCGTTTGGCACTAGCTACCATATGTCATTACTCACAAGCATCATTAAAGAGCCTCCGTTTGTCAGCCAGGGTTTAGAAATGCCAGGCTTTCCCGCCCACGCATTGGCTGCAGGATGCCGGGACTCCATTGTGAACTTGGAATGGGTCCTGTTCCCCATGCATTCATGTATGTGTTCATTAGAAGACTTGACAGACAACAGGCCGTCTTTCAATATCACTTTCATTTAGAAAATCAATATCCATGAATGTCCACTATGCAGCACTTCATTAGCTACACATGCACACTAATGTGATTCAACACATAGATTTGACATTACACACAGTCGGTTAGAGCAGGCAAAAAAAAAAGAAAAGAAGGCACACCAATCTAGGGCTACTTTACCTTCAAAGGGAATCTATAGACATACATGGCGGCCGGCCATCTTAGTAGGGGAGGCTGTACCATCAAAGATAATGGAAAACATGGACATTAGCTTAGCATCGCCATTAGCACACAGCTCAAAAGGAGCATGTCATAGTCGTATCTATGCTTGTTTTCTACCCTAGCCGTGTAGACGGTTCTCGAACGGCTTTTTTTGTTTGTTTGTTTTGTTTTGTTAAGTCCTCCAAGGCATCTAAGTTTAACGGATGTGAAAAAAAGGAAGCAAACATCATGGCTCATGAACACAACCATTATCCTCGCCTTCAAGCAGTGCATGGTAAGTTCGGATAAACGTTAAACTTTTCAATGAGTTTCAAGCTTTTTTTATATATATTAACAATTATTGTGTACTGTACAGGGAATTGTGAAGCTACAAAAAAGTATAAATTTGCAAAACAATAATATGTACCTTATTGGGTGTTTTTAGACCACATAAAAAAAATACTTCGATGTAACGGACAATCCGCTTTAACGGACAATCCCTTACGCAAATTAGTCCCTTAAATTAATTTCACTGTACTTTGAAATATTTTTGGGTTAAAAATTACAATGTGTTGCTCAATGAAAAGTAGGGATGTGCCAAAATATCGATTCTCATTTAGTACAATTCAGAATCGATTTTAAATTTCCCAAAATCGATTTTATTTAAATTATTTTATTTACCTTTACTGGGACTGCTGATCATGTTGTACCCGATTTGGCCACTTAGGGGCAGTGTGGTTCCGCACGTTCTGATACACTGTTAAGTTGTACCCACATTAGAGAGTAAAAGGAAGAAGTCACGATCAAGTTATGCCAATAAATGTTGGTTTTTTTTTGCACCTTATGAAGAGCATATGCCAGTGAGTAATGTTAAGATGCTTCTCTGTACACATTATTGAAGCGTTTTGTATGATTAGCTGTTCTTTTGGGTGATAAAAGTGCCGCGAGTAGCGCGCTAAACAGCATTAGCAAGTCAGACTGAAGTAGATCATAATGATTCTTTGCTCGTCTATAAATGAAGCAGAATTCATTGTCAATCAAATCATTTTGAATCAAACATCGATTCTGAATCGACCCAAAAATCTCAATCGAATCGAATTGAGAGACAGTCAAAGATTCACACCCCTAATGAAAAGACAATATTAGAAAGAGCTCTTAGGGTAATGCAGTGGTTTGACAGCACATCTTGGATTTGTTCAAATGTAACGCAAATGCCCACATCACTCCTGTCGTGCCCTTTAAAGAAGAGACATTAGGGTATACATTTTCGTTACAATAGGTTAATCAGTTACAATGTTTTTCGAAACAGTGTCATGCTTTCATCAAAATACCCCTAGGATCAATAATTGCAGCACTTTTAACTTTTTTTCAGAGAGGAAATCAAAACTGCCTGTTTTGATGGGGGCGGTCACTGCTCTCCCCGTCCCCATTAGCCACTCATAATGCAACAATAAAAACTTTCTTAAAAATTTAGTATATATATTTTTTAAATACTTTAAAAAACATCGGCTTTACCCAAGAATTTGAAATGTATTAAGGGGTAACTGAAAATTGAATCCTGAATATCACTTGCCCTGAATCAAAACCAGCCCAGACAACAAATGTTGATGCCTTTCGCTTACTAGTTATTTAGGCAGCTTAATAAAGCCTTAACTATGTGGTTGGCTGACTAATGGCTGAGAAAAAGCTTGATTAGATATGCAGCACAGCCTGCATTTTATAATGGTATCGCCAACAATCAGGTTAATTTAATCGTGGCTGCCAAAATCATGATCACGATTAAAATTCAATTAATTGTGCAGTCCTAATCTCAAGACGCCACTGAATTTGAGGAAACCTAGCCAAATACCAAATGTTAGATGCACGACATACTGTTTAAAAGAACAATGCATCACAGTCTAGTCACTAACCGCAACACAAACTCTATCCCAATCTCTGAAACACACACACACACAGACACACAAACGCAAGCTCCTCTTGTTCACGCTCTCTTACTTGCTCTTGCAATGGAAAACTGAAGCAATTTGCAGGCTATTAAAATAATTTATTACAATTCTCAATATTCCCTTAATTAAAATTCACTTATCGCTGTTGGGGACTCAGGAGCTCAGCCATTAAGGAGACAGTTTCCCTATAGGTGTGTGAATGTGTGCGTGTGTATTTCAAAATGTACCAATGTTATTTGATGACTCTAAATTGGCCGTCAGTATGAATGTGCATGTGAGGTGTTATCTATATGTGCCCTGTGATTGACTGGCAACAGTCCAGGGGGTGCAGTGTCTCTTGCCCAAAAGCAGCTGTGATGGCTGCTTTCTGAGATATACAGTAAAAAAAATAAAAATAAAAATGGCGGATGGATATTTTACATAAAAAGAAGAGGATAAAGTATTTTCCTTGCCCTATTTTCAACTGATCTTCAGTAGTGTTTTCGTCCAACTTGTGATTTCAATGCTTGCTTTAACTTGTGTACTATGAAAATGATTCATTTGAAACGGTGTTCCGAGTAGCGTTGCAGTTGAGACTTTTGACTCCTTGATTTATTCATCTATCAATCGTGCATCAAACAAAGTTGAACTGGATTGAACTGCCAACTGATGAAGTCACATCAAAGTGCGAGGCTCAAGATCTTAACGAGCAAAAAATATTGAACCGAGCCTATTTTATATTCTTAGCTGATGGGTTTGTTTATGATTAAATTTTAAACCTTTACAATGTGTTCCCTTGCCGCTCTATAAATAATGACACAGGCACATTTGGCAATAGAAATTTCTATTTCCAAAACACATTTTCAGGGCGAGGTACCTGGGTTGCTGTGGGATCACTAAATTGCCTCCAGGCTCCAGTTGCTAGGGCATCTTTATTGTGTGGTTAAAGCATGTACTGTACGTTGCCTGTGGGGAATGATCCCGCTCTAGGTGGAGTGATTTGGAATGATTGCAATGACAGACACCCTGGGGACCACTGGGAAATGTGTACTCTTCTAATTATATGCAGAAAAACGAACAAAAAGAAAACACACACCACGCGAGTTCAAATGTGCCTGACAGGTAAAGATGTCGGAGTCTTTTAAAATTACTCAATAAGATAATACATTGAATTAATGGAGATAGAGGAAAGGTGATGTCCGAATAAATCCACATTTAAATTTGCATTTACTACGGTGGCATAAAAGTCATTTTTAAACTAGTCAGGGGGGCCATGTAGCAAAACTACCCCCCCACACACACACACACTGTTTTTAAAGAGCCTGTAAACTGAATTCAGAGATTTGTTTCTTTGTAAATTGTTGGAAGATAATTGCTGTAAATGTGCAAAGACTAAGAACTATGTAATACTAACTAAGTTTTGGAGATAAGATGGTAAAACTGTTTTTCAACATATTGACATACAGTTAGCAAGCTAGCTAGCTAGCTAGCTATCGCTACAACCTGGAAATACATTTTCCCTTCAGATAGTTCGCTGGCGTGGACACTTTAGAGTCCCTCATTGTCTTAACAGGATTATGAACAACACTAGTCTGCTGTGTCAAATTTAGAAGACATTCGTTTTAATTTCACAGGCACTTTCGGTAACACCTAAATGGTGGTTTGAAATGAAAGGCAGTTCCAGTACAATTCCAACTACTATTTTTTTCGATCATCTTATATTTAACTATCTGGGAAGTGGTTTCCAGCACTGAAATCTTGGGTGTATTACAAACATCAGAAGAACCAAAGAGTAGCACTTAACTGACAAAACAAAAGTTAATAAACATGTGAAATACCAGAAACACCGCATGTGCAATCAGAGGGTGTCAGATTGAAAACCTTTTGCAGACCAAATAATGTTAATTGTCACTGATTGCTTCTGAGCACTTTTAAGCACAGGCATTTCTAATAGGAAGGAGAAATTTGGTGAGGCACTAATCATACACATCAACCACGTATCAGGAAGCCTACAGTAGAACTTTGATTTACTGTCAGATGTGCTAATTGTGATCTGCGCCTTCATTAATTGAATTTTTGCTTTGTGGCATATAAAGAAGTCATCTGAAATGCGACGCAAGCCCTTGTGGCAGGAAAAGTGAGTGGAGCCAGATTGGCTAATTAAAATTGGCCTTAATTGAGTTACACCTTTGCCTGGGTGAAATGAAATCTAATTAAATAACAACCACCAGATGTGAATCATTGGGTGCTTTAGTATTCTCCAACTTATTTAACAGATACCAGCAGACATGTTCGCTGCATACAGATAGATTACGAATGTGCATGAGCAATTCCCAGGGTTTGTGTTATGGGAGCTAAGGCTACAGTTTCTGAATATTTTTAAATATGCTATCGATTAATCGAGCAATTGGACTTAAAAAAATATATTTTTATTGTTAAACACATTAACATGTTGAAGGGAAAAAAAACATGGTTTGATATGTCCTCATGAAACCTCTTATATAAGGATATGTTGTTGTCCTGAACTGTTGTACAAATTCAGGTGCCCAACAATTTGTAAACTAGAAAAATTCCTGAGGAAATTTTGAATGGGACTGCTGACTCTTGTAAATGAGCTGAACAGTTTAAAATTTAAACGACTGGAATCGGTCAAGAAATGTGGAAGTTAACCATAATCAACATCAACTAAAAGTATCTTACTGTCCATAAAAAAAATGTAAATGAGCTGAACAGTTTAAAATTTAAACGACTGGAATCGGTCAAGAAATGTGGAAGTTAACCATAATCAACATCAACTAAAAGTATCTCACTGTCCCTTTAAGAAAAATGCACTTTCACGCACACACATTTGACTTGGAGACGTCACGCACCCACATTCCATTGATATTGTATGAGAACGGTTCAAGATACAGATTCAAGAAATGGCTCGTTAGAACGGCAAGGGTTTGGGGAACACGAGCATGTTCTCATTTTTTTAATCGGATAAAAAATGACCAAATGAGAGCAGGTTGAAAACTTGTGATTTATCAGAAATTGAGAGAGAAAGGCGCCTGAATTTAACATGGAAAAGATAGGCGAGTTAGTCCGACTTCTCCTCGCTTAAAGTGAAAATAAAGGTACTAAATGACACCTTAGCCAAATAAAAGTTAGTTTGTCTGAAAGAAGAGACTTGTCACTACAAAATGTGAGAATTAGATGTCTAGTGAGCAAAGATTGTGGCCATGGTGACGACTTGAAGTGAAACTTTTGCAAATAGAAGTAGACTTTTTGCTTCCCGCCACTCTAAGTCTAATTGCTCAACTGAGTGTGTTAGAAGCCTATTTCACTCACTGTCTTTGAACCCGCACTGGGGGGAGAGCTTTCGTTCCGTAAAATAAATTTAGACACTGAGCTAAAGATGGGAAAAATTGCTACAAAATTAGCTAAAATTCATATCGGTCGGTTAACGTATGTGCGCGCAGCGTGTCTTGGAAAAAGGTGCTTGATCTGTAATTTGTTCCCCCTTTCTCCATTCATTTCCTATGGGACTTTTTTGGGGAATTGCGTCGCCATGGTAACTCGGAATTCCTAGAAAAGTAATGCCGCACCGAGTCAGATCGAGCCGCATCGTTTGATACCTCATTTGTCCCGGTGCGATCTACGGTACGGGCCGCATTTTTGCGGAAAAATTTGGGGATTTTCTAGGATGAAGAGTAATATGTGCTGCTTTCAGCAGTCCTATAATAAAGGGCGGGATCAGCCTGGGAACTCTTCCTTGTTTACTACAGTTTTCCCTGCTTTGCAAAACATGCTTTCGAAAGTGTCTGAGAAAGGGCTTGGCTAGCCCGGTTTCCCACGCTAACGGATAAAAGACGGAGCGGCACATGGTCCGGACAGAGTCAGCTGCGGAACACGTACGATTGCCCAGCCGTTTTGCAGCTCGTTCTACCGTAGGCTCTCCGGTCTAGTGTCAAGGTTAGCGCTGATGATCATCATATTATGCTGCTTAACGTTGTAGTGTATTGATTGCTGTTTGCGGGGAATAAAAGGTGCAATAATTCTAGCAAAGCAAGTTGTGATTATTGCTGTTTGCGGGGAATGAAAGGTATAATCATTCTAGCACAGCGCAGGTGTTGATTACTGTTTGCGGGGGATAAAACGTACGATTATCCTAGCACAGTATAAATGTTGATTGCTGTTTGCGGGGAATAAAAGACACGGTTATTCTAGCAAAGCATATCAAGTCTCTGTGTATTCATTGTTGCCGCCGACCACTCACGATCCTGCATAAAAATATAAAGGTGAAGTAGTGTTTTCCACAAAACACATGTGCATGTGAAGTCCAGATATTATTTTGTCCACTTGGTCCCCTGCTGCACATTCTACTGTAGTATCCGTGTCGAGACCTGGCCTGGTGAGTGATGTGGGTGTCAACAAATGAGAATGTAGAGTTGACTGGCAACTAATTTCTAGTGCGTAACATGCAGCTGCCCAGAGACAGAGATTTAGTTTCAACCTTTGTTGTAGTCAAATTGTTTGATTGATTGACGCCCTACATGGGAGCCGATTCCAAACAAAGCGGACCCAAGCAGCCCATGACGAGGCTTCATCCATCCCATTGTTCCATCAGTTAGTGAATGTGTGTGTTCTAGTGCTCATCTTCTTCATTTTCCAACTTTAACAACCTACATTGCATTGCCTTTCTCACGCTTCATCACTGAGGCCAATTTGAATATAAAATGAGGACTGAGAATAGCCTTCCTGTAGCTCTTGCGTTGGCTTCGTCTCATATTGAGGGACCAAAATTGCCTCTTTTTTTTCCTACCCCAATTTCTGGCAGTATCAGGTCAGGTTCTTGACATCACAGAAGATGAATAAGTCACCTAGCTGCCATGCCATGACAACTTCCCGATGCATCATTTAACTGGACAGTCTCACCAAAGAGTTGGAAAAGTTATTTTTAAAAAGGTGTCATCTTTCGTCCTGGTTTCCCGTCTCAGTCTTCAAGGAGGGTCCCTGTCTAATTTGGAGGCGTGGAGGGTGCAGTGGTTGTGCTAGAATGTAATCTACATGCTAATTATAATGCCAGGCTAAAGCGTGGCCATGCTGCTTCTCCTCTGAGCTCAAAACTAAACCCAGAGGCTGGTGGGAGAATGAGTGTACTGGAACTGGAGAGTGATTACTGATTACTATAAGACTTGCCCTGCATATGAACAGCAATTAAGTGCAATCAGAGCCTGTCCCTGTGTACCTCTCAGCACTTACTCTCTCATCTTTGTGACAACCCCACTCATTTGTTCATGTCTTGATTATTCTTCAGAGGCGTAGTCAGAAATTTTTCAGTGGGGTGGCCGGGGTGACACATCTCATTGAGGGGTGGCCAGGTGTATGGAGGACAAAAAATGCTAAAATAGTAAATAAATAAGTGAAAATAAAAACGAGTTTAAAAATTTTAATTCAAAAATTTAATACAAAAACATAAATATAAATGGAAATAAAAAAACACAAATATAGATATACAACATGAATAAATAAACAAACATAAGTAAAATACAAAAATAAATAAACAAGACTCAACTAAAAAATTTATATAAAAATAATTGTGAAAATATTTTTTTTTAAATAAATTTAAATATCAATAAATGAATAAAAAGGCTATGCTCTCATATTTATTTATTTCATGCTTTTGTATTTAACTTTTGAATTAGATTTTTATATCGGTTTTTATTTACACTTTTATTTATTTATTTGGGCATTTTTGGTCCTTCATACAGGTGTGCAAGCAAGTATGTGTACATTTGCATACTTTTAAACCCCACTGTAACCGATTAGTATTTTTTTTATTATTATGCTACCCATAATCAGGATTTCATTAAATAAAATGCACACATATCCAGAACCTTGCTCAGCACACTCATAATAAATGCAAGAACACATCTAATTAAACAGCAACAGTGGCAGAGTATCAAGGGGTCAAAGAATATTGCATTTCATCCATGTGAATACGGCAGGAAATTCATATCAAAATTTTCCCCTAAATGTGGGGTGGCCACCATGTAGCCCCGCCCCTGTTCCTTTTAAACTGGTTATACATGTTTGGACTTTAAGGGCTTCCGTAAAGGCACAGAAAAATATCAAACATGTCATTGAGTCAAGAAGTTGGTTTCTGGTTTTCACATGAACAAGCTGAATAAGAGGCTTGAAATGATTGCTATACACAAGCCTCTGAGAATCGCTCCATCTGTCCAGTTTATGAAATACAACCTTTTCTTTCCTTTTTTTTCATATATTTGATGATTGTCAAGCCTGACACGTCTCCCAATTTTCTCATAGAAGAACCTGTGAGCAGCTCATTCTTTTTGCCGAGTTCAGCCTGCTCATCTCCACATCAGCCATTCAAACCTTCCACCTCGATCTGCCCTCCAGCCATCTGTCTCATTTCTCTGAGTCGTTCCTTCAATCCCACCTTTCTCTCGCTTCAATTGCATCTTCTGAATCATTGCTCCTCGTCCATGTTTGTTTTTCATTAGCCTTGAAAATCCCATTCAATGTCGAAAGAGTGCTGCTGACAATGGTTTAATAACATGACGCAGAGGCTAGTGCGGGCATGAATGAAAACAGGGCAAATGCGCAGGAGCTAGAAGCAATAAGAAAAACAAATTGGTATGAAAGCAAGAGAGGCAGAAGGTGACAAAGGGGTGAGGAGGAGTGCAAATGAATGACAGGAAAATGAAGGAGTAACTAAAGCTCACCTCATTACATGAAACTGGCCAACTGGAAGGTGTACCACCGGCTGACACCAATCAGCATTTTCTATCAGATAATAGAGCTGTGGATTCATATTTGGCGAACGATACCAGGCCAGTATCAGATAATGATGTATAACCATGAGCAAAAAAATATCACAGTCTTGCAATTACAGCTCTAAAATGTTTTCTTTTGAAATGTTTGGATAAATACAACAACGTTCTTCATTGAAGTACTAAGTCTTTGTTATTATTATTATCCATCCATCCATTTTCTAAACCGCTTGTCCTCACAAGGGTCGCGGGGGGGCGCTGGAGCCTATCCCACCTGGTTTCGGGCAGTAGGCGGGGTACATCCTAAACCGGTTGCCAGCCAATCGCAGGGCACACAGAGACGAACAACCATCCCCACTCACAATCAAACCTATGGACAATTTGGAGTGTTCAATTAACCTTGCAAAACCCTTGCAAGCACGGGAAGAACATGCAAACCACCCAGGAAGGCCGAAGCCCGGACTCGATCTCACGTCCTCTGCAATGGGAGGCGGACGTGCTAACCAGTCAGCCACCATGCCGCCCTATTATTATTATTATTATTATTATTATTATTATTATTATTATTATTATTATTATTATTATTATTATTATTATTATTATTATTATTATTATTATTATTATTATTATTATTATTAAAAAGTAGTTCAGGTATTTCAAATATACATTTTAACATTTTTCCTTTCCTTTTTCTTTTATAATTATTTTCACCTTAACCTGACCCATATATCCCGTCAAAACAATAGTTTGTCCAGCCCTATGTTTACAGGATTCTTCTCAAACTTTTCTACTGAACACATACACAGTGGTTGTTGACCAAAGGACTGTGCTGCCATCTTCTGGCCCAAAATGCCATTACTAGCTCACAGCTAAAATTACGTTTTCTTTTATTTGATCAGTATACATTGCCGGGTGGAGTCACCTGCTATTTGCTGTAATTTCCTAGTCGCTGTGAGCAGGGAGAGTGGTGGTCCCGGAGTCTGGAAAGCAAACGGGGCAAATATGGCCATCTCTCTCACAGGATTGTGTAAACACAATTCAATTCAAATTGTGATTTATCAAACGATACATGATTTGCCTAAGAGAAATTTACAGCTTACAATGTGGAATGTTTCAGATTGGAGGGGGCTTTCTAGGCTTGAGAAATGCAGCAGCAGCTTGATATAGAAACCAAATTCCAACCTGGGTCGTCAAAGATTAAATAGGGAGGGGCAGAAAACATCACATAGGATTCCTGTACATTCTATTTCTTCTGTCATAATGAATGCACAATTAGCCAATTAACCATTCAGAGCAGGAAATGGGATGCATCGGAAGTGTATGGGACATGAACAAGATGATGGTGCGGGACTTGGAAAAAGAAAAAACGGGAAGGGAGAGAACATGGCAAACTCCCAAAAAGCTATCTGACACCCACACCAGCAGCCCAACAAGCCAGCTGACTGCTATTTCCAGCATGAGATGACCCACCAGCTGTAGTTTGGGAGGTAGAGGGAGAGAGAGAGAGAGAGAGACAGAGAGAGAGAGAGAGAGACCCTCTACTTTGTTGGAGCTCGCCCATCAGTACACCATTCAAGGACATTCAGTCTTTGCAAGTTCTAAAAGAGGACCTCGAGCCTCATCTCATCACTATGTGACAAATTCAGCGTGCACTCAAACATCACAACACTAGTTTAGCTGCTTCCCAAATGCTTTTACAGTATTCCATACAACAAATTGGATTTTAGTCAAGAAAAAAAAAAAGGTGAATGACAGCTAGTGAAGCACAGACATTCGCCAAATCCGAAGTTCATTACAAACTTCCACTAGCGCACTCATTAAGAACATTTAGACATAATCTGACACCTCAACCTTTACGGGAACATGTCTCGTCATGTATAAACAAACAATGTCCAAACAGTCACTATGCTTTTTTTTCAGTTTCAGTGGGATTTTCAGATATCATTCATACAGAAGTGAAGCCATCAGCATGTGACAGCTTTGGCTGTGCGGTTTTTGAGTGCATACTGTATCGTTCCCTTGCCCATGGGCTCGCCAAATGCGCAGCATTGGTTGGAGCAGAGTTGTAAAATTGCCGCCTGGCAAGAAGTCTCTCTGTCTCCGACTGCATTTCAGTGCCAGTTTGAGAAGCTTTATGGCTGTCACACTGTTCTAACCTTCAACGCTATCCATAACAAATTTCTCGAAACAGAATCTGCTCAATACAAAAAAAAGGCACTGGCTGGCCTGCTACCAAATGAAAATTACAAACTCTTTGAGCAGGCGTCCACCAAACGTCTATCTGGAGGACTGCACTGGAACGCAATCGAAAAAAAGGTCCATTCAGTAGATGTTTCCAAGAATCACAAAGCTTTACCTCGACGGACTTCAAAGATTAAGATGCACAACCACCACAAGTCACATGTAAAGCTATCACTAGTCCATCTGCTAAATCGAGCTTTTGTTGATGCCAAGTCCCGGTGCAGCACTCCAGATAGATTTTCACTGGCTTTGCCCAAACACCTGCTCTAGGAGTTCGGTGCTTTCATCAGTGGCGGTAGTAGCTGGCCATCCTCTGCGTAGGTTGTCAAGAACAGATCCTCTGTCAACAAATTTGACATGGACCATGTACAGTATATTGTAGGCCTACTATGTGTTAGAGTAGTACGACGGCCATAAAGCTTCTCAAACAGACACAGAACTCAAATCGGGGTAGATGGCAGTTTTTCAACAAGGCCGCGGAAGACACTGCAACATCGAAAGCTGTCAAATGATGTCCTTGCGTTTGTCCAAATGAACAAAAATAAAGTCTATGTATAGTGACTTTAGAGATACGCTGTGAACATCTCAAAATGTTTTGTTTACGAGTGAGTAGAATTTTAACGCCAATAACTCATTCACTGCCATTGACGGCTATAGACGTCAAAAATTCATTTGAACTATTTCTATTAGTTAAAAAAAAATCCACTTTTGTTAACAAGAGTATGAAAACCTAGAAAAAAATTATTGTACATTTAGAACAGATATAAAAATTTTGATTAATTGTGAGTTAACTATTAAAGCCATCCGATTAATTACAATTCAAAATTATAATCGCCTGCCGCCCCTCATTTTTAACAATCTTTTCTTTTCTTTAAAAACAAAAGATTATTAAAAAATGTCTAGGTTTTAATACTCTTGTTAACAAAAGTGGAAAAAATATATATAACTAATAAAAATAGTGAAAATGAATTGTTGACGTTTATAGGCGTCAATGGCAGTGAATGAGTTAAGTATCAGAAAGTGCAACAGCCAAAAAAAAAAGACTCTTAGTCCTACAGTATGTTAGGGAGCAATGTAATATGTGAACAATGCAGCCACTTCTTGACAGACCTGCATGGCTCGTGTCCTCTGGAGACATAAATCATGTTGTTGCTATTACAGTCTAAACACTTGGGAGACATGAATGTAAATTCCGTCTTCGTTTTCATCTTGACTAAAGAAACCTATTGCAACACTACAGTGATTCGACTTTCCTGCAGACATTTTGAGCCCCCCCCCCCCCCCCCCAAAGACCAAAAGCAATACTGTTTTAAATGTTTTTGTGTATCACAACAAACTGTACACAGAACAAAGTAAGGCATAGGGATGCCAGTATGCGTACATACAGTATATCACATCTGCAATTTTGGTTAAAAAATAAATAAATCTTAAACACAACCAGCCTACTATTTAAAGCAAAGAGGAGGACTCTGATTCATGCTCAATTCAAATTCAAATTACACTAAATCAATCAACACTGGACTAGATCTAGAGCTGGTTGTAATGAATTGAATGAAATAACTGGATTCAATCAAATCAGTTTGTACTAGACTGAAAATCCTAAATATAAAGACGACATACTAATTCTTAAGTGACTCAAAACAATAAGGAATGTGTTCTCACGTGAGCTCAAAGGCAATCAGGTGACCTCACAATTTCCAAGCTGAAAACAACTAATGATGTCACAGAAATGCCATCAACAAAAGAAAAAAAAGCGAAGCAAGCAAAGTGCATTGTAGGATTTGTAGGATCTTCGTACTTAAGCAAGACAAAATGACTGAATAGCGATCAGTGGTAGGAGTTCTCTGCAGTTCTTGAGTATTTATGTTGTTGTTGTTTTTTACTCCTTACGTTTGAAAACAGGTTTCCTTATTTTTTCAGAACAGGCTTATTTTTTCAATTTAAGAAAATAGAGAGAGACGTTAACTGTGGTTACGGTCGTGATTGACGGCCATATTGGTGGGGTTGTGATAAGAGATAAAAACTGATTTGGTAAGATTTTAAGTAAGATATTCCCAATTAATTACCTTATTTAGGATTTTTTTTTTTATGTTGTCAAGTATAAGATATTGTGACATCTTAGAAAAACAGCTTCTGGCATCCCAAAATTCTCTAATCTGAGCACATTGAAAGCATAAAAGCTAAGCTAATGTGTAATTTAAAAAAAAAAAAACATACAAAATGTAACTTTTTTTAAAAAAAATCTTCTCGGTATGGAGAGTATGCAGATTAATGAAAGATGGTAACAATTTTGTGCAATTTGTTAAATTGTGCAAAGTTGTCAAAACTTGTACATAATTGACAGTAAAAAAATACATTTTTAACTTTGCACTCTGTAAACATTTCTTTCTCTCTTTTTTTTTTACTTATAATTTATTAAGTACTACCGCAGGAGTTGAATCGGTACTTCTACTTTTACCAAAGTATTTTCTGTACTGTATTTCTTATCTACTGTACAGTGGGAGTACTTTTGCCACCACGGATTTTCTATAAAATGGTGCGTTGTTGTTGTTGTTGTTTTAAATGGTAAAGTTGTTGTCGACTTGTATTTATTTGCCTTCTCACACGCACACAAAGTTATTTTGACCTACCAGATCGACACTTGATGATTTCTCCAAACTCGTCCTCCAGCACCTCGTCGCAATAGTCCTCGGGTCGCACACCCTCCGCCATGAGTCCACAGGGAAACCGGGTCTAAAATGTACAGTTAGGAGGATAATCCAAAGGGGAGCTGGAAGGACCAAAGTCTTCAGAAGCGGCAGCCACAGACTGGAAGCGGGAGCCCAACTCCAGCCAAAGCGAGGACGACGGCGGCTGAGAAGTCGCTGTCAGGGGAGACAGATGCAAGCAGGTGTGCGGACGAGGGAGTGGCGTGGAGTGGGGTCGTCGCCGGAGCATTCCCATCTCGAAATAGTAAGTTGTCTGGCAGTTCTTGTCGGCAGACGCCATGCGTAAAAGCCGACACCACACCCAGACGCGCCACCAGAATATTATTTCCGGGGTTCGAAACATTACAGGTCAAGTAGTAAGTACAGCTTAATTGTCACCATGACGTCACACGTACTTCCGGGTGGCAAAAGATCAAGCGTAGGAACTGCTCCGTGTGCAGACAGTGGACTCCCGTTATTCGCGGGGATGGGGCCCGCAAATAGCGGAAATCCGCGTATAATTGACGCCCATTTATTATTATTATTATTATTATTATTGTTATTATTATTATTATTATTATTAGTATTATTATTATTATTATTATTATTATTATTATTAATTTGATGAACACCTCATATTGCATAGGGGGTCTAGAGTTGATGACAGTTCCCTTCTAAAAGTGGTGATGTAACCCGAATTTGTATGCTGGAATGCACTGTAGTGAAGTCACTAAAAGCTATCCTAACACAGCGTAAAAGTCAAAGTTATGTTTTAATATTTGTAAAACACCTGCAGGTCATAAATGTAAAGCAATTCCGAACATCCGGGCATTTTTTTATATGTACACAATGCAACGCTTCATTTCCACGGCGTATTGTATTGCTTTTGCCTGCTGGCATACAAACCAGGCACGTTATTTTAGTCAACAACATTTTATCACATTTTCAAATCAAAAATAATCTTCACCAATCAAATTACAAGTTCGATCCAAAGTTCAATGCTTTTCAATTGACGCAGAGGGGCCATTTAACAGAGGATAACTGCTGCGTTCGTGGAAAGTGGGAAATTGGATATATCCCACTCGGACTGTGTCAGTAAGGACCTCAAAGCATTCGAGGCAAATGAAAATACAAGACATATGTTCACGTGTCAAACCGTGATTTGAAAAGGCGGTGTTAACCACAACAACAAAGAATCGATCTGAATCAGCCATCTAAGTTGCTTACATTTGCTTCAAACACTTTGAGCGCAGAAATGGGCCACTTCGAGTATGATAAATCCGACTTCAAACCCTCCTCCGATATCATCATAAGACCGCCATTTTGACTTGTGATGTAATTTCCGAATTGTCAATTACTGCAATTGAAATACATTATGTACGGCAGCAGATGAGCATGCATTGATTGCTGTACGTTATGCAGCACTGTCTGTCAGTTGTTGGTTGAAAATACTGTAATGACAGTACACTAACTGCCAGGAAGACGATTCTTAAACTGAAACTTGAGTCAGAGTACAGCAAGAATACCGTACATGCCGATTGATGTAATGTTTATTTTGAGATCCCAGCCAGACAATTTTATAGGTCCCGAATTACACATTAGGAAAGATGAGGTCTGGAGTTTATGGAAACACATTATCTGCAGAACTACATCTGAAGTTGCATAAAGATTTTAGAAGTTGTACTGCTGTCACACATGCAAACTGGATTTATTTGATGACAATAATTCTAATGATAAAATAAAAACACCCCAGTGTTCTCTGTGACTTTGTAATCTTTATGTCCATTGTCTGTTCTGTTTAAGATTGCAGGGCACATGGAAGAAAGACGTGTAACATGTTTTGGAGCCAGAATATTTGGATATGAAGCAAACCACTTTCCACTATGCTGCTGTCTTCATATCCAAAAAGTCTGAATGTTTTAATGAAAAGTTGAGAACCATCGATTCTTTATCTGTCATCCAAATTGAGAGTATATACCTTCTTCTTCTTTTTTTTTACATTGTAACATACTATGCTCAATTCGTTTTTTTTACTTAAAATGTTTGCCTGTATTGTTAATAGAGATTTTATGATGATCGTGGAACAGATTACGTATTTCACTTCACCCATCCAATCCAGGCATCATACATTATATTGTGTATTTTTGGTAGATTTAAAAAAAAATATGTCGCTTTATAGTGGAAAAAATAAATGCTGTACAAATGATAGGACAACTTTGTTGCATTGCATTGTGGGAAAAGATGGGGAACCACTGCACTTGCTCAATCTATCCAGCAGTGGGCATCATAGTCGCAGGCCGAAGTACTGCTGTTCCACGTTGATGAATGGAGGGTTACTTCAATACTGCTGCTTTTTTAAAAATACGGTATATTTAAAGACCCTTGCATGTTAAATGTGACTCAGTTAAAAAAAACAAAAAACTTATTTCCTATTTGACCTTTGTTTCTTCAGCATTATCATACAAAACCTACTAAAAACACAAAACTAATTTCACCTACCAATAAACACATTTCCAAATGCCCCTGATACCCGAAAATGCAAGACTGTCTTATTGTCCAGACACTTTAAAGTTTGGGAACAAAGTGGAGAGAAAAAATTAGACAGGCTGAAATGTTGGCCAGAACTAATAGAAATGCTTCTGTGAGTCTGTCTTGAGTTATGTGCTAAAGTAAAAAAATTTAAAAAAATTTTTTTTTAAATAAAAGCAGATTACTGACAGCTTGACAATTGCATCCAAAATCGCAAAATAAACCCTGTGCTTCTTTTTATATTTAAAAAAAAAAATGTAAAAAGTGTGATATCTTGTAATATTCAACTTTTGTATTCTTAATTTGAAATAATAGTGTGCCCTTTTTCAACATTTTATATTTTACTTGTGACCTTTTGATGCAGACCATGTTTGAATTTTACTAGAATATGAAGCAGGCTAGTAAAATTCCTCAAGCAGGACCTTTGGACACTCCTGATGTGTGCAGCACTTCTAAAACCAAATTCCTGCAAACGACCTTTATTTGGAGACGTAATGTTAACACAGAGATGTTTTTTAAGTCAGTCTTTTGCTTAGCTTCTTTTGTACATAAACAGGTCACTTGTCCTGTTTTTACATTGTAATGCCATTCTTAAGTATCCGAACCAGAATAATCTAAGTCTGATCTAGTGCACCACTAAGCACACACAAGAGATGTTTCTAGGTAGCTAAACAGTCCCGCAAGTGGTGACACGAGTGGCTCATCCTACTGTACCCTTTTTGTCCGTGACCCACTGAGCATCCCTTAAGAATGATGAAGGTCAGATGAGAAGGAGACGAGGTATGACTTATGGAGGATGACTGTGATCTGGAGTAGCTGCATAAAACAAAACAATAGTAAAAACACACTTACTGTAGTATTGTGTGAGGTCATTTAACTCACATGGCTTTGAGAGTTTTGTTATTGCTTCATTCCAAATGTATGCATATTACGCTCATTGAAGACTTTGGATTGTTCACTGGTGTGAATGTGTCAATCATTGCCCTGCGATTGACCAGCAACCAGTCCAGGGTGGACCCCGTCCGTCTCTTGCCCAAGAGAGCTCAATTCAATCTTTACAGTTTTGTATTTTTTTCTTTTGTCCATCCATTCATTTATTTATTTTCTACTGTATACCATCGGTATAGGATAGTAGAATAGAATAGTAGTTATTATTCCTGGAATGTACGTTTAATCTTTTTTTTTTTTTACGCACAGTTAGAATATTAACTCATTCACTGCTATTGACGGCTATAGACGTCAAAAATTCATTTGAACTATTTCTATTAGTTACATTTTTTCCCCACTTTTGTTAACAAGAGTATGAAAACCTAGAAACAAATATTGTACATTTAAAACAGATATAAAACTTGTGATTAATCGTGAGTTAACTAGTGAAGTCATGTGATTAATTACAAAAAAAATTTAATCGCCTAATAATCTTTTCTTCTTTAAAAAAAAAAGTAATTTTAATTATAATTTTTTATTATTTTTACTAATCTTTTCTTTTTTTAAAAAAAATA
This sequence comes from Vanacampus margaritifer, assembly GCF_051991255.1. Classification (NCBI taxonomy): domain Eukaryota; kingdom Metazoa; phylum Chordata; class Actinopteri; order Syngnathiformes; family Syngnathidae; genus Vanacampus; species Vanacampus margaritifer. The sequence continues at coordinate 21,868,456 of NC_135432.1, read as the reverse complement.
ATAAGAAGAAAAGTTTATTAAAAATTAGGGGCATCAGGCAATAATTTTTTTTTTAAATCATAATTAATTGCATGACTTCACTAGTTAACTCACGATTAATCACAAATTTGATATCTGTTCTAAATGTACAATATTCCCCCCCCCCCCTAGTTTTTCATACTCAAAAAATGTAAACAAATAGAAATAGTTCAAATGAATGTTTGACGTCTATAGCCGTCAATAGCAGTGAATGAGTTAAGATTGCATACTATGATACTTAAATCCTGTAATGTGATTGAATAAAAATCTGTTGCATATAAAAGTTGAATAAAAAGTACACCTAAAAATATTTCAATGATTAAATACAAATATATTACATGTATAAATTAAATACAACTGAATTGTACTTAGCAAATATACTGTAGTGGATAAAAAATAAAGAAATCATTTATTCTTTCTCAAACCACTAGAGGGAGTCCATGTACCACTGATGGTAATTGTGGGCCAGACGAGGTACACCTTGAACTGATTGCCAATCAACTGCAGAGTTATTTTTTGGATATTGCCATTTTCAGTGTTTTTCAATCTATCCAACGTGGCAGTAGTAATTGATCAATACAAACCAGCTTTCCACCAGTGACAATTGTGTTTTTACCATCACCTGCTGATATAATTAGCAGAACAACTTTAAATGATTGTGTTTTTGTTTTGTTTTTTGCGCCAATTTGACCAATTTTAAATGTGGTGGCACTGGTGGACCTTGATGGAGATGAGCGCTGTCTGGTCTCACATCAAAGACGACAGCTAATCAATAAGGGGTCTGTGTGTGTGTGTGTGTGTGTGTGTGTACCTTGCAGTGTTGCTACAGTGACTGAAACGTGAGTCAATAGTAGCAAAGGGGAACCTCCTGCTAGTGTCAAGTCCATTTATAATGATGAAAAGGATGATGTAAAATGTATGAAAGTGAGTACAGTTTTTCTCTTTTCTGATATTGATTATATCCAGGTCAGTGAATCGATATGTCGGAGGATAAGTTACATGCTCATCATCTTTTCTCACGGCTCGGCTTCCCACTAGCATCATCACAACAGTTCTTTCATGTCATGACAGAATGGAGGCGACAGTGTAAACGTGTGTACAACAATCCCCAAGAGCTCCTGGCAAATGAGTGAGTCATAAGCAGCCAGCCTCCCCCATCACATTTCCCAGCATGGACAGGGTGAACGGGACCTAGTAGTACACCTCGTAGCTTTTGGGGTTGAGGCAATAGAGGACGCCGCCGCCGAAAGCGAAGATGGTCCCGCCCCAGGCCAGGCCGTAGCCCCAGTTGAACTCGTGGTAAATCTTCAGGTTGATGCTTTCAATGAACTTGATGGGGTAGAGCACCAAGCTGCAGGCCTGCAGGACCACTAGAGAGAATACATTGCTCCTTAAAATAATACGTCAGGCCATTGGGGATGGACTAGTGAGAGGGACCGAGTGTGGGTAAAACTGCCATTTCATAGAAATGACAGGAAATGGTCATTCTCATAAAAATGCATGGGATATAATGGTTTGTCATTAGCCTCAATTTTGACTGTAGGGAGGCACATAAAGAATGAATGATGAGAGAAGGATGGAAGAAATCAAGTCAGGAGAAGATAAACACATACAAATACATTAAAATATATAACATACATTTTATAATTTATGTATAGTTACTACTTTTGACTCTTGGAATGGAAAAGCAAATCAAATGTAAATGGCCAAAATTGCTAAAATTAAAATAAAATGAAAAAAAAAGATAAAATAAAAATAATGTTAACCAGCTGAAACTACATTACATTTATAAAACTAGCTGTACTTTGGATACATAAAATATATCCCCAAAAACGATGACAGATAATTGAAATGAAGACCTATGTATCCCAAATAAAGCATTTTTCCATAAAATTGCATGAAATCAGTGGCAATTTTCTCTTCTTCTAATTTCTACTTCCTGATCATAAAACGGCCACAAGATGGCGACTAATTCTGGTATTGGTAAGTACTGATACCTCGAAATAAGACTGGCTATCAGATATCTGGAATTGGTACTCACCCATCACTAAAACTAAACATAATGATAGCAAAAATTTCCTTTGTTTTCAAATTAGTCTTTTCATTTCATACCTGAGCTTGCAGGTTTTTTTTTTTTGGTTTTTTTTTTAGATATATTCATTTTGGAATTACATTACAACTGTACAAATGGAAAATTGCTGTTTACTTTTTTTGGACAATACTTATTGGAACCTTTTTTTTTTCCTGCACCTGACAAATACTCCAATGTTTAAAAACGAACACTAAAAACTAATAAAAACATTAACATTAACAACAATATTTAAAAAAATATATGTTGCTAGTATTTGTCCTATTTTATTTATTTTACAGTGTATGTAAATCACTGATGGAAAATCTTTGGGTAAAGTAGACTGCAATGAATGAAGGGAATGCCAAAAGGCAGAAAAGCAAGGAATAAAAAAAAAAAGGATAATAGGAGAGGAAATAAAGGTAAAGCAAATGTATTGATTAAAGGATGGAAGGATGAACATATTAAGGACAGAGAGATAACATGCAGAGGAGATCTTGACTATAAAATGTGTAGAAGGGACTTTTTATTGTGAGACTGTGCAGATGGCGAGTGGCCACCTTTGACCTGGTAGTGTTGCTGTGATGTGCACACCCACCTGTAGCAAAAAGCATGAAGGCGACAGGCCTGTAGAATCGCCGTCTGGTGCCGATGCAAACGGCCACCAGAGCAACCAGGAATGACATCAGCACTAGGGCTCCGCCTCCGAGCAACAGCGCTAGCGTGGCAACCTGCCAGTCTGGAAAAAGGATGGAAGGAAAATGGAAACAGTGAGTGCAGTAAGTGTGATGATTAACTACAGTATGTTAAAAATCAAAACTTTCAATCAATCCAACCCATTTTTGTGTGTGTATGTATCTATGACCCCATTCAAACCCACGTTGAAGTGGTTCCAAACACTGAACTTTCGGTTTACTAATGTTGTAGTTCTCCAAATAAAAAAGACTCAGTCTATAAATCCTACAGAATTAAAATTCTAAGGTTTTGTTTTTTACCAGAAGGTTTTCCCGCCATTTTGACCAAGCCCCCAGTTCCAACTGCAGAAAGAAAAGGAAAAAAAATGCCCCAAAGCATGATGTTGTTACCACCATACATCACTAGAGGTGTGGCGTCCTTTGGTGATGAGCGTTGTTGTTGTGCAGGAAAGGCCTACTAGCACGGCAGGACTTTATTTGGGGTTATTGTGAGGCATTTTCATTGGGGGCAGGTGTTTGCTGACTCCCATTGACTCCCATTGAGTTGGAATCAGTTATAATTCACAGTACAGTACATTTGACTCTATTTAGTAGGGGTGTGCCAAAAAATTGATTCTCATAAGAATCACGATTCTCATTTAGTATGATTCAGAATCAATTTTAAATGTCCCAAAATCGATTTTATTTAAATTATTTTATACTGTCTTGCCTTTGTGTGTGCCTTTATTTGGAGCGCTGTTCATGTTGTACCCGATTTGGCCACTAAGGGGCAGTGTGGTTCCACACAGTCTGATACACTGTTAAGTTGTAGCCACATTAGAGAGTAGAAGGAAACATTCCCGATCAAGTTATTCCAATAAAAGTTATTTTTTTGCATTGTGGCTGCAGTGTGTTCTTTTGAGTGATAAAAGTGCCGCGAGTAGCGCGCTAATTAGCATTAGCGAGTCAGACTGGAGTAGATCATTACAATTCCTTGCACATCTATAGATTGAAGCAAAAATCATTGTCAATCAAATCATTTTGGAAAAAAATCTTTCCCAGTCGAAAATCGATTCTGAATCGAATCGCAGGCTAAAAAAATCGGAATCGAATTGAATCGTGGGACATTCAAAGATTCCCAACCCTACTATTTAGATAGGGACCAAATAGACTCAGTTTTAGAGTAGGCTAAGATTTATGCAGCCTTCATGTGGTATCGAAATTATGGTAAATACCACATGTCGAGTAGAAAATTGCACATGAACGCCCCCTCATGTCGTATTTTCTACTGGCCAACTGGGAATTTCCGAGTTGAGAGAACTTTTCAAGTTTCAACATGGCGGAAAGAGCTGAAGGATTTGTGAATGGCAAAAATTATTAACACTTACAAGGGTGTTCACGTCCGCTAGCATGTTGTTTTAAAATCTACACAATTACGTAGCATACACAATTCAATGTGCTGTCCTTTACAACTCATTATTCGCCGTAATTGTTCGGTTATGCGAGCAAAGAGTACATCAGCTGCTATGTGTATTTTTTAAATTTTTATTTTTTTTGCTTTAACAACAAAAGCACATGAACAGAACTCAGTCGTAATTAGGAGTTTCCGAGTAGTAAGGTCCATCTCTCCCATAGCAAGTGAAGGCAGGGTTACACTAGGAAAAGAGTAAAATAAAGAATTGAACCAAAAAAAGTCACTCAAGGGTTGACGAACAAACAATTACGTAGCATACACAATTCAATGTGCTGTCCTTTACAACTCATTATTTGCCGTAATTGTTCGGTTATGTGAGCAAAGAGTACATCAGCTGCTATGTGTATTTTTTACATTTTTATTTTTTTTGCTTTAACAACAAAAGCACATGAACAGAACTCAGTCGTAATTAGGAGTTTCCGAGTAGTAAGGTCCATCTCTCCCATAGCAAGTGAAGGCAGGGTTACACTAGGAAAAGAGTAAAATAAAGAATTGAACCAAAAAAAAGTCACTCAAGGGTTGACGAACAAACTCACGACCTTCAGCTTGGGAGACACACTTCCACCTGTGAATTTGGACACAGAGATTGTTTTTAGTCTCTTGGAGTTAGGAAGATTCCAGCTGACCCGAGCGATATACTGAGGAGTAGATCGACTGTCTCCCAAGCTGAAGGTCATGAGTTGGTTCCTCAACCCTTGAGTAACTTTTATGATTATTTTCTCCAAATTCTTTATTTTACTCTCTTCCTAATGTAAATCTTAGCCTACTCTAAAACTGAGTCCATTTGGTCCCACTCTAAATAGAGTGAAATTTACTCTACAGAATTTACTGTGTACACTTGTGCAACCACACTGTCTCAGTTGTTGTTTTTTATACTTCTTTTTTTAAATAATTTATCAGACCAGATCAGTGAAATCCGTGATATAGAAATACCCAACTTAAATACTCCATAGGCATGTTCTAGTAGCATTTATGGCACTTAATTGTTTTTTTTTAAAGGTCTTTTACCAAACTTTTTATTTCTTCTTCTTTTTTTTTTAACACAAACACACTTAAACACAAGAAAGACAGCAAGAGCAATGAATGTGTTTGCAGTAAACAAATCCTGTTTTCTCCAAACGAGCAAACTTATCAAGATGAAAAAGCAGGATTCCAGCAGATAACATTCAATAGTTTTCAACAAAAACTGAAATACAGTACTGTACTTCCTGTTTTGTTCTTCTTTAAATTTTATACTCAAACTAAATAAGTGTAGCACCACCTCGAGGCAAATAGTGGAATTACACTCTATATAAGCGAGAGACCAATTACCTATTTAAAAAAAAAAATAGCAGTAATCTGGAACCCAAGTTTCATTTTTTTGTTACTGTATTCAATTTACTAGGTTAAATAGTATTGAAAGCAACACAAAGGAACTTTCAATTTACGTTGCTTATGGCAGTGCTATATGGGCAAAAGTGGTAATATCATGCCTGAAGGAAGACCACATTTCCCATGAGGACAAGTGCATTGAGTTGCTTTTGAGCTCACGGCAGTGAGTGAAAGCCAGGCTAATGTTGATCATTGACTATCCTTTTATAGGATAGGGTAGCTTCCCTTTTTCTCTTTTGTCTCCGGAGACACAACTTTTCAGTTGTTTTGCAGCTTTTGCCATGGACGCAGTAATCATGCGTCGATGTTCAAAGTGACTTCCGTCTTTTGGGAAAGGGGGAAGTGACGTATACCATGAAGCAGTCAGCACATTTGTAGGTTTTTGTGTGGCAAAGTTACCATTCAACAGAAGAGTTTAAAAAATATTTTATTAAGGTTGAAAAGTTCCTTAGTGCTCCTTGAAGTCATCTTGTAGCATTGTGTCAAAGATTGGAGAATTAAACTTTAATTGACAGATCTGATAGGCATCTAGTAATAAAAATAACATTTTGTCTGTTAGCCTGTAGTCAAGGCAAAGGTGAGTAGGAAGTAGACAGATAAAAAAAGAAGAGGTAAATACTGTACTGTTGAGTTATTAAGGTCGATTGCACGATTATGACAGCGGGTGGCTCCATCTACAATGCGAGAGAGCGCAATAATAACTCAATAAAATATGCGTTTGAAATGAGTCGGCCAGCACACAAAGGCAACCGAATGACAGGGAAGAGGGTGAAACAAAGGAATCCAAAATGATTTGAGGACAAAGAGGAAGAAGCTGAACTAGATAAGGAAAGAAGCTTGGAAGAAAAAGAGGGATAGATGCAAGGAGAGCAGCAAAGGTAGAGAATGTGACAAATTGTAAAGGAATCAAGGGAGAAGACTTAGGGGGGGAAAAAAGAAGGCTGTTGAAGTAGCAAGATTTGTTGTTGTTTTTTTCCTGAATAAAGAAATGTGCACCAAAGCACAAAATGAGAGATAGCTTGGAGAGTGTATATCAAATACAAGGACAAAACAAGAGGTCCAACGTTACAAGGGCAGAGAGAGGGCAGCGTGAAAAGAGACGACAGGAGGAGGAGACGAGTGGCGGGAGGAGACAGGAAAAAGCTAAGTGAAAGGTAATGAAGAGTGGAAGCACTTAGTTCACTTAAGCTGACAAAAAGCCTGCGCTAGAAAATCTTTGCTAGCCATATTTAGACATAGTGGGCATGGTCGCTTGATGTGCACCTAAATAGCAGGCAGACCTTGTTCCACATCCCAACATCAGGCTCCAGATTGTGCTGTCCCCTTCATCTTTTATCAACCTCGATAGAAGCAAACTCAAAGCCAAGATGTGTTGGAAAGTGAGATGAAAAAGGCAATACAAAAATTATTTCTCCATAGTTCCATTTCTTTGGAATTAAATCAGCGACAGTGTTTCTTTACATTTTCAAGCAATTTCTGAGTGAATTGATACTCTTTTTTTTTATAAGTTTGTATATTTTTTGCAATGTATAAACCTCCTTTATTGCAAGTCATTTTACAGCATTTTGACACTTTCAAAGATACTGTGTTGAATGATTATATACTATATTTAGAAAGTCAATTATTGATATGTCCCTTTCAAACACGGAGTTAAAGAGGAAATAAAAAGACAGAGAAAACCTTGAAATTGGTGCCATAAGCCAACTGTGACCAAATAAAGTCACTATTAAAACTCAAATCAGTAAATCAGTTCAGTTTGATATTGTCAAAATGATCCTGCATTCATCTTGGTTTATTTCTACTTGTTTGCCTATTATTTATCCAGCAAGACATTTAATTTGGAGGGGGGGGGGGTGAAACTCGCTGTTGGTTATTGTGGAAAAAATGAGGCCTCAATTAAGCCTCTTTTGTCTCATCAATATGAACAGTAGACTGATTACACACGATTGTACAGAATCTGTTGCAATCCTATTTTTAACACTACCATTAATAGTAACCATGTGTAACACTAGAAAGCACCTTATAAAAGATGAATCCTGCCAGGGGAAGAAATAGAAGGAGAAAATAAGCCAGGGTGAGACGGCAGCATATTTTTTGTATGCTAATCAATGCAGCACTTAACTTTCTTCAAATTCAACATCTAAATCATTTACTGCTATCTAATGCAACAATGCACGTATGTTTTAATACCAAGAATAGTATCTCTGTCATTGTCATGACGACATGTGATCACACAGAAACAACTCTTCACCAACATCAACGCTAATGTTCACGGCTATTTTCCTTTTCCTGTCTGTCTGCCACAGCTGAATGCAAACTCACTTCCCATTCCACCTTTGGCTGCCGCAAATAGAAACAGGCATCTCTCGGGGGTTGGGAGGTCTCTGCTGGACAGGGGCGGGCCCTTGACTGGGGAGGGATGGTTAGAGGAACGGAGCGGATTGGCTTGAATTTGAAAAAGGTTTTAAACGGTCACCTTTGCACAAAAAAAAAAAAAGAGTAATTAATTAATTGATACAGAGTGAGAAAACATGTCTTTGTATTAGTGTGTCTAGCAAAAGACTGAGCATACTTTTGTTTAAGAGATAATCTTATATGTGTACCACTGGTAGTACAGAGGCTCCCTCTAGTGGTACATGAAAGAATCACTTAAATTAGATTATCCATCCATTATATTATTTTTCCTTACATTACATTATATTATATTATACTATATTATATATACTTTTTGTCACAATAGTGATACTTGGAGTGGTCTGTATTTTTAGGTAGCGCTTAAAAGGTTTGAATACCACTGCAATAGAACATTGTCAATAGTTACACTCAGTATCAGTGTTGTTTGCATCACAGATGGGCCCGCAACCACCATTAGCCCCCCCCTCACCCCCAAAAAAAAACATACACAAGGGGGAAACTTTTTTTATTTTATTTTTTACAAACCCAAACACTCAAAAAAAAATGCTGATAAAGATTTATTGTTTGAAAAAAATACAAATCCAGGAAGCATCTCAACTGCTCAAAAACACAAACAGATACTGGTGGGGAAGAAAAAAATATGTGAATATGCTAATCTGCATGTGCCGAACCGCGAGTATTCAGAAATTGACTGTAATTGTATGTTGTAACATCACCATTCACCACTAGATGGCAGACATCTTATACTGCTATGTACTACAATGTAAGTAGGCCTAGTAATTTTTTTGCAGATTTTGAATGATATGCAGGACCTCAATAATAACAAAACAAAAAAAAGTGAGTTGATTTTTGTATTAAAAAAAAAAAAAGAAGCAAAAAGTGAATTCTCTCACTTAATGTTGGTTTTGTTGTTCAGCAGTTTTACGCCAATTTTGAACAAATCACAGTATGTGATTATTGTGTTGTTTGCTTCAAACTCTTTGTTGTTGGGTTAGAATAGTGGATCTTTTTTTTTGACATGCATTGAGAATTGTGAAAAATGAAATATGTTAAGGACACATATTTGCACATATGCACATACGTTGTCCATATTGGCATTTTTTTTGCCATTATTCTGATTAGGAAGTGCATGGTCTCCATCATTTAAGTAGCCTGTCCTTGGTCTCTGTCACTGTTTGTGGGACATAGACAAAGTGGAAAACACATTAAATTATAAATGTCTGGCTTACTTGCTGGACATATAGGAGAGATTCTTGGAGGAACATTGGGAAACGAAAATAAATACATAAATATATAAAACAAAGAAGAAATTTAATCCCAAACCCCAACTGTTCCCTCTTTCCTAGAGGCAGAAGAGGGGGAGGGAATTTGTGTTGGTATTGTGTTTATACTCTGGCTTGTTGGTAATTTTTCAAGGTCGGGACGAGGTCTTACTGTGGTACCAGGAGTAAAGCGCCATGCTTGCTTTGTTTGAATCCGAGGTGTAAAATACTGTTTGTGAGAGGAAAAAACGCCACACAAGCAAAAGAGAGAAATAGATCCGATTTTTTTTTCTTTTTTTTTGGGGGGGGGGGTGCATGAGGCACAAAAGGGAAGTGTGGTGTGTGTGTGTGTGTGCGTGAGCTACAGTTTCATGCATTTCATGTCTTCAAATCAACAATGTCTGATCATTTAATTATGTAAATGGGGTGCACCTATAGAATGCTTTAGCAACATTTTTGGGTGCCCAGAGCACCTTACATTCACACACTGGAAGGTACGTTTTATGTTGACTGCTACTACTAATACAAAGAACTAGCATTGGCACACAAAAAAATCTGAAATCAAGGCAACCAGTGGAGGTTGTATCTATTTTCTCGCCAAATATCAACTGAGATAGGCTCCAGTTACCCGAAGCAGTATAGAACATACATTTTGGGACTGCATATATTTTCCCAATATTGTTAAAGCCACTGTCCTCATAGACGTGCATAGCTGCTCCTGAAAAAATACCCTCAGTGCCAATTAAAGGATGAGCCAGGCAGCTAAGTCGCCAAGGGAACTGGCAAATGGTGGCGAGCAACTTCTTTAATAATATCAACGTGTAAAGAAGCCATGCAAAGTGAAAGGAGGCTCAGGGTTGCAACAACAGACAAATCAAAGTGTGACATGAAATATTCAGCCAGCCCTCACAGGAGGCTGTCCACAAATAGGTCAGCTCAATATGGTAGCCTAATATTGGCACACACACGCGCGCGCGCACACACACACACACACACAATCCGAGCAGCAGACAATGCACATCAATGGAGTCTGCAGAGAGCTACAGTTGATTTTTTATTTATTTATTTATTATAAAAGTAGAATAATTGTAGAGTAGTGATTGGGACCAGTCGGCTCCCACTTGGCAGTGGTAGTAAATAATAATAACATTATGTTGAATTAAAAAGATTCACAAACTCCTCATCTGTCATGTTAATGAACAGGTGTATTATAATAAATTTGAATTGCAGAAATTTTGATTGATTTTAGTCGTTCCAGTCAACAACAAAAAAAGGAGCTGAAATATGTTGTTAGCATTATAACATGTCATGTTTTAATGTTTTGGGAAAACAAGAAATTGGGGGGGGGGGGGGGTGGATACACTAAATGTAACAAAACAAGAAGGTTTTTTTATTTAACTTTTGCGTATTACCATGACCTAAATGACTAAAAAAACAATTTTCAGAAAACAGATTTTTAGAATTTTTTTTTAGATATACTAATGAAACATTAAGTTAAAAATGACTTGGGAAACTAAGCTAGTAGGCCAACCAAATGATTTTCAGAAGACTAGTTCCTACCTACTTTCTATACTAAAAACAATTAGTTTCTTATGTAACAAAAATTCCTGAGATGATGAATATTGCTTAGCTTGTAAGCTAAAATGCTGAAACTGAAATATTGACTTTCACTATGGGTCTAGTTAATAGCCTGTACTGTGTATATGGACTTGCACTTTTTGAAATAAAATACTGTAATAAAAATCAAGTCATCCAAAATATTCAAATTTAGCAAAATTCACTGTATGATGTACTGTAGTAAAGTGCTGCATGTATGGCTTCATGTCAAACACCCTTAACTCATTCACTGCCATTGACGGCTATAGATGTCAAAAATTCATTTGAACTATTTCGATTAGTTTAGCATTTTTTTTCCACTTTTGTTAACAATATGAAAACCTATAAAAAATGTATCGTACATTTAGAACAGATATAAAATTCTTGATTACTCTTGAGTTAACTAGTGAATTCATGTGATTAATTACAGGTAAGCATTTTAATCACCTGATGCTCCTAATTTAAAATAAAAAATAAAAAATATATTATTAAAAAATTCTGGGCGTCAGATGATTATATATTTTTAATTGTAATTTGTTTTTATTTTTTTTACTTTATTAAGTTAACTCATGATTAACCACAAATTTTATATCTGTTCTAAATGTACAATATTTTTTTCTAGGTTTTCATACTCTTAACAAATGTGGGGAAAATGTGAAACTAATAGCAATAGTTCAAATGAACTTTTGACGTCTATAGCCGTCAATGGCAGTGAATGAGTTAATTATAAATGTACTTTTTTGAGAATATGCAAATGTGCCAGTTTAAGGTTCCTTTTATCACACAAGTTAAACAAACTTTTACCATTTTCCTTCCTGAGCTGAACAAATAGGAGAAAACAGCAATAACACTCATGAGTTGCTTTTTTTGTTGTCATGAGAGGGTGCGGAAACGTGACAACTCATCTTGATTCATGGTCCGCTTCCAACCAAAGTTAACCCCAAATGGGCCAGACCAGACTAGAGTGGGTTTCAATAATTAATGACAGGTCAAAATAATATTAATAGTGCATTTGATTTATTTGGCGCTTTTTTTTTTTGCTTTCACACTCAAAGCCCTTCATTTTCTGTATTTTTTTTGTGTACAAATGCATTATGAAAATATTCTCATTTATTTATTATCTTATTGCAGAGTAATTTGTAATTTCATAACAAAAATCTGCGCATTTTCAAATCCTGAGTGAAAGATTTAATAATGCAGCCTAATTTAAATGGTCATCGGTGTGCCCCCCCAAAATGAGCAACAACAGTTCATTTTTGTGGAAAAACTGCAGTTTGTGTTCTGTCCTCATGGGTCAGATTGGACCCTCTGACGGTCCAGTTCTAGCACGGGCACTGTATGTTTGACAACCCTGCTCTAGTCTAAATTGTGTGCCTCATATGTGCGGTGCGATGCGATTGGCTGGCGACCAGTCCAGGGTATGCCCCGCCTGTCGGCACACTCATATGGAAGCTCCATCTATCGAAAGTTAGCATACCAAACGAGAAAATGAACACCACGAACAGTATAATGCCACCCCACTGGGGTGACCCCAGACACGAACCCCTAACCACCGGTTCAACGTACTGGCCTCATGCGAGCCAAAAAGTTTAGGAACCCCTGAACTATACAATCACTGCGAAAATGTGAACGATACAGCTTGTTGGAATGTGCAGGTCACAGGTGTACCTAATGAAGCGTCCGCAGCGTCGACCCCCTCTCACCTGAGCTCAACGTGGTGTTGCACTGCCACTTGTCGGTGCTCATCGGCTTCCAGCAGGACTCCCACAGGGACAGGTAGTATTGGTCGTCAGCCGTCACCCACGCGGGACTCATCACGGCGCCCACATCCAGGCACAACGCCAGGAAAACGCAAAGCAGCCCGACCAGCTTGAGCGGCGTGAGCGGCGAGCTGCTCGCCGATTCCTCCGTCTCGGTGACAGCCGACGACATGGCGGGGGCCGCGGATGCGAGGAGGAGGAAGAGGAGGAGGCGGGGGGTGGAAAGGAAAGAATCCCGGAGAAGAGAAGTCCGTTGTTTGTTTTTCGTGGGTGTGTATCCCACGCGTCGGACGGGACGTGCTTGTGCCTTGTGGGCATCACTGGAGCCGAGCAACGGAGCTTGATAGGCTAACCTGAAGCCGCTGACGTCACTGGTCCCTAGTGAGGGGAGGTAACGATGTTCAAATATTTGAAAATGATTTGATGTGTGAATCAAAACACAAGATTATTACCCTTTTGAATTAAAAGAGCAAAAAATTGTCAACTTTGTTTAATTTGCATGTTTTGTTGGGAAAAAATTATATTCATAAATGTAAATGTCTAAACTTGAAACCTTTATTCAAATTATTTTTGATTGAAATTGACAATTGTTTTAAGTCTCTTAATTTTTTAACGAACAAGAAAGGTCATTTGATAATTAATATCCATGCAGAATTATAAAAAGTATTTTCCCCCTGTTTTTAATTATTATATTTGTATGGGTTTCATGTAAATTGGATTGACCGGTATTTGTATTATTCATCTATGCCCCCCCCCCCCCCCCCCCCCCGTACATTTAAACTGACATGATATTTTTTTTTCTTCCAACGACATTTTACTTTTACTGCCTACATTTGAAAATAGATCTATGTATACTTTATGATGGACGGTAATTACTGTACTTAAGTAAATTATTCAGGTAGTAATGTACTTTACTTTAGTATTTATGGAGAAAAATAACCTAATGTACTTCACTTTAGTATTTATGGAGAAAAATAACCTAATGTACTTCACTTTAGCATTTATGGAGAAAAACAACCAATCAGAGACATACTTGAGGAGCTTTGCTAAAACCATGTCATAAACTCTGGTTACTACTTAACCGGTTTAAACTCCAGTTCGCAACAAAAGTTGAAATGAAGGAATAAAAGTGACATCAGGTCACGTTCAACTCTTGCTAGCACTAGCAATATTAAACTCTTAACTCCTTAAAGTATACCTGGCTAACATAGTAAATTAACTGCAATTGATCTCAGTGTTCAACTTTGTCGTTTTATTTTTATGTGCTGACAGATCCACTTTATAACGGCTCAGTTTGGACACGCATTTCTGCTGATTATAGCTTGATTTCTTTTTAACTGTTCTGTACAGTTTTCATGGCATGGCGTTCACCCTTAAATCTGTCAAATCATCAAACTAAAAAAAAGAAAGAAGCTGAGCTTGCTACTACTTTCATCACCTTTTGATCACATTATAGTTGGGGAAGACAGTGAGATCCTACAGCAGGAATAAAATACATTGAACAGGGTTTCCTTTGTGGCCATAGCAGTGGGAATAAGTACAGTAAGATCCTTTCGAGAGAGAGACACACACACACAAAAGCAAACTATAGGATATTAATATTTGTGTTCAGCCACCTATCAGAATGTGAAGCATAACTGTAATATTGTGAAGTTATTTCATGAATCCTTAATAAAGGAATATATGCAACCTAAAAAAAAAAAAAAGACAGATAAGCGCATGGTAGATATTATATTTCAATTTTGACTTTTTCATCCCCTTAACATACCAAAAGCACAACACCTTTAAGTGTAAAATGGATTTTAAAGCATGGAAACATTACAGTTGAGGGCACATAATACGCCAAAATTATCACAGAATACATTTAAATATATAAAGTAAAGTGGAAATAAAAATAATTTTCCACCCTTTATTTGAACTATATAACCTGTACAACAGAAGCAAAAACAAAATAAAAAACCCGGAAATGTGGTTGCACAACTGTGCACACCCTCTTCAAACTGGGATATGATTGTATTCAGAATTAGCCTGTCACATTCAAGCTCATGCGTCGGCACACACAGCCCACCATTAACTCATTCACTGCCATTGATGGCTATTGACGTCAAAAATTCATTTGAACTATTTCTATTAGTTTAACTTTTTTTTTTAATTTAATTTCATTTTTTATGAAAACCTAGAAAAAAATATTTATTGTACATTTATAACAGATATTAAATTTGTGATTAATTGTGAGTCAACTATCAAAGTCATGCGATTAATTACGATTACAAATTTTAATCGTCTGACGACCCTCATTTTTTATTGAATTTTAATTTTTAATTAGGGCTTCAGGCGATTAAATTTTAATTAATTACATGACTTCACTAGTTAACTGACGATTAATCATACATTTTATATCTGTTCTAAATGTACAATAAAAAAAAATCTAGGTTTGCATACTCTTGTTAACAAAAGTGGAAAAAAAATGTTAAACTAATAGAAAGTTAAAATGATTTTTTGACGTCTATAGCAGTCAGTGGCAGTGAATGAGTTAAAAGTGCCTTTGATTTACCCCAAATAAAGTTCAGATAACTGAGCAAGGTTGTTTTTTTTGTGTGTTTGTTTTCTAAATTGTGCTAACAACTGACTAAAATTTTGAACTATTCATAATTCCTTCCATCTTGCCTAAGGCCCCATTTCCAGCTAAACAAAAAAACTGTCCCATAGCCTTTGTGGGATTACTTGCAGTCAGTTGGGCAGGCAGGACCCGGCTTGTGACAGGAATGTGAGAGACTATAGCCACAATAATAAGTAACATAATGGAGGGAGGACAAAGAAAGAACAATAACGACAGGAAAGTCATATGTAGGTGTTAGAGAAATGAAAACGTCAAAAGCGCATGCAAGAATTAAGGGAAGATGACGTGCGTATATTTTGCATATTTGTTGACAAACCAAGGTGATGCAGGCAAGGGGATATACTTACAACCACCCATCCCGCTACTATGATCCTCAGCAGGTGTTACCATAGCAACAAATAAGCCACGCTAACAGTAATTAGTGGACGTTCTATTGCCTGAAGTAATAAGAGAATGAGACAAATCAATATATTACAGCATCGAATCAAGGAAACAAAAGCAAAACAAAGCAGCTGATTTCAACAAAAAAAAATTTCATTAAATTTTCAAAGTTACAACTCAGTGCTATTTTTGGATCGCTAACATGCGGTGGCTGCATGTGCACATACTGTATCATGTATATACTGTACAATGCTTTCATCTTTTCTCCGCTCAAAGGTTCCTGGAGTACCTGCTGCTCTTGTGTGTGTACGTCAAGGACGACAGTTATGATGACTTAACAGATTTGCGTGTGCGTAAGTCGTCTGATGAAGAGCTGGAACTGTAGCAGCAGGATATGAAATATGCTAATGAACCGAAATAATAATCAGCTATCATCTCTCTCTGCCTATCTCTCACACACACACACACACTAAAGACAGTCTGTTTACATGCCACCTGTTGTTGCGTCACAAGTTCATTTAATGGTCTCAGCTACGTATATGCATATTTTTTCATGGGTGGCAGCTGTTGGATTTACACTCTTTGCCGTACAAGCAATCAAAATGAATTCCCCCAAAATCCATATAACCTTCAAAACAACCCAAGAGGGCCAAGTTTTTTAGCAGTTGTAAAAGATCAAACGCAACACAGTATTATGGAACATCACCTATTTTTATGGACACAAAGATGGCTGAGGTCCAAGCAGTACATGTCACAATTTTTAGCTTCGTACACTTCATGACCCGCAACCCCGCCTCCCCTCACACACATGCACACACACACACACACTCAACTAGGGTGATTTATTTAATGGAAGGCGAGTTTTCTGAACGCAGTCTCAATCTTTCCCAAGGTTGTCCAGGATATGATTTAAAAGCCCTCAATTTAAACGACGTGATTCATGATGTGATTTAGAAACCATGGCTGTTATTATCTAACAAAGAAGGAATAAAAGATGGAACATTTTATTTGAACCGACGCAGCAACTAGTATATCAGGGCCATTTGTTTGATTTCCTTCTCATCTTAGCTGATTGTGTAAAATTTTAAATCGCTTTTAATCAAGTGCAATCATTAAAAACTCAATCACTGTCCAGTTAACATGCACTTTTTGACATATTAAGCCGTCAATGGCAGTGAATGATTAAAAGGGAAAAATTGAAACAGTTACATCCAAATAAGAAACTCGCAAGATGGAAAGATATTTTCAAAAAGCAGGGGGCTGTCAAACTCATTGTAGTTGAGGGGCAACAGATGCTAATTTGATGTCACGTGACAATCAATTAACATTCATATAAATAATAATAAGTTGGTCTTTTCCCCCTTTGTTTCAGTGCAGAGCAATACAAGAATACAGTACTAGGAAAACCTTTGCACTTTGTATTTATTCAACTATCCTTTTACAAAACTAAGAACAACCTCGTAAGGATAAAATGTCATTTACTGTGGTTTATCATCTGCACGTGTGCAATACAACTGATAACAGTGAGGCGCGCATTTTTTAACTCAAGGTATTTGGAGCTGAAAAATGCAGTATCACACTCCAGGAAATATTGTCACTCCATTTTCTACACGTACAAAATAATTCGCAAAACTTTAGGTGACTCCGTATCCATTCGAGAAGTATTTTAAATGTACAAGACGGTGATCACTTGCCCTGTATGGTAAATGTATCATCTTTATACATTCAAAATACATATATTTAATTATTTGTGGAAGTCATCAATTATTATTGAGGTCATATATGCAAATTCTAAGGGTGCTGTAAAAATTGAGATGAAATTCACCTCAGTATAGAACGAATGTAATTCTATTAAAACTAGTTATTACCATTAACTGTTCAAATAGAAAACTCAACAGATTGAAATTTAAACCAATGCCCGATTATTATTATGAGCCAAAATGATCATACCAAGTAAGTCCGCCTCCGAAGCATCAGTTATACAATGTCAGTCATTTAGCACAAATATTCTGATGAAGTTTGCCGCCATATAAAATGTCACACTAGGGTTGGCACTGAGCCAGTTTAAGCCCGCGGGCCGTATGTTTGACACCACTGCATGAGATAAGGAGTTATCTGCGAAATTTCAACGAATTTGCCAGTGCCGGAATACGACGATTCCTTGTTACAAAGTTGGGAGGATGCTGACTGACGGGTCTGAGCGCTGGGGCGGTGTTGTCGGGGGACGATGCAAACAGAGGAGAGGTTACGCCTCTGATGTCGTACAGCCACTGCATGCCCGTTGCCTGTGGTCATAATTGGCCAGCTGTCAATGATGCAACTTCAATAGAGCCACGAGATCATAAACAGAGCCATCAATATTGCTTTGGAGTACCTGGATGATAAGCCTTGCATTGTGCCTCTTATTTTTGATGGTGGGGGTGAAAAACACATTGATGAGGGCACCACTGGAATTGACAGGCGGCAACATTCCGGAGGTTGGAGTTACAGCGAACTCATCGCTGCCGCCTGGCTGGAATGTTGCAGTAAACGGCTCGGGCCTCCTAAAAATTTGGAGCAGATGCATTGAAATTAATGGACAGACAAATGGACAGACAGCTCCTACTTATGTTACCTCAACAAGTGGACATATTTACACACATGGACCAAAAAATTGTAACCCTCTGTTAATGAAAGACAAACAATAAAAAAAAGTATATAGTAGTAACATGTGAAGGTCTAGAGATTTGTTGTATTGTCTAAATGTGAGTTGTTGTTTTTTTTCCAGGCTATTACTATGCTCCCCTATGGAATATAGGATGAGCCTTGACTTTTCCCCCCCTCCCCTTTGTCTTCCTGTGTCCTCCTTCCTTTTAAGATCTCAGAGGCCTTTCTGTCCTGTTTCCCTCTGTTTGCTCATTGATTTTCATGTTTATTAGATGGTTTAGGCCTGTTAAGTGTAATTTCCGTTGCCCTGCACTTGTGCATGTGCAACGACAATAAGGTTCTTCTTCTAATTAACAGGAACTTCAAGCTGCTTAAAATGGTCTTATAGACTTTACCTTACGATGTGTGTCTATGGTTTTCTATCTAGTCCCCTGAGATAACCATCCCCTTTGATTTCACTCTAAAAACAGTTGGGTCAAAAGTAACCCAATTTTGGATCAAAAATGGACCAATCCTCTTTATGGGTGAATTTGACCCAACTTTAAGTAAAAAAATTGGTCTTTTTTTGTGGGAAAAGGTGTACTCGTCTGTGCATAGTACATCAGAACCTCAGGGTGTCCCCTCATTCCCATAAAGGCATCACCAACCTTTTGCTTACCAAGAGCTACCAGTTCGCATTCTGCAATAACACATTTGCGCAAATTACCTTTAAGGGAAAAATTATTGATGAAATTCATTTATGTGAAGACACAGATCATGGCAATTATTTCCTCACAATAATTGCATTAGTAAAAAATATTTAACAAGGCAGAAGACAAGATATTCAAAGAGATTTTCAAATGATCACTTCTACAACATTGAGCTATTTTTAGAACAAGCCGGGCGAGATACTTTGTGATCCTTGCAAGATTCCATCTTGGTGAACCCTGTTAACCCTTTACCAACTAATGCAAAAAAAGTTGACATTTTATATTTCCTTCGGTCAGTTACAACGATACCATAGTTTTAAGAATGTGAGCCTCTCCGAAATGGTTGAGAAAAAAGCTAACAATAGCAAAAACAGGAAAAAGAATACTTGATACTTCAAAAGAACAGCTCAAAGGTTTGGGGACATTGGCTTCAGTGTTTTTTTTGTTATCTTATTTTATGCTTTTTTTTTTTATAGCTTCAAATATTGCAGGAAATACGACAGATTACACATACATTATACTATGTATACCGGTAACTTCATCTCATACTGCATGTTAGAGTGTAACAGCACACCTTTATTAGATTTCCAAGTAATTTACAAGTATCATATATATAATATTAATTAATAATAAATACATAATAATAATAATAATAAAAATATTAATAATTAAATAATAATAATACATATATCAGCATTTAATAATTATTAATTAAAGAAATAATATATACTCATACACTGAGTACCCCACCTTTCTCAAACAGCCCCCTCCCAACTTTACTGAAAAAGTCGCATTTGAAAACAGCGATTGGAAACATTTCTTTCATGGAATAGAGCAAACATACACACCGAGTGGTGCTGGTCATGTAGAAGCCCAGCGCGGACGTTTTACCAAACTCGGTGACGTCTGTGGCAATGATGTCATCAACCTGGGGCTCTGTGGCAGTGACATCGAGGGAAAACTCCCATATTTGTTCAGACGCATGCTGCACCACTAGAAATGCTGAGCACCTGTACACACACACACATACACAGACACACAAATAGTATCTTCCATTGATACTTGGATCTAATTTTCAATGTTTTCAGCTTGGCTTCCTCATCTCATGACGATCACAAACTGTAGGATTCTAGTGTGTGTGTATGGAGGGCGGCGAGGCAGGCAGGCAGGCTGGTAGTTGCACAGGGGGGGCAGTGGTGCACCCCCACATAATTTGCTCACAGAGTGTTAACTCTGCAAGGTATTGACTCTGCCAGGCACATTAATGGACCTGCAGATTAAGATCGAGCATGATGAATGAATTCTCTCAGCAGGAAGCCAAATGCAATGCACAAGACTAACAAGATTTAGCCATTTGTGGCAGTAATAGTGTTATTTGCAGTTAAACGCTTAAGGGGTTCACAGAAGTGGGCATTCTTTGCTTTAAATGTTGTCATTGGACAGACGATTTTGAGGATGCACTGACTGGTGATGGAAAATTTTGAAAAAAAATGGTTGTGTTTGTTGTATCAACGTTGTGTTTGGATAGCAATGGAAACACAAAAGCAAATAATTCACAAAATTGTGTGAGGGGGTCGCTGGGTTTACCTGTATAATGTCAAACGTATCATATTAAATACAATACATTTTTAGTCCTCATATATTTATGAGTATAATATTTTTTTCCCCATTAAAACCCTGACGTATATGATCTGACACATGCATTGCACAGATAATCCATTAGAGGGCAGTATCACACAGCTGACAGCTTTTCCAGTGACCTTGCAGGATCGCCCCTATGGACTATATGCCACGGAGGAGGCAGGACTTCCAACTTCCGGGTTTTCGCCCATCAACTTTGTTTCCGTTTCCAGTTTGCCACGTGTGGGCCGCGTCCCATTACTTGCGCTTACGCCTTTGTGCCCATCGGTTGCGCGTTCCCGTCGATGAGTGCGAGGCTGCGAGTTTGTAGTGTCTGTCTCAATGTCCGAAGCATTTCAGATAGCCGAGACGCCCTCCCGCCGATGAGCGGGAGGGCGCAGTTGGGGGGCGCAGGGGTGGGGGTGCGAGTGTTGGAATGCGGCCAGCTGCTGGCCGGAAACGGCGCTGATGTGTAAAACATCTACCCCATTGAGAAAGGAGAGACACTTATACTTATTAATAGAGGGAAAGGTTATTTCTGATTTTTGGAAATACTGATATGTTTGATATGTCTGTTTATTATTATATTTTTGACCATTATAAATGTACGGATTTAAAGCATTGTGACCGGATGTGTCAAATATGACACAAATCAAAAGTCATATGAGGAAACTGATTAAAAAAAAAATAATAATTTCTTCAAAAGGACCAATAAATGCTCTACTCACAAAGAATCAGAATTATCTATATATTTCATATTTCGTGGTTCAGGCTTTATAAGGGTTAAAAAAAAAATTGACTAACTGTTTCCACTTGTTGGAGATATTTAATTTACCAGCAAATTAACAGTAGTTGTCCTTAATAATACTTTTACTTTTTATTTATATAGCACCTTTAAAGGGACTAAATGACACTTATTTACTTTCTTCTACAGTCTCTAAAAAAAAAGCATTGTTACTTCTATATTCCTTTCATTTTTTAAGACTTTATTGCATTAATGTCACTGACAGAAATAACCCATTTAATCATTTTTGCCACACCTTCATCATATCTCGGCTGGATTAATGCAATTTACTTGCCCTCAAATGTTTCTAGTTGGCTCAAAATGCTGCAACTCGCCTCTTAACTGGAACATGTAAGACGGAGCACATAACTCCTATTCTGGCCTCCCACCCGGGCTGCCTGTGTACTTTAGCATCCATTTTAAAATGATGCTATTTGTTTTCAAGTTGCACGTCTTGCCCGGTGCCTCAGATCAGCTAATCAACTGGTCCTGGAGGTACCAAAGTCTAAGTAGAAACTCAGATGGGATAGGACTTTTTCTGTCGCTGGTTCCAAACTATTGAATGACCTACCAGTTATGGTTGTGCTCTAATTGCGTTTTTTTTTTTTTCTTCAGTCTCTGATTGAGTAGAGGGGCGTGTCCTCCTGTGCCGCACCTGTTTCTCATTCACAAATTAACGCTTTATAAGGACTGTATTGAGTATTGACCTTGCTACGTCCTCGCCCAAGAGCTTTATTCTGACTTTGTGTTCCAAATTCCTATCCCTAGCTTCGTTTCTTGTTTCCAGTTTCTCACTTCAGTCTTTTGACATGTAGTTTTATGTTGTTTTTTTCTCGGCTTATTGCCTGAGTGCTTGTTAACCACGCGTTGACTCCTTTCTAGCTCCGTAGTTTTGTGTTTCCTTAGCTTTACGCTTGAGTGCTTATCCACGTGTTGTTTTTCCCACGTCGCTTTTAGTTTATCCCCTTTGTATAGCTTGTTTTGTATTTTGTTTTTTCTTATTCGCGTTGTGCGATTCTACAGCCCTCGGGGAATTTTTGTTACTTTATTTTCCTTGCATACTTTGCCAGCGACTTTTTGTTAACTGTTTTTCTCCTGGCTTCGTCCAGCGCTTTGTGTTGTAGAATTCCGCTGGGTACAATTAAATTTGTCAATACACACCCGTTGTGTCTGCCTTTGTGGGATCCACTATCCGGTTATTCCGGAAATCATTACACTACCAGTGCACATTAGGAAAGTCCTTTTGCAATCCATTATTAAAATCCACCTTAAAACCATTTTTTATTCCTTGGAGTTCAACATAGCTTATTTTAGTGTCATATTTGTTTTTAGTATTTTTTAACTTTGTAACTGTTTTCTGTTCAATTGTTGTGTCCGTTATGCTCAATTTGTATTCATGTCCAGCTCTTTGTTTCAGCTGTGGTTATTTTAAAGTTGTTTTTTTTTTCTTTTTAAATAAAAATGAGTTGTGATGACCAAAACTTTTTCAGTGCCTGAATTCTTGATTTCAAAATCTTAGGCTAACGACATGATGGAAGAAGCTAAACCATATTGCTTGGCCTGCTGAAAAGAACGGAAAAACACTGCTTATTTTGTTGATAAATGCATATTCCATGAATTTAGTTTACCTATTTAAAAATTCACTAATACACTAACGAACTGTTATGGTGTTTTTCTTGAGACCAAATCTATTGGGTTTTTAAAAAAAAAATTTTTTTTTAAAGCTAAGTGAGCCAAGGCGCTTGTAGTAGATGACATTGAGGTTCAACCCAACATTCCTAATTTTCCACAGTGGGACGAAGGGAGTATCCAGAGAGAATTTCATGAGGCTTAGTGCATTCAGCTTGTAACAAATTAATGCAGACGAAACAGATGAGGCAAAAAACAAATAACGCAATGTTTACTTGGCATGTCATCTGTTATTTACAAAGCAGGAGGACAAACTGATTGAACGCTCTCCCTCCTGCTGTGCGTCTGGATCACGACAATCTTTCTATGACTTCAAATTGCTTCCTCACAGAGGGGGTGCAAAACCTGCCATTTTTCTTCACATATCGGAGATGTTGATCCATATGAAAATGAGCGCTGTGAGGATATATGAGGCTGCATGTTTGTGTGTCTGCATCAATCAAATGTGCGCATGGTTGCCTTCTGTCATTGTGCATCAAGCTTAATCTGGTGGTTTTTGTGCCCGCACCTGCATTGCTTGACCGGACTGTAGAGCAGATTGATGGTAAGCGTTACAACGCCGGTCTCAGGGTCTCTCCTCCCTGCTTCGATGGAGGCAGTCAGGCAGTCTTCAGTTTCACTTTCGAAACACACCTCGCATTGGAAGTCTTCCACAAGCACAACTGGAATAGTCAATCGAAAAGACAGATCGAGCAGCTCTTCATGCCCACAGAAGGATGGAGGTGCAAAAACAATTATAATAGAATTGCTCGCCAAAAATGGATCCATCAGGATTCTAACAATGGATACATAATGTTAATTTCAGTCAATGCATTTTGATGTGAACATCGCTCAATGTCAAAAAGGCATGTTAAAGGGATATTTGACTAATTTTGCCATTTTTATCAGAAGAAGAAGATAATATTTTGTCTATAATGATGTGATAACGTCATTATTTTTCATGTGCAATTAATACCTTTAAAAACATATTTTGCCTCTTGCTGCAGTCGACTGACAATGACATCACGCATGCTCAGGAAACAGGTAACGACCAATCATGGCTCAGTTTGCTAACGTCACATGACGAAACCCAAAAAAAAACAGGTGATGTCATTTTCAGTCCACAGAAAAATACATGAATATTCAATTCATTCTAGGCAAAATACTAACTTTTTACTGCTCAAAATTGCTAAATGAGTGAAGTATCTCTTTAATATATCAAAATGTGAAGACAGAAAGTTAGGAATACACAAACTAGTAATCTTGCCTCGTATCTTTCATAAACATGTCACTTTTTCACCTTTTCAGAATATGTTGTTAAAATAAACACATCTCTGTAAAGCCTTCATCGGTAACTTCAATCAAAGATGCTGTTTGATGTGATATGTTGACTTCATTGCTAACAAATCAGCATTCTAGTCTGCCTCTTTGACTTTGCCGTGACCTTGACTATTGACCTTTGCGTGTTACAGGCAGACAACACCCCAAACCCCACAGACGACATCCATTGAAAGTCAACGTGAATCACAAAATGACCTCCTTTGTTTAAGTAAATAAAACAAAACATGAATTTGTGCCACTCCGCCATTTCAAAAAGATAAAGATGCATGCCAGCCACACCTTCTTGTCCGATTTGAGCTCCTGGCACAAATCCAGTGAGCTGGACATCAAGCCTCTTCTCCAGCTGGCAGCCCGCTTCACACTGGAACACGTACAGTGGTGAGCGATCAACAGGCGCTCTCACGGGAATCCCGCAGAGAGGGTAGACCCAACAGATGGTCGACAGCTTCTTCCTTGCCCTGTTTAATCATGAGTGTAGAGCATACTTAACACTTCACGATTCGTCATTAGTAGCAAGTGAAAATAAGAAGAGTTACATTTTTCGGACTACAGTCGCATTTTTTTTTCCTAGCGTGCAACTTTTCTTAGGCCACAACAAGGATTTACAGCACTTACAATAACTGATCTTTGGTCACAATGCCATGCAGGACTCTAGTAAACTTAAAACTGGTTTAAATTAAAAAGAAAAACAAACACTATAGAGCAGACAAGAGGCTTAGGTTTAGAACAAGCTTCTCCAAAAGTTCTTTAAGGCAAAAACCTATGAAAAACATCAAAAACAGAACATTTCGACAACCTGTGCTCATTACAACGGCAGATCAAAAATGTATTTATTTCTTAAATGTTATGAATTACTCTTAATGGTAGTGCCGTTTGTGGACTCAAGGAACATGTTCAGATCACCTACTGATCAAAACAAATCTGCCACAAAATAGAAATCTGATAGTAATGATGTAGAAATAATGTCTTGGCATTGCCTTATTGCATTTAATAGTATAGAAATATAATTAATTCCCCCGATGTTGTCACTTGCAATTTCGAGTTGGAGAATTTTACTATTTTCATTGTATGTCGCACTCAATGCAGAATTCTGTCGGAATGAAAATGCAAACACACCTTTTTCCAAACGTAACAGGTTTGACGGGCTTCATAGAAATGCACAGCCAGGCCTGCTGTGGGTCCATAGACTTGGGTGCGAACACCACCGGCACATCCAAACTGCCCCCCTCACTTATCTGTATACCTGTCGCAAAAATCCAGAGTAGACAGTTTTTCACACTTCAATATTAACCATGGCCAAACCAATTTATCTGCTCTACTTCTAATGTAGAATGTATATAAAATGCATTTGGTGTGTTTGTTTGAAGCAAAATCCTGATTTGTAATTTCCCTATAGACGTTTGCGCTTGAAAAAAAAGACAGTCCATAGCAGGGTTTTAGTAAACAAGCAGCTGTCCTCCTTGATAAACTGAGCAAAGAGATGTCTTTAGTGATGCATTGTTCTATAGTTAACACTTTCAAGATGAGCGTTTTCTTTAAGTCACTGGAAATGTTCCAGTTGGTGCAGAAAAGTCTCTGCAGCAATCAACAAAGGATGCTGAAGCAGCTATTAAATAACAGGACTGAGAAAAGTCTCTGAGGGAAGGAAGAATAGAACTTCAGCTGTAACTTCATTTAAAGAAAAAAAAACATTTCATTTAAATGAAATTTAATGGAAATGTGTACACAGGGACAGACGTCCTTTGAACTTTCTTGCTGCCCTTTTACACGTAAAATCATATCAGATCAGGTTGTACCTCGGAATTGAACTGTGGTGAGTGCTCATCATAAATACAGATGTGCCTTGAAATGCAAGTTGAATTTATATTGTGACAATGCTGGAAACTCTAAACACTCCCTGCAAAAATACAAAAATTGCTGCATGTTTTAATTTAAAAAAAACAAACATTATTTAACATTGCACTAAAAACATACAGTATTGGCATAATTGTGCTCTTTGGCCACCCGGGGACAATATAATACAAACAAACTAATATACTATTATGCATGGAGACAGTCCTCGATTTATGATGCATTTATAATGGTTGTGTTTGGAATATATATAGCCGAAACTCAGAAGGAACTTCAACTAAGGCAAATTAGGCAAAAAGATTAAATACACAATGTGTAATAAACTGGGAACAGCTACAAGCATCTTTTTCAGAGGAATTCTTCACTTTCCACCAAACTCCTGCTTGTATTGAAGTGAGTTGAGTTCACTGCCACCATTTAGCACTTGTATCTCAATTTTTTGCTCGCAAGTCCCCCCAAAAAAAAGGTCCAAACGACGGCTCATACTGTATGTCAAAAAGTCGAGGGACTTGTATCTCAAGTCACCACTATACATACACCTCGTTTGAAAAGATTTATTTCCATAAAATATATATCCATTAAAATATCTCAAATTTAGCTTTGCTTGCCTTTGGTCGGTGTTTTTTGACACGACATTTTTTGACAAATCTCATTTTCAATCAATGGCATTTGTTGTATAGTGTGCCACAGAAAGAATTTAACGTGAAAGGAAGCTCAAGTGTGTATTCATTCATATGGAACACTGTGCTATATGTAGGAACTTGTGAGATTACAAATCTAGAGGAAATTCTGACTGACTGCAGCCACTCAATCAATGAATGACTTTTGAATTATTATTTTTTGCATTCTCAAGGTGCTTGTTTTGACGGGGAAAAAATCTGTTGGTATAATGGAATAAGTGAACATACCTTCCGCTTGGCTCAGAGATACAGAGAACACATCCTTGTCAGGACTCACTGGAACATAGTCAGGGGCAGCACTTGGTTCTTTATCTATTACACATACACATAAACACAAGTGATGGTGAGTGTATGTGTGTGTGTGTATGTGTGTGTGTATGGGTGGTGGTCGTGGGTGCATGTGAAAGGACAAAATTTGCTATGTGACCTGAAAGTCTGATCCCAAGTGTGGCTGGGTACTCGGTGGGGTTTGTGAAGCGAATGTTGAAGGACTCGCTGGAACCGACTGTGGTGGAGATGCTTAAAGGTTCCTCGCGTTCGGGCATGAGACCTCGACCAAACAACAACACACACCATTGCTGCATCTACAGTGAGGAAAACGGTTCGAATCTCATGTCATGGAGGTGATACAGCAAAAACAGCAAGAGCTAAAACAAATTTAGTGGTTAAATGTATTGTTATGTAATGTTGAATTGTATTTAACCCTGGAGAACCCACGGGGTCAAATTTGGCCCCTATAAATTCTGCTACTCAATTAACAAAGACCTTTTTTTTTTTTTTTACAAATTTAACTTCAAAAGTCCAGAGTGCCACTTCTGACCCCTGCATGGGGCCATCTAGTGGATGAATATTGCACTTACATGAGCCAGAGTGGTGGTGACAAGATGGCTAGCAACATGCTTTTTTGTTGAGCTGGAAATCAATCCAAACAAAACCATCTTCTCAGCAAACCATCAGATGGTAAATTTTTTTATTTATTTTTTGTTAATCTATTTCATATCATGTTTCAGAATGCAAAGGAATATGTTTTATATATATATTTTAATAAGTTAGCAACTCTGAGCTAGTTAAAAAAACAAGGGTTAAAATTGAAAAAATATATTTTTGTGTTCAGTGAACTTATAGCAGTCATTTAATGTATAATTCATAATTTTCCAAAGAAGAAAAGGGTTCTTGGGTTCTCCAGGGTTAAAAGAGGGAGCAATCCATACATTTTCAGTGTTTACTGAATGTTTATATGCACCTGAGGGCAAGTAAAAGTGATCTTTGCTCCGTGGTTATACTCTCCAATAGATGATGGAGTGAAGAGGACCCCAAGTTGGGTGGCGGAGTGGGGATCTACAGTAACCTGAAACACACACATACAAGACATGATAAACACAGAAAACAAAACTATGCACAAATATGACCCCTGGACATGACCTCATCAGCCATGTTGGATATCATTCAAAAATAATTTCAAAAGTCTCCCTTAGGAAAAAAAACCTCAAACCAACATCTATAGTAACTTTTCCACTTGAGATGACTTGAAAGGCAGAATAGAGGGACAGAGGGTAGATAGATGAGGGTTTGAGCAGGGGTAAGGATGACAGAACAATGAGCACAAATAACAGCCATATCAACAACAATAACAGTCCAATGCTGAACCCGAGAATCCACAGTGAATACAAACAAATCCTTAAAATCTTGTCTACCAGAGGTTAGTACAAGAAAAAAAATACTAACAATTCTGTCTGAGCCCAGTTCTAGCTTGTAGTTCCCGGGGTTATTGTTGGACACGATAACTTTTATTCTATCTGCTGTTGGGTTGACCACTGGAATTGACTGTCTAGTCCACCTGAGACAAAAAAAACAAAATAAAAAAAAACAGGTAATACAGAAAATGCAATTCACTTAAAAAAAAATAATACAAGTGAATGCTGAGTGATCAATTCAAAAAAGAGAAAATAATTGAGGGCTGTATACTGATTAATTTATCATAGCAAATTGTGGCAACACCGAGTTGACAGCATTTTCTTGACAATAAAAAGTGCGAAGCAATAATTGTTTGAAATGGAAAAAAACTCTCACCCACTATGAAAACATTTTGTCCTTTCATTAAATTTGAGTGCTTCAGTTATTGCATTTGCATTGCAAGGTGAAAATACATAAACAACTTTTTCATGTACAATAGCTAGTATGACCCTCAGCATTTTCAGAACTAGGGTGAACATTTTTGAGTAATATGCAAAAAACTGCAGTGTGATTGCGGCCTTTTGTGTTGCTACCTACTTGCCCAGAGGACAGCTAGCCTGCGGTAATGTCACAACAGCAGAGGGAATGGCATAAAGCTCCAATTGGTACCAAAACTCCCCAACTGGTTCTGATTGGAACACCACGCTGGGACCAAACAAAAAAACAAACAAAAAACTGTGACTGCATTGTGCTGGAAAATAAACTAGAGACCATACATTTACAATACAGTGGTATTATTATTTATATTTAAGAAATAGTTTTGTCACCATTTAAAAAAAAAAAAAACTTTTTTTTTTATGTTAACTAACACATTACAACATAAGACAAAGAAATTCAAACATCCCTGGCCTTCCCCCAAAAATAAATAAATAAAAAAATGGACAATTTTGCCAATTTGTCTAAAAACTCCTGACCTGCCCATGCTCTTCCCTATTTTCCCCGGAGAAAATGTAACTTTGTAGTTAAATGTTTCCTGCGGGGGTATTACAACCCAGTCCGCTCCACACAAGTCATCTCCTTCCAGGTCCACGTTGAGCATGAGGAGGTCTTCTCCCGGGTTACTGACAGGAATCTCTACGGCAACTGAGCTCTGGAGAGCGGCAACATTGCAAAGACAAAAGCTGAATTTGATTTTTTCTTAATATTCAAGGGGTCGGACAGAAAAGTTTGGCAGTGATTTTGTTGAGCTTACTTGAACAGTGCACTGCACGTTAAAGGTGTTCACGGGTGCTCTTGGTTCACAAATGATTTCCAGAGTGTAGAACACCTCATAGCGTCCAACAATATTTCCTGAAAGGGAAGTGCAGATGTGAGAAAAGTACAGATTTTCTGTTTACCATTTCAGTTTTTTAGATAATTGGGGTGTGGCTAAAATAGCACTAGTAGTGACATACTTGGGTATCCAGCAGGAAAGACCCCTGCCATACTACATAAAAATTTGAAACCTTTTGCTCACATCAGCAGTTATCCGACACAATTATAACATGTAGCTGGCTAGCTAGCTAGCTAGCTAAGGAATCCTAAATAGCAACAACAAAAATTACCTTTGTCAGCACCTCTCTCTTCTGTCTGATCAATCTCAACAATCTCAACAAATGATACATAACCTGGGAGAAACATTTTAACATTCATTGCACTTTTGCCTCAACTTTTTTGAATCAAATTCTGTTTGGAAGTAGCAAGGCAGGTAAAAGTCACCAGATAGCTCTCCTCGTTTCCGTGGCAACAGAGCAAGGGTGTACAGCGTGCTTTGACCAGGTTGAACCTTTAGGGATAAATTGCCGCTAATAATAGATAGGTCCGTCACCACCTATACACACACACATGGGCACACACATTTGTGTTAATGAGTGAAGCTCCACTGTTTCAAAATCTGCAGCATCTTATTGGGTGCGCATTGAACTGATGGAATTAAAACCAACCTGAAGCGAGAGTGTGTTCTGACTGTAGTTGGGGACACTCAGCTGCCTGTGAGTGGTCTCGCCCACGGGACAGTGTAGTACAAGGTGCTCCACAGGCAGGGGGCGCTCTCCCACTCCTCGGATGGTAAAGACGTGATCCACCCCGTTGTAGTTGTTATGCAAAGTCAGCTTGCCCTGTTGGAGTAGTTTAGGACAATTCCTAGTAACCATATTGTCATTTCAATGAAAATGCACCTTTAAAGGGACAGTCAGTGATCCCTAGCTCCATCTAGTGATAAACTAATAATTCATTCATTTTAAAAAACAACTGTTTATGTCAATTGTATGCAAAAAAAAATGTTGTATCACATATACTTATTTTTATTTTATATAATCGTAGGTCTAGTAATCACTAATTATATTACATGGCTGTAATCTCACTTTACTAGAGCTGCCATGTTTTGCCACCATCTTCCTGCTACAGATGCCCAAAGGACAACTTCACAAATGTAGTTAGCCCGGGTGGTGCTTGCATCGAGTGTCGGACCCAATGGCTGCCAAGTCGCCATCACTCGCCGAGATGCTCATTTGCTCACGCAAAATAAGAATTGGTAGTAGGCTTGCCAAATGTAGTCTCTCTGAGCCACCATAGCATGTGTGCTCCTGCGTGCTTCTAAAGCTATTCTTTGACCACTAGATGGCGCCAAGGACTACAAACTGGGTCTTTAATATGGAAATTGCTACTTTGCTTAATGAGTCAAGTCACATATTTTACATGAGAGAAAAACAAAGTACATACATTAGACTGAAAAAGTATCTTTGTTTACGCACAAATTTACTTCACTGAGTGGTAAAGTGTACAAAATGAGGTAAAACCTACACATTTAGAATTTCCGTACACAAAGAGGGAGGTAAAAGTAAGACAACAAACCATGACAATGCATTGTGCAGTTGGATGGAAAGTGAGAGGGTAACAAGCTCTTGTCCCGGCTGGTATAATCAAAACATTTGGACCATGGAAGAATTCACCACACAACTTAGCCTTCAAGGTCCAGTCTTGGTGAGTCTCATTTTGCTGCAAGAAATGGGAAACGATGATACACGTTATATCCTAAACACAAAAAAATCCAAGTTTAATAAGTCAAGTTTATTTATATAGCCTTTAAACACAAAATAGTCTCAAAGAGCTTCACATGTCCACAGTTGACAAATTATAACGACATCCTCTGATCGAACCACAAGAGGGCAAGCAAAAACCAAAATAAAATAAAAAACATGAGGGGAAAAAAATAGCAGAGCTTGATAAACAACTCACCAGAGGTATATCTTGTGTGACTGAATGCTGAGCGGGTGAACTGAAGTCCAAATGAACAGATCCTCCCTGTAGAAACAAATATGATACAACTTTTTTTTAAATTACCATTTAAGTACCAACATTAAAATACAGGATACACCTATTCACCCATTTCAAAAACTCACCTCTTTAGATGCCCCTAAAGCCTTTTTTTTTTTTTTTTAGTTAAGTATGATGAAGTGATACATCTCGACAGAGTGAAAAGTTTTGCATGTCGGGGAGGAGCTTAGTTTAACCTGAGTTGTTGTTTGAAGTTATAGAGTTTTCACCACCACGTGCATGTACTAGTGCATCCCTGGTGCATTTTTCTGATCTGTTGGAAGTTTAAAATTACATTACTCTGTTCCGGGAGTATATTTATGGTTTAAACTATTAATATCAATAATTATGAACATTTCTAGGCAGGCATCATACGTTTTTTCACTATTCATGGCAGAGCTCGGACATACTGAAGTAGTCATCATCTCACTTGTCCATCCTGATGGACAATATTCAAAATGCCATTGCTTTATCCATGTCAATAAGTACCGGTGAGGTGACCAGCGCCTCCATCAGGTAGACTCTGGTATCGAAGCAGGACTTTAGAACGATCTGACATGAGAACTGTCCCACGGAGTCCGCTTTGAACCGCAGGGGGATTTCCACACAATCATGATCTAGATAGACAAACATATTATTCAACAGAACTGTTGCAAGGAACGTTTCATGCTTTCACATCATGTATGTGCAATGTGTGTACCTGCAGGATTCTTCCATATGTTGGTCTCTTTTTTTATAGGCATTATAACAGAGCTGGGTACAGTAAAGTATCGAGGCAATGAAACCTCCACGGTGTACTCTACCCCGCTTTTGTAGTCAACTCCTCTCATTTGGCTCTATCAGAAGGAGTGACATGTTAGTGGATAGGAATTTTCTCTTTAGAATGAAACTGCTCTCCTCCACCTCGAAATGCAAATAGTAGTCCTGAAGACCAGCTACTGTTCCAAGTGTGAACACAGTATGTGATGTGTATACCTCCTTTTTGGAAAGCATGCACGCCGCCATGCTTGCCCTCACACTGCTGCTGTGCAAAGTATAAGTCAGCATCCGTCTCTGGAGTTCAATGGCGGTCATTCTGTGTTGAGCCCACATGGCCAGGGCGTTTTCCCAGGACGAATTGATCAGGGGCAGGCGGATGAGCTCCTCACACGTCTGTCCGACAGTGCAGCGCAGGCGCAGCGCTGACACACAGCCACCCAAGCCCACTGGTGAGGGAAATACGCTGATGAGATTATCTCACGATGAGAATATAAACAGCTGTCAAAATGAAACACTTCAGATCTACTTCACTGCAAACTACCATCATAATGAACATATTTTTTCTGATACACCTTATGAATGGTGCAAGTGTACCTGATATAGTGGCTAGGCCACATGACTAAAACCCTCAACCAGTGGGAGCTAAATTGCGAGTTGACACATCATGTGATCTGCTCACATTGCATTTAAAACGTAGGAGATTTGATGACCCATTTTTTCACAGATGATATGGCATGACTCCTTCTTGTGATTGGCTCCAAGTTAGCGCTCCCAAATTGCATTGATAAACCGACAATGTGTTGCAATTATTTTTTGTTTCTAGCATTTCTAAAATCCCTGAGGCATTTTGCTTGGCAATTTGTTAGTCTCCTACCAGAGTTCCCAGGGATGGTGAATATGTTTGAACTGTGCCTAACTCTGACAGGGGAAGGTAGAGGCAAGTCTGCAGTTGCCTTCACCATGCAGACCATATCACCGACCTGGAGAAACACAGATACTTGTAAATTTCTCTGTCTGCTTTTCTGGATTTCTGGGAGGTCAATCAATAGAAATGCACACTCACAACGACACACCAGGAATTAATTTTAATCCATAAAAGAGAGTTTAACAGAGCAGTCAGACTTCCCTAATACAGTTATTTGCTTTGCTTTATTACGGTAATTGCGTTGTAAGAATTGGTTGTCTTCATTCATATTTAGTGAAAACTCCACAGTGAGAGAAATCAATAAGCATGCTTTTTTTGTTCATTTCTTTCAAGGGTCAATACACTTATCAACAACAATTAGTGTATATTAGCTTCTGTAATAACGGGGACTTTATTGAACAAAAACACCATGATGACAATCATACTATCAAATATAGTGTTTGTATTTTTTTACACACAACAGTGGTAAAAAAACAACAACAACAGTAATTTAACACAAATCCAAAAAGCATATTTCTCAATCTAGTTTTGTTAAAATAGGAGCCGTGTGTTACATTAAACACTATCTCTGTTTGTCTGTGTAGGAACCCATTTGAACTTAAAAGAGTTTCAGTTGCTGTTTGGAGGCATACTGCTGTCCACCCTCATAACTTAGAACTTCCTTTTTAGGATGTTCCACAGGTTCTCAATGGGGTTGAGGTCAGTGAATGATAGTGGCCGCCACATGAACATTTCTTCCATTATATCCATCGCAGCTAAAGCTCCACTGGTATATTTTACAATGTGGGATGGCGCAATGTGTTTCAGGAGTATGATTTTTACAGCGGAAGGAAAGGTTCCTTTTCAGAAGCAGCGATTTTGCCCCCCTTCGACCCCACACCTCTTGAATCATATAAAAGTAAATAGTTTTTGTTTACACAGACAGCACACAAGTTCATACACCACTGACCTGGGGACAAATGAGCAACACGGCGCAATACTTGGCTCCTGGACAGAAGGGAAGGAAGTGGAGATTGAGTATGTCCGACTGGTCGGGTTTCAGACTAACACTGCTCACTGTGCTGATGAACTCGTTGCCATCACCGTCTGCAAAAGACACACAAACACGCATCACATTTAAGGACTCACACACGTTTGTGCGCCTCTGTTATGAATGTGGGCAAACTACGATCCGAGCCCTTTCCTGCCATCTCTTCGTGACAGCTCCTCTCTGAAGTCTTTTCATTCCTGAAACAAAGTCGAATGGGAAGTAGGTTTCACTTGTAGGGAAGAAAGAACCACACATCGTGCATATATTTAGATCACATCAAGATGAAAAAAAAAAACGATTGTGCAATTCTACACTTTTGCAAAGTACATTCATATTAATAATGTATTGCTGAAGTATTACCTCTGACAGTGTCATTATTTTTTTTTTTAATGTCTTTTTTGATTGTGGAGGTGCACCTAATCACTGAGTGTTTTTCTTAAAAGTCTCCCAATGGTTAATGAGATTGGTTGTTAATTGAAGAACTATCAAGAAAACCTTTCTTGTCCCCCCCATATGAACATTGTGTCATGCTATTCAACTTAATGCATTAATGTTGTGCTGGTGTTACTTGGCTTTGAGGGACGCCTGCTGAACGAGGCCTTTGGTTTCCTTTTCAGAGTCCAACGGGTTGACTGTCGACTCCACCAGCACCACCCTGAATAAGCAGACAGTGACAATTGTGCCAACAACCCAACCCTACCAATCCCAACCCAATCACTTACCTGAAGCTAGCTCCCACATTAAACGTGTTTGTTATTGGAAGTTTAATCACTTTCAGCACGTAGCATGGAGTCTTGCACTTGACAGTTTTCTGAGAAGAGAGGTGGATACTCTGAGTGAGTGAGTGAGTTAAACGTTTTTACAAGCATCATGAAAGGCCTGATATAAATGCATTGTTGTTATAAAAGAGACTATAAAGTGAATTCTAAATACATAAAACTAAGTGTGAAGAGAATTGTTGAAAATGTGCAAAGACTGAGAACTATAAGAACTATTTTGTTCCTGATATTTGGGGCGTGGCTAAAACTGGGCCCCTGAATTGGGCCCCAGCATGATTTGCTATGTAAGAACTTGAGCACCTTCATTCGCATCAGCAAAATGCCCAGCCAGAAGTCTGTGTGGCCTTGTTAAAGCCCCTCTAGCATTCTCACCCCCCCCCCCTCTCTCTCTATCAGTCAAGCCCCCCTGTGTCCCAAGAGAGAAAAAACCCTGGCGCCCTGCCTGCACATCAGCGGTTATCCGTCACTATTGCGCATTTAGCTAAGTAATAATGCTAATAGCCTGAAAATAGAAAGTCCACTGCCGTAGCCACTGTAGAGCGCCTCATTGTAAGACTAAGCCATGAGTGTGCGATTATCCCGGAGAGAAGAGTGAGGGGGGGACAAAAAAGATCAGACATGGAATGTCACAATCTTATCAGAACTTTCAATTAGCCAGAAGTGCAGGTAGCATCGGGAGAAGTAATTGGTTTAGTAAGTTTGTTTTATTGGCGTACTTTTCCCCATATGTAAGTATTTTGTTGCACACCCCAAGGTACAAATCACACATGCCATGGGGACCCCAGTTTCTGCTGTAACTAAAGACAGACAGCCAGATAGATCCTGTATAATGACACTGGACTTACTGTAGGTGTGATCTGACTAACACAGGTGTTCACTTTGAACGTCAAAGTGGTGCCATGCAGGCCAGTAGCTGAAGTAGAGATGAACAGTAGGACAGCTTCTTTAGGTTCCAGGAATGAGCAACAGTACTGCACCGTCACATCAGTGCTCGCGCTGTGGAGACAACAGTCAGATAACACACCTGTTTTCAAGAAATGACAACGTCTCCAAATCATGACTGCAACAATTCATGTGTTGAGGATGCGCTTCATTATAGCCCTGGTTCTTTTTTCTTAGCCTCAATTCAGAATGATTAGCCTTTTCAATACTCAAATGTATTTACAGTAGCACCTTGACTTATGGGTTCTTACTTACTTTGGAGGAATTGTGACAGCAGAGCCATCGGGCACGGAGAACAGACTGGCATCCTGTCCTAGAAGGATGGTCCGGTATTTGACAAGGCAAGCGGATGGGTTTTTCAAATGCACCTGAAATCCACAAACAAGACGCACATGCATGCTGTATGAGGCTGTGAAGTTTGATCCCTGTTTATGTTTGGCATCCTGTTAATTCTATATGAGGCTATGTGTAGTGTAGAATCCTATCCATGCTCACTATCCATTCATTATCTGTCACACACAATTGTGCTATTTCAATCACATGGAATTAAAGTGCATCAACACACGAGATCAAAATCTTAAGCATGTTCTAGATGGATGTATTTTTCTCATTCTGAAAATACATTGGTTGTGATTTTTTTTGCAAGAAAATCTAACATGAGTAACAGCTTCAATGCAGAAAGTGTAAGTAGTGTCATAAGATGCACAGTATATTTTCTTAATTTGTCCTGTGGACCACAAATGTACTCGATTACTTACTGTGAATATAGCAAATTGATAGAAAATATTCTCAAAATTCAAACCCTGGAGTTTAGTGTCACTAAACGGAATATATTAAGCATGCAAAGCAAAACCATACAGGGTCATCATAGCTGTACCTTGGCTATGCTTTACCGCCCATCTTGAGTTTTTTCTTCATTTCCCTCCTAAGCATTTAAAACAATTTCTTTCCCTGACATTTTTGTTCCACAGCATCTACACTTTCGTACCCTCTAGTTGTTGTGCAGGTCATTTGCATTATTGCTCAGTAATAGAATTTAACTGGTAGGAGGCTACTGTATAATGTTATTGTGTGTTACCTGCTTGCTCAGTGTTCTGTGCAGGCTTCCAGAGAGAGTGATGGTGTTTGCAGGCTGGTACTGAGGCAGTCTCTCGTATAAATGAACACACAGTATCAACATTTGCACCGGGTTTGGATCTGACAAGTCTGTGGGCTGCATACATAAACTCATGCAATATTATAGCTGACATTTTGGGCTAGAGTGGATAAAAACAACTCTGCACACACCTGTTCAAATGCCAGGTTTTTGTGATATAAAAAATAAGACCAAGATAAATCACTTCATAACCACAGATGTGACCCATAAGCTGTTTAAGTCATTTGGGGGGTGGATAAAAAACTGAAATGTGGTGCAGACCATCTTATAACTGGGGATGTGGCTGTGTGTTCAGAATTAATCAATCAAATTCAAACTCATGCCGCCATTTAAAGTGCGTCCGATTAACAGGAAAAGCCTACTAGAACATCTGAACTTTACTTGGCGTTAATCAGAGACACATGTGTGCTGACTTCCATTTAGATTTGAGTTTGAATATGATTGGTTAAATCTGAACATAGCCATTTCCCCAAGAAAGTGTGTAGACTTGTGCAAAAACACATCATTTATTTTTACTACAGTTCTTAGAAAGCTGTCATTTTTATCCCAATTGAGTTGTATGTGTCACATTAATGGTGAATTGATTCATCCTTGTTTCAGTTTTATATCACAGAAACATGGCATTTGAACAAGGTTGTGTAGACTTTTTATATTCACAATAAGTCAAATATGTTACCTACATACATTACATAATTGTACCTGCAGATCCATGTTGAGCGAAAGTATGGTTAAGGCTTGAACAATAATGATGTTGTTGTGCAGAATCTGCTCCAAGTTGGGAGATGTAGTGTACATCCTCTGAAAGTGGCTGGAGATCTAAAGACATTTATGAATAAAAACACACGAAAAATCTTTGAGTAATTTCCCATGCTTGTAATTTAGGGCCGCTGTGACATAAACCTTATATTTTGTTTTTTTATTAAGGGGCTTGTTAACATTATTAACATTTTTAATTCTTTATTTCATATTCTAACCATGTTGAAATGTTTTATAGATGTGTAGAGCAGGTGTAATAATGTTAAACTCAATATAATTCGACCTTAACCTATCTGGTACCTTGTTTTGTCTAAAATTTCTTCTCAGTGTCCAGCGTGAGAACATATTCTGCCTGAGAGAGCACACACACACACGCAGAATGCTAACCACTATACCACCACGGCCATGTCTAGTTCAATCTGTTTGTGAGATTTTGGTTTGGGGAAAAAAGTACGAACTGGTACACTGAAGAATATGTTGTGTCTAAAAGATGAACACAGGTGCGAACTGTGTACTAAAATTCTGTTATGTAACATATTGTCTGAGAAAACAATCTGTTTTTCTTATTCATGGGAGGAGAAAAAGGCGTTTTGCTTTCAAACTGGGGTGTATAAGAGCTCTCTCTCGCAAGGGAGGGGGCACGCACTCTTGGATTGACACACTCTTTACGTGATATTCAATTTGTGTGACCGGAGATCTCTGTAATAAATCATCCTTCGAAGGAGCCTTTGTCACAAAGAAGTCTCATCTCCAATTTTTGGAACACGCAAAAGATGACAAATTATATCATCATTTAACAGGCTCCTGCCTTAAAAAAAAAAGTACACAAACACGCACTGACCAGGTATGGGCAATAAGCAGCAATCAACGCAGCAAGCACCAGTCCATCAGTAAAGTCCAAGTCGAAATTGACAATCCAACGTACTGGTGGGACAGTACCTGATATCAGAAGGAACTCACCATCAATAAAACAAACCAGGGCAAAAAAATATGACCAATCAATGAGGACGTTGAATCGCGTGAGATTAGAAATGCTCATACCTGAACCCCACACCGTTTCCCTCATGCGATGGTAGTGTGAATTAAGCCATGAGAGAAGCAGGAGCTCATGACGAGAGTAGAGGTTACTTGGTAGTGAATGGATATTGAGGATTCCATCTTCATCTTCCTGATCTCTCTCCCGAGTTAGGTTGGGCGTGCACTCTGACACGCGACATAACACCAAGACCTGGTGAAGTAGTCAAAATCTCGCTGGTTAGTCACAGTTTCATAAATGTTTGCTTTTCAACCACATACAACTCTAGAAATAGCTTTTGTACATGAACTCAAAGAACAAAAGGTGCTATTTTCTAGTTCTAGTTTCAGTTTTGAATCAGGCTCAGATGTAGATAGCTAGAAGCGGAAATATTGATCTCATTGTATCATCTCTTTTCTTTTTAATAACTTTGGAAAGGAGTGGACACTGTGTTCCAAATTATTAGGCATATGCTGTTTTTGTTAATGTGAAATGTGACTTACAGTCTTGAGCCCGACCAATTCATCTATAAATCGCTATCGATCAATATGATTAATTTATTTGTATTTTTTTGCTGCTGCTGCAGGGCCCCAGAGGTGCAAGGTGCAGCACACTTCACTCACTTGGCTGCAGCAGAGGACAAAAAGAAAAGAGAAATGGTGAGCAAAACTGCCTTTATTTTTTTTACTCCATTGTAAGCTATGACTTTGTAAAACAATAACACCATTTAAGTGCCCCATAAAAATAACTACCTCACGAAAACACAATTTTAGGGCACATCAAGGACAGCATTCTATTTTTTTCCAGCCAAGTAATTTAGAGAACATATTACTGCATTTTAAATTAACATTGTATAATTTGCATCTTTGTGAAATAGGAATATGTCATTGTTATGTCCCATAATCCCCTTCCTCTAATATACGACTATTATACAGCTTACAGTCTTATGGTGATAGTGTTTATCATCATAAACAGCCCTTTTTTCCCCCCATCTGCATAACAATTGTGACTTAATATGGGGGAATAAACTCCAAAATTAATTTCCCCTTAAACTAATCATAAAATCTGTCTGAGATGTATAACAATGATTTAAACAGACAGGAGAAACAACATAATGCACACCCGCGGAAAAACAAAATCTCAAATATGTTTATTTTACTTAAACCATAATGCATAACAATTTGGAACACAGTGTGTATTCACAAAATCTTAATATATAACAATACAACAAAATCAAGAGCAAATGAAAAACTTCCACCTTATATATTTGCAGAAGAAAATCAGTCCAGCATCGTTTGCTCAGAGACTCATAGTCAACACTATTGTAGTCCAGACCTGGCTCTTTCTCTTCGGGCTGAAAAACACACACACAATTTATATATAATGTATATGCAGTACTATACATCTGAGGTGGCTGGTGGTCCTGGCTTGTATGTCGCCCTTGTGCGCCACCCTAATCCCCAACTGCCCCCCTACTAATGCCACTGCATTGCAGTACATTACAGTTGTTGTATGTAATTTGACACTTTATTAGAGTTTGAAAATCCTCAAAGTGGCTTATAATAATGACAATAGCCTCTCTAACACTATGGCTGACTTAAATGTTGGTAAATATTGGTGGATCCAGTGTAGATTAGGTAAGAATATCATAATGATAAGGGGCTTTTAATTATTTATTTTATTTTATATTCTCTGTTTCCATGGTGGAATAACGTCTTGTCTTCAATGGTTTGTAAAAAAACAGTAATTAATCATTTTAAGTTGGACAAAAAGGATCCATTCCATTCCATTCATTTAATTTTCCTTTAACTATTTCAAGTAGCTTATTTTTAGTGTTCAAGTTCGGTCCTCGAGAGCCCCTACCCAGCCTGTTTTCCATGTTTCCCTCCTGCAGCACAGCTGAATCTAATGATCAGCTAATCAGCAAGCTTTGCAGAAGCCTGATAATGATCCTGATCATGAATCAGGTGTGTTAGTGGAGAGAAACATGGAAAACAGGCTGGATAGGGCCTCTCGAGGACCGAACTTGAGCACCCCTGCTGAATCTAATGATCAGCTAATCAGCAAGCTTTGCAGAAGCCTGATAATGATCCTGATCATGAATCAGGTGTGTTAGTGGAGAGAAACATGGAAAACAGGCTGGATAGGGCCTCTCGAGGACCGAACTTGAGCACCCCTGCTGTGGAGGCAAATTGTTGAGTGAGGGTGTGTACAGTATACCTGCAGGGTGCACCAGTAGTTAAACTCGAGCACATCCAGTAGGTACTCAGCACGGATGTGACTCAAACAAGCTCCCTGTACTCTGGGAACAGAATAAATAAAAAAAACAATTCAGCTGGAAATCATTCAAGTTGCATTCTAGTTTGGGAACAGACATTAATCCAGAATCACCATAAATAACTTGACAAACTCAACTCAAATCAATTTTATTTATACAGCACTTCAAAACAACCATATCGACATACAAAGAAGATTATCGTTTGACAAAGATTTCCATTTAAGTCATAACATTATTTGAAGTGCTGTTTTGCCCTTTGATACCAAAACTAAGGCTCTTGCTTGATCGTAGACATAAAAATCCCTGAAGACACGAAAGCAATGCCTTTAATCAAACAGTTCATTTACTTTCTTTGAATTGGATTGTGAAACACTTTGATGCTGCCCCCTTGAAGTTCATTTTACCACTAGTGTCTGAAGATGCACTGTCGAGACTGTGGTACAGGGATGTTAATTGAACCAGTGTTGCAACATGAGCTTACCTGAGAAAAGAAAAAATGGCCTCATATTGTTGAAGCAGCTGGAGGGTGCGCTGGTGTACATCTGCGGAAAAGGTCTGACAGTGAGAAATGTTGGGAATCCGCCTGCCCGCCAGATGATGAATCATCTCCACTGCAGACCTACACCGGGCGCCATTTAAAATAACAACAAAACATACAAGTTTGAAAGACGCAACCAGGCAAAACATGATTTTATGATCCATGCCGACAGCGCCGTTCAGTTGCCTGTAGGTTTCATGGTTGCATACCTGGAGTCTTTTTTTTGGCTGACTCCCTGACTCTGTCCATTAGGATTATCTACTACATCTTCGGACACAATTCTAAAGTACGGAACATAAGGTATTTCATTGACAAACAGTTATATGCAAAAAAAAAAAAAAAAGTACGACAGCATCTACCATACCTTCTGAGTGTGTGTGGTATCATGATTGGGTTTGGCCCAATGAGCCAGCCAAAGAAGCTAAACCACCTCTGCAATGCTAATAAAACATCCTGGTAATATTGGGCCTCCGTTGACGTTGCAGCAGGGAATAGTGGCACACCAATATCAGATTGTGGAGTGTCTGTGTTACGAAAACTTTGGCTGCTGGTCTCACTCCCGCTGTCACTTTGTGTGAAGGAATCTAAACAAAAAACATTCTTGCTGAGTTCCACAGTTAACAAAACAACACAAAGCAATACATGTTTAGTTAACCGTGGCTTTTTCTGACCTGATGACGAGTTCTTGAGCGTTGAGCTGATGGGATCAAACATGGAAGAGGAGGATGTTGGGTCGGATGAAGGACTTGGTGTGTGATGTGTGATGGTTTCGAAAACTGTGGCCCCTAAATGACACACAAATACAAAAAAGTACAAAGTGTTAGCTTGAGTGAGAAGATCGTTTGTGTTAGTATCTCTCTGTTATACATTACCAGCCCTGAGAACTATTTGGTGCATGGATCGTTGAAAAGCCATTTGGGGCCACACAGTCAATAAACAGTTGTCACTTGTGGCACACAACCTGACCTTGAATCTTGCACAGTCAGATGAAAGTCAAACAAACAAAAATATATTGAGCAGAAAATAACCTCCAAATCATTTCACTGTTACTTGGATTCAGGAAAATATCATTTCTGTTGTTGCTGCGGCAACTCAGCATCTCCTTTCTTTTTTTTTTGATGGTTCGCAAATACATAAACAATCATCCAAAATAACTGACTGACCTTGAAATGTCAGTTACTGTATCTTACAAGTGAGTGCACCCCTCATTTTTGAGGATATTTTAAAGAAATGCCACTTTGATACAATGCGTTAAAGGCAGTCCTGGAAACCAGCGGCGGCCACACACAATTGACACTTAAGGCC
This sequence comes from Vanacampus margaritifer, assembly GCF_051991255.1. Lineage (NCBI taxonomy): Eukaryota > Metazoa > Chordata > Actinopteri > Syngnathiformes > Syngnathidae > Vanacampus > Vanacampus margaritifer. The sequence continues at coordinate 21,825,027 of NC_135432.1, read as the reverse complement.
CATTTTGGACATTCTCACTTAGGGGTGTACTCACTTTTGTTGCAAGGAGTTTTGACGTTATGATTGTGTAATGAAATATAATGAGGAGGCTGGAAAGTGTTTCCTGTTAAACAACAGAAGTGTAATTTTTGCATTTTTTCCCATGAACAGATACAATACTGTATTTACAAAAATGTGAAGGATCATTGTATTCACTTTTGCGAGCTACATTACCAGCAGGTAGTTACCCGTTGTTTAGGTGGTCAGTGAAGGTGATACTTGTGCGAATGGACAGAGTCACCGTGGAGAAAAAGGACACTCGGCAGATCAGTGAGGTCACACTGGATATCTGATATGGATGAATGAACAGGTTGGTTATTTCAAGAGCGACAGACTAAGATGCACACGGGAGTGAAGAGAAATTGTGTAAATCCACTTCAAGATCAGTGGAAACCTTACGTGCTCTTGGGCGGGAATGGTGTTACCGTCCGGGAAAGTAACACAGATTGGCTGCACCTTGGTTCCATCGTCCTGAACCACCTCATCTACCTCAGCTGTTAAGCTGGTTCCACTGCAGAAAATACAGTACTTCATTCTATCATGCAAAATACAGTATATTGAACAGTTTATGAGAAGTGGAAGTATTTAAGTCTATGACAAACAAAAATATGAGTATGTGTATGTGAGTGTATTTCCTCTATGCTCCTGAATTTCAAGTAACTCCATACAGCTGGTAAATTACCATAACCATATAAAAATAACAATCAATTAAAGTAATACATTTTCATAATGGTGGTGTATATAGCATCCAAATGGGTAGTGACAAATATATGCAAGGAGGCTGTACATGAGTCATCATCATGATCTCAATAATCATGTGGGGAAATGTGCAGTTCGTCACTGCACTAATACAACAAAAACAGTGGATAGAAAAAGTCTACTATACATGCCCCTGTTCAAATGCCAGGTTTTTGTGATATATAAAAATAAAAAAAAGTGAAATAACGTGGTTGCACAAGTGTACACAACTAGAATGTGCCTGTGCTCGGACTTAACCTTCATTGGAGCATACCAAAATATCCCAAACACGTGAAAAAAAATGTGTTATGTTCTGATGAAACCAATGTTGAACATATTAACAAAAATATTTTTTGACGCAAACATACCACTGTTCATCACATCAACAAATATTAAACATACAATGAAGAATGGAAGTGGCAGCATCATGATTTGCGGTTGTTTTTCTTCATCTAGAAACGGGACCTTACACAAAGTAAAAGGAATTATGAACTGTTCCATAGAGCAGTCGGTGTTAGGACAAAACCTTTGGGCTACTTTACTTGGTGGCAGGTGTGTAGTGACTCCTATTTAAGTTGGAATGTGATTAGTCAATGCCGATTAGCCAGAGCCCAGTTATAAGAGGGTGTGTACATTTATGCAACTTGTTTTGAAATTATTTCTCTTAGTGCCATTTTTTTCTTCAATATTCTAAAACCCTGTCAATTGAACAGGGGTGTGTAGACTTTTTATATATCCACTGTAGCTGCTTGTAATAATATATAAATGAAGTATCCACCTGTGAATCTTTGCATCTATCACTAACTTCTTGTGAACCAACCTGGTGTATCCTGCGGCAAGCAAAGTAAGTCTGGCTGTTATGCTGCTTTCCAAGGGTACTGGGGTCAGGAACAAGTGAGGAGGGGTGATGGTTATAGTGGGGACTTGGTGGATGATAGTTATGGGAAGCTTTTTGTATGGCTGCCTCATCTTGCCCCCTTCTTCGTCTTCCAGGTAAAGAGAGAGGGTATGCCTGGTCACCGTGTCTACGGGATGGAAAGTGTACAAATAAATAAATAAATCGATCAAGGATGCCTGTTAGAGATGAAGGTGTGCTTCCTGTCATTTCTCACATGTTGTGAATCCCTCTGGCGTGATCCTGATTGCCAAGCAGATGGACTGACCAGGCCTCAGACACCCCGATGATGGAAACACAGAAAAATGCAGCTCGCCCTTTCCTCTACCCTCTAGCGGTGTCATGCTGCTGAACTTCAACTGCCAGCACACGTTCTTCACATGGACGCTGTGCCAGTAGACGCTCTCCTCGCATGCGGCTTTGAGCTCCAGTGACTAACGGAAAAAAGGAAGAAGAAAAAAAAAGACATGATGGTGAGTAGCCGTAAAATCCTAAAATGCGAATAAGCACATAAAAAAAGCAGACCATTGATTTACAATATCATGCAAAGACAATGAGCAAAATAAGCAGCAGCAGTATTTGGCTTCTATACATTGATGTCAACCTGCCCCAGGGCAGCTGTGGCTACTTAAGTAGTTTACCGCCACCAGAGTGTGAATGTGTGAGTGCACGAATAATGCAACCACTGTGAAACGTCTTTGAGTGTCCAAAAAAGAGCTGTATAAATCGAATGCATTATTATTATTATTATTATTGATGAAAAATATATAAGTGTCAATGAATGGTGGACTGTACATGACTAAATACAGTAGGTACTGTACTACGAATACAAAAATGAATGTGAACAGCAGGCACTTGTGGGTTTATATATTCACAAATAAATAAATAAAAAGTTCAATTTATTATCATTATTTTTAATTTTATTTACATTTTCAGGTTTCTTGAGGGGCAACCATGCCGCCATTGCCCATTTTTCATGGAAAACGTATATTGAATATTTATGAGCGTTTTTTTTTTTAAATAACTTTTTGTGTTTTCAAAAATGGTTCCCAATGCATTTCAATGGCTGTTAATTATTTGCGGATTTTAGTTATTCGCAGGCCAGCCCAGTCCAATATACCAAGTATCGATACCACTAGTAGTTTAGTACTAATTACATCATTTTAAAGAAAGTTCTACAGTATAGATCACAATATAGCATGAAATTAATGGCAATCCTGTATTGTTCTAACTTCTAGTTCTTGATCGTAAAATGGCCACAAGCACCCTTGTATCGGTACTCGCCCATCCCTATAAATAACATCTAAAAAAACATTACAAAAACATGCATGTTTGGTCCACTGCAGACTCTTAAACGTCCTTAGGTCTGAAAGAGTGTGATTGGTAGTTTGTCTATTTGCTGGTGACCAGTCCAAGGCGTACGCTCCTGAAGCCAGCTAGCATAGGCTCTTGCTCAACCGTAACCCTCATTAGAAAATCGATATAGGAAATGGATGGATAGATAGATGGACAATTTTGTAAAAGCTATTTAGAGCAGTGGTGGTTATATAGTGTCGGACAGCAGGAGAGACAGACCTGTCCTTCACACATTTGGGGTGAAGGATAGTTGAATGAGCTGGCGAGTTGATGTCCCGTGTTAGATAAGGTCTCATGTACAGCACAGTGACGTCTATTGATGGATACAACAATAACAAAGCTGCAGTATAAGGCCATATTGGCCAAGGCTGAACAATCCAAATTTGGATCATCAGATTGAGAATTCTTTTGTACACACCTTCAAACGAAAATGTTACATTCTTGAGAGCAATGGAAATAGTTGGTAGAATAATTACCTTTGTATAAGATTGAGGCGGTTGTGTAAAAGCTTCCACATGGAACTGTAGGCTTGATGAAGACCACTCGAGGGGGGCGCACAGCACTATTTAAGAAAAGGCACGCCATCAGATGATAGTGTGTGAGGGCATCATCATCATCACCACCACCACATGACGGAGCCCACCTGTGGCTTGAATATGCGGTTGTTGCATTGCCATGTTGATAGACCAGGGAATCACTTTGATAACGCACTTGCTGCCAGATAAAACGAAAGGCGAGCTGGACGAAGGGGAAGGCGGCGGAGAAGCAAGAGGCCATCTCATTCCGTTAACCATCAACGGCAGGTCAAAGACATATTCACCTAACTGCAGAGAGACATTTTCTTCCGTTTCTTTATTAAAAGTTTTCCTGTTTCAATGTAAAATACAGCGGTGCCTTGAGATAATTTTTTACATAACTTAAAACACTCGTATCTAAAATTATCCTTCCCCAATGAAATGAATGGAAATACCATGAATCTGTTCCAGACACCCACCACCAAATCCATAGAACATAAAGAATAAAACAGCATTTTTGTTAAACTTTTTGCTTCAATTTAACCTGCCTGTCCATATCTGCCATTTCCCATGTGTTAGCATTAGCATTAAGTTAGCAGTTTCAAAGGCTAGGCTAAGTGGTTGTTTTAACGATACATGTAATTCTCTTTGTTTTGTGCTTAGTTTGACAGTAAACTTCAACTGAGTGGCAACAAACATTTTGAAGCCTCTTTATTAAATTATTTTTGAAGATTGCTCACTAATTCCAGCTAAACTTCTGCTTGTTGTGAAGCTAGTTGCTGCCATCATAAAGCGCTTCTATCTCAAGTCAACCCACCACCCCATAAAAAAAAAAAAACAGCCGAATGACCTCTCATGTCACGAAAACTCGCAAGTCAAGTAAGTCGGATCTCAAGGCACCACTGAGCTTCTTACCTCGGTAGGGGAAAGGACCAGAAAGCAGTTTACTGTCTGGCGTCCCTTCGCTTCCACAACCCTCACAACTGCAGGATTATCTTCTTGCAAAAAAAAAAGAAAAAAAGATTGATACCAATTTTAATTTCTGTTTTGTAATCACATAATGATGCAGTGTGTAATCATGTGGATGCTAGCATACTTGCATCAGACTGAGGAAGCCGCAGAAAGAAGTCTGGATATTGGGACAGGTCAAAGGTGAGCCGAGCTGCAGCTGATGAGCGGTTGATCACTGCAAAGGGTACCGCTCTCTCAGAACCAATATGGACGCCGTAGAAATGAAAGAGGGCCTGTGTAGAGGGTAGTGAGTCAACCAGGGGGCACGCTATTCAAGTCATACAGTATAGTATCATGCAAAAGTAGTTGGCACGATTAGATTAGTTGTTTTAGCAAGGCTATAATTCTAATAATACTGTACAATATTATAGCATTATAGGCTGTAGACCCTTTGAAAATACATCAACAGTAATGAAAATGCATGCATGCATATACACACCAGTCCATAATGAATTTGAAGATGACATGACAACATATTGTTTCATGAATTGGAGAACTGGCTCTTTATTATACATTTAAGAGGTGTGAAGTATTCAGATGAATACAGGCTTTACTGAAAGCACGCCATTGATAAAAACAAATATACTACACTTTTCAACCTCTTTTAGCACACCACTTAAAATCCAGCCCTCCTCTACTGTCAGCACTTATAGGCTTTGTTACCATGACGACCATATGGAGTGTTGTATGTTTACATGTGCTACAAGTTACATCAAGTGAACAACAAACAAATGTATCTGTTTTTTTGTTGCTTTTTTCCCTTCAAATTTATTAGGCTTGACATGTGGTCACTAATTTACACTTAATGTATTTTTTTCAGTTATTTGTAGTTCTATAACTAAAGTGTATTTCTTCCAAACAAACTAAAATCCTGCCTAATAATTGCCTTAAACAGAAAGCTGTGACATTGCATTTTCTTTAATGAGAATTTCAGTATATACGGTATAAACAATATAAAATTACTTCGCATAGCATATATGATGGATTGTTTTTGTGTGTCAAGTTCTGAGTGAAGAATGTCAAGTAGCCCTTGCATCGTTGGATTTGTATACATGCAGCCCTCGGGAAAAAAGTTTGGACGTCCCTCGATCTAAATACATATAGAGGACCAAAACTGCCAAAATTCCAAATAAATAAATAAATGACTAAAAGTGAAAATAAAAATGGATACAAAAAAAATAATTCCCAAATTTAATACAAAAAATATTTATAAATGGAAATAAAAACAACAACAAAAATATATATCCATAAATACATTTAAAAAAAAGGAAAAATAAATACAAAAATAAAAAACGAGATTAAAAAAATAAAAATATATATCAAAATAAATAACTTGTGACTTGAGTTGCTCGACAACAAGTCGAGGTGACAGTGGACAAGATAGTCGTCCATTGCTGGAGCTTTCCATGCAAGCTGGTGAGACTTCCTTGTTCGCAGAGCCGCTCACTCGACCAATGAAAGGCGGTTTGCAACGGCGGAGTCCAACCCAAGGACCGTCCCCTCATTTGAATAACATTTCGTCCTGGCAAAACGTCCGCAGCATGAAATAAATAAATGTGAGAGCAGAGCGTTTTTATTTATTGATTGATATTTTATTCTATTTATATATTTATTTTTTGTATTTACTCCAACATTATTTTTATACGAGTCCGGGCTTCGGCCTTCCTGGGCCTGGATGGAGTTTGCATGTTCTCCCCGTGCTTGCGCGGATTTCCTCCGGGTGCTCCGGTTTCCTTTTCCGGTTTTGGTTTTTCGGTTTCCGGTTTACATTTCAAAGACGTGCATGGCAGGTTAATTGAATACTCTAAATTGTCCATAGGTGCGATTGTGAGTGTGGATGGTTGTTTGTCTCTGTGTGCCCTGCGATTGGCTGGCAACCAGTTCAGGGTGTACCCCGCCTATTGCTCGTAGTCAGCTGGGATAGGCTCCAGCACCCCCCGCGACCCTTGTGAGGACAAGCGGTTAAGAAAATGGATGGATGGATGGATTTATTTTTATTTTTTGAATCTCGTTTTTTATTTTTGCATTTATTTTTACTTTTATTTATTTATTTATGGATATATATATATATATATATACATATATATATTTATTGTTATTTCCATTTATATTGATTTATTCTTATTTAATTAATTTAATATATTTTTTTCTATCCATTTTTATTTTCACTTTTAGTCATTTATTTAGTTATTTATTTATTTTGAATTTGGGCAGTTTTGGTCCTCCATAAACACACACCCCAATACACAACTCATGTTTTACCCAACACATAACCTGAAGCCTCAGCAAAGTATTATGACCTTTCACTAGTTCCTAGCACCTACTTGTGCTCAAGTAGAAGCCCCGAGCCTCATGAATAAAAGACAGTGACACGAAATGTATTGATTGAGTTTTGTTAACTAGTCATGACACTCACCATACTGATGTCAACATTCGGCGGCTCCACCGATCCACCGACTCGAACCTCAATTGTCTCCATGTTTTTCACAGCTATCTGTATAAGCAAACACATTCACTTTGACCAAATGATCAGTTTTGTTCCACTGACTACTCGGATTTTATCTTACTGCAACTCTAGTGTCAAATTTGATGACAGAATCAGGGTTGAAATGAATCTTTAGAACAGTCTTCCCTCGGCTGGGTACCACTCCCTCGCACGGGATGACCACCATGCACGGCAGAGGACAGACATCAAGCACCTATAGCAGACAATCTTAGTCTTAATGTGGACGGTAAGAGATGTCAAAATTGTTGATGGTGGGCTTACTCGATAGTACGCATGGTTCTGGCCAGTATTGTGCAAGATTATAGTTCTGACAGAGGACATGTTGAGAGGCACAGACTCAAACATCAACCGGTTCTCTGCTAGTCGGATGCAAGTGGGGCCAACCTGAGAGGAGAAAACAATGAAAGAGAGCACTTACAATTAATTTGGCTCAACAAATGGCACAATGGTGGTTTATAATACCATACAAAAATTAAACTGAATGTGAATTTAATTAAAGTTTGTGCATCCTGATTAATTAATCGCAGCTTTCTGGTGTGTACGGCTTAGCCGCTAGGGGTACGGTATGCCGCAGTCATGCAGACACAATTAAAGAAGAGTTTCACAACTACTGGAAATTACTCACTAAGATGCAATTACTGTGGATTAGTAAAGTTTTCCCCAGAGGAGAAAGAATTAACGCCTGTGAGTTTGTTATATTGTCAGTCTACATGTGCATTGATCGTGTACAAATAGCCATTTTTGAAAAATATCAAATTTGCCAAATTTATAATTATAAGGTCCACGCCAGCGATATGTATTTCATCGCAGGATCACACAGAAATCAAAACTACAGTCATGAGGAGAATTTTCATTAGACACCTTAGCAAAGCAGTGTAGGCGTTGTATGTTGCCATCAATGCAATAGAGGTCAAAATCTCCGTCCTGAGGGGATGAAAAAGAGGCATGCCACACCACCTCACAATCCAGTTCACTGTATGGCTCCACTGTACCTGAAGAAGAGGAACACATTGGACCCAGTCCACTTAGAACAACATAAACTTATCCAAATTAAAAAAAAAAGTGCATAAAATCAATATGGCAGTGGTGACCGGTCAGGTCCGGAAAGGCCTTTTCTGCTGGCTAAACACTATAGAAGCACTGATCTATAACAGAAACCTAAATTGTTATATTTGTAGACTTGTGCAACTACATTATCTGAGCTTTTTAATTCTTTTTTTTTTCAACTTCTTGGTCACTTTTACATCATAAAAACTTGCATTTGAACTGGGGTGTGCATACCTTTCATATGCACTATATGTGGATATTCGATTTTTTTTGTGTGGATCCAATCAGATTTTAACCTCTGCGAGGCCATGTCAATTCCTCCCAAATCAATAGTGCTTGCACATGTAATTAAACATCAATGGGGCAGACCCTGAATCAGATTTCAAATTCATCCTCACAGGGAGCTCTCAATGGCGTCATGAGTTTTCTGTCCACTGATTGGTTGGTCACAGCAAAACCTGTTTACATATCTGTAGCAATTTGCACACATTAATACTGCCGAGCCCAGAAGAGAAACTTGATTACGGCACACTCTGAGGGCATCACAACACGTTTAATAATCAGCATCTCTGCTGAGTATTTTTTATTTATATTTTTTTAATGTTTTGTCATCATTAGTTGTTAAATAAATATTGACTCCTAACTCTTCCAAATGTGGCATAGTTGCCCCCCCCCCCCCCCAAAAAAAAAAAGTTGGATGAAGTCAGATAAATCTATAAAGGCCCTGAGACCGCCACTGCAATTATGAACACTGTCAGAACCTGTGGCTGGTCGAATAGAGAAGAGGATGCCACTCTCTGGAACAATAGGCCGCCATGTGAATTCTGCTGCCTGATTACGCGGGTTCCGTAGAGTAACTGAGCTTCGGTAGCCTGATGAGGCGAGCAGGTTTGCGTTGGGGCCAAGCATCAGCATGTGGGTAGACAATTCCAGGTAATTTCGGACAACCTGGGCCTTGACCAGAATCTGTCCAAGATGTTGCTGATTCACTGTGTAAGACACAGGTCTGGAGATCAAAAAATAGATTTCAACAAGACTGGTGTGGTTAGAAGTAAAGTAGATGTTATGTGACGTCCTCTTCCAACCTCTGGAAGTGACCCAGCTTGTTGCTTTGAAACGTCAGGATTACCACATTGTGGGAAACAGGTGCCAGCACGTGAGACAGGGGACATGAGCCCTGCAGCTCAGAGCAGTCCACCTCAAATTGGACTCGCAAAAACGATGGCAAGGGATTGATCAACTCCACCTTCCGCTCGCACACTGACTGTAAACACACCTCACCAAAGTCCAAAAATGTTGGGCCTTATGGGAAACCAGACAAAGCATAAGACACTAATGCCATTTGATATAAGTATATGGATATGCAGTATATTAAAAAACTGACCTATGATAACCTGGTAAAGCTCCTGCGATGTCAAAGTCCTGTCACAGTCTGCCATCTCCTGGCGAGTAGCTGGAACTGCAGGTGAATCTGCTGTGCCCTAGAATAATAATAATAATAATAATAAAAAAAAACTTTTTTTTGCATAGAAAAATATTATAGCATTAATTGACTAGTCTGTGGATCATGTTGCTGACCTGCCTGGCACTGGGGGCCCTGCCTTTGAGCAGGACACAGGAAGTATAATTCTGTCTCCTACTTGACTTCTGATAGGCTTTCAAGTCACGGAGGAGAAGCTTAGGTGGCTCAAGGCCTTCAGCAGGTATCATCCCCAAGTTGTCCGTTTGTTCTTCCAATCTATTAACCAAACGTTAGATTGGTTTGCATCACATACTTTAATTTAGACCATTTTTATAAATATCTTTCGTTTTACTTTGTCTTGATCTTCTGCATGCGTGTTTGTCTGAGCTGCTTGAGGAAGTCGGTGTAAATCTGTTTATGTAGACGTCTTTGCTCTGCCTCCTCCCAAGTGAAGCCATAATCGGAATCCACATAGCTGTATCGTTGTACTCCGGTGAAGATGGTCCTGAAGAATGTAAAAACAGGGGCTAGGCATTTTGTCATCTTTTTGGGGGGAATGTTTTACAGTAATTCCTTTCAAACCTTACCTAAACTGTGTGTATGGTGTAGCTGGTCTGACGCTGGTGGCTCGGTCATTCGGCAAAGCCAGAAACTCCTCATCAGCTAATTTCTTCCTTTCATGCATGTGGAAGTTTGTCTTACGAGCGCTGACCACGGCAGCGCGCACCATTCCATAGCAGCAGGCCAACTGACTGGATGAAACATGAGGACGTAAACCGGTGGGATTGGTCACTATTGGTGTAATACCTAAAAAAAATAATAATAATAAAAAAGTCAAATGACTTGTATTACATGAGCCGAGGTTATGTTTTCATTGAGAATTCTGGTGAATATGATGACATTTTGTAAACAATACATAGGATTATGATGGGCTGAACTGAAAAAAAAAACATGCCAAGTATTTGCAACGAGAATGTTAACAAACGTAAACATCGGGACTGTTTTTTTCCTCCCCTTCCTTATTTTTTTCTTTTTAAACTCATTTACTCCCTGACATTTTCACTGAAGCAACCCCCTTCGCACCCAGCTGTTCTACTGAATTTTGACTGATTTTGCAAGACCCGCAGAATATTGTGTTTCATTGCTATAAAAACATGGAACCCACCAAAAGAAAGATTAGAATCTCTTTTTCCATCAGAAAAAAAAGTATATTTGTATCTGTTTTCATTTTGCAGCAATTAGCATTAGAATATAGCTAAGGTTCATCATTATTCACAAATCTGTTTAGAACTGTGGGTAAATGAGCTTGTTTGCAACATGGCCCTGGTTGATCTCTTATACTCTGCTGCCACCTGATGGTCGTTTTTGTAATTACTGCCATTGCGTCACCCGTTCTCTGCAGTTCAGAGGCTGAATCAAAGCTCTAGCCTAAAATAAACATAAAAAAGATATAAACACGTCTGTGGGACAACATTTAAAATAGAACTTATTTCTACGTTTTTGGGAGCAAATTAGTTCATCAAAGAAAATTGGGGCACCATTTCATGACCCATCAGGCTTCCCATGCTGTCGTTATTTTTATGTCTCTAGGACGGGTTGGCATGTGCATTGAACATTGTGCGGCAATTTGTGCCAATTTACACATTGGAAGCTAAGATTTATCCACAGGTTGGAAACTTTTGATCCGAAGTATGTGCCCCTAAGCATGAATACATAACAACAATAATAATAAATAATATAGTAAATGGATGGGCGGATGGTCAATAATTTATTTATGATTTCTCAAGTTGCGGTTTATGGATCCCAGTTTGACAACAACTCTTTTACTATCATAGCGATAACAAATGTGTTGGGGTTGGGGGACGCCTGGACTGAATGCTCTTTAAATTGAATCATCCCAAAGTATTTGAGGAGTTTGGAATATTTACCAGGATTTAATTTAGGAGAAGGAGGTGTCATCTCAATTTTGCAGATGGCGGACAGGTGTAGTGAGATCGTGTAAAAGCTGCCAAGTTTTAATTCTGCATCATCCTCACTGGTGTCATTAGCCCTCTGGCGAGCGACGTAGCCCAAAACATCAAGTTTCTGGCACATTTGGTAAGTCCCCTGCTGCCGTGCGTTGAAATACAAAACTATGTCCTGAGGAAGCAAGAGACAGAACATAATTGCCCCGATGTATTGCACTGCTGGGCTTCAATGTACAGTGCCGTGAAATTCCTAAACTTTTCCAAATGAACCAATATTAGATAATACATTTGTGTACAGTATTAGCTTTGTGTTTAAATACATCCGCCCAGAATTCCCACTGAGTAAGTACATTTGTGAGTAATTCGAAACAAGACCATCTTTATTTCAGTATACATACGTATTGTGACATTTTTGTTTAAGGTGTGCCAAATGGGTACAAGTATCCGAGTGCAAACATTTACAAACATTATGAAAAAGTCTCCAAACGTTGGGAAACATTAAATACACAGAGTCTTACCTGAAAAAGTCCAGGGGCAATAGTGCCGGAGCAGGGCTGAGCGCCAAAAAGCGCCAACTTTCGGAAGCGGAAGTGAATAGGAAGATGCGGAGAAAGATTCTGCAGCACGCAAAGGTGTTCCCCACGCTGGCCCACCCCACAGGTGGAAAAGTCAAACCTATTGGAGGGACTTGGAACCAGAGCCACAGGCAACCCGGTGCCCGTAACCGCCAACTCGACAGTACTGTTAGCTAGCAAGAGACAAGTGAAAAGAATATTATTCATTAAATTCTCTCATCCAAACCAAATTTTTAACCCACTCAAGCACAAAGAAACCAAAACCGAGATTTTAACATGAACCTCAAAACTCAGACATAATACCACATGCCCCGGTCTTTAATGATCCCAATATTGGATTGTTTACCAAATTAATGTAATATAATCATTTCTATACACCAGCAACTACAACTAGAATCAATGTGTCAAAATAAACTCTGAACGAAAAAAAGTGTGTGTTTGTGAATACCATTTTTGTGAGTGAAGCCATGTTTGCTTCTAACTGAGTCCAGGTGTAGAAAAAGACAGTAGTCCTGTCGACTGGCTTGGCATCGAGGCCTCACATGTAATCTGAGGGCGGGAATTTAGCGATTTCTATGAGTACCAATACTGTAGCGCCTCGAGATATGAATTTAATTTGTTTTGTGGCCCCCCTTAGAACATCATCTTTCTCAGTTAAAAAGAATGGAAATGCCCTTAATCTCTTCCAGCCACCTGCTCCTCCCCTTAATTTTTTTTTACATGTAATTTGATAAGAAAAATAGCACTCTACAATATTGTACTTTATAAAAATGTACAGTTGTGACATACTAGTGATGAATTCAAATGTAAATATGTAAACTGTTGCCATATGATATATTTTGCTTCAATTCGATGGCCATTGTATGCACCTTCCGATGTGCGTGCATTGGCCACTTTGGGGCAGTATAATACAGGCATGATTTTACATGTTGGAGTTGGTCACAAGAGCTTAGAAAGTCGCAGTAATGTCCGTCAGTCTTTATGGAGGATATAGAATAATATATTGTTAAATTATCTGAGTACATGTATTCAAACACAATTTTAGGTTTACCTATGGAAAACGGGGCTGAAGCGTACTGCCACAGTACTTTTCTTGTACGGTCCCAGTCGACCTTGGTTCGGAATACACTCCACCACCGGACATGGGCAGCGGGGTGCAGGGCTGCGCCGTTGCATTTTGGCCAGCAAAGCCAAGTCTGTGCTCTTGTCAAGGTTTGCTCCCTACACAGCATCATCATCGTCATCACATTCCACGTTCCGACATTCATTGCAGTTCTGCAGCCATTTGCCAAAGACTTACACTTTCGGCTCCGGCGGCAGAACCCGCAAGTAAGCAGACCCAGTCGCATGCTTGGGGTCCATTGTTTTTCAAAACCACACGCTCCACACGTGACGTCCCAAAGTAGACAGGTCCGAAGCAAAGACAGGACAGGGGGGCCCCCTGTAGAATTTCAGAAAGATGATAAAGACATTGTGTAGCAAGGGGACGGTGATAATTAGCTGCATTACCTGTGAGTCCAAGATCTCAAGATGTTGTTCAACCACTTGAGCTCTGATCCTGAGAACCACAGTGGAGCAATTCTGAAGCCTAACGCTAGTAAGGTAGACACACAAAGCAAAATTAGTCAAATGTTTTACCAGGACAAAGAAGCGCCCCCCCCCCCCCCCCCCCGACATTGTTACTTTTTAGTAATCAAGACAATGCACAAACTACAAAAAAAAATTCTGCTGAATATCATTCATTACTTACACGAATTTCATGCAGATCCAAGAAAGAAAAAATTTAATGAAGACAAGCTTACAGGGCCTTTTCGTCAACTTGTCTTGGTTTGTCAGCATGTAGTTCAACTGTCAACCGCCTGGTGGCACCAGCCGCTACAACTCCACTGCAAGGAGAAAATCGAACCAAAGAATCTCCACTGTGCAGCACCTGGAACAGACCTTTAAACAACATACGCACAAATGAGATCAAAATAAAAGCGTACATTATATAATAACCTAAAAGTCCAATTCAGAGTCAACATTTGACATAATAATAATTATAATGAAAAAATTGCTAACTTTTTTCCTTGCTTTTTTTCCCTATTAAGTCTCTCATTTGTACTTAAATTCTTTACAGGTGTTTTGACACTGCCACGCAGTGTTTCTTATCCTTTACTGAGCCAAAGCACATATCTTACATGAGAAAAATCTCATGGAACCTCACAAAGCAAAAAAGTCACAAAAATTATACTGAAGTATATGATGACGTGTGTTGGCAGGGTGGTACTTGAAGCACATTTAATTGTTGCTCTACATTGGTGATATTGGCATACCTCTCTCACAACACAATGTGCCAGGGCAATGCTTCAAGAGTTCTCTAATAGCCACCTGAAATGATACGGCAAAGATGAACCTTAATTACCTGATGCTGTTCCTCGGTTAGTGATAGGAATAAATCTGCTGATAATCTGACTGCTGGCAGGAAGAAAGCCGAAGTCCAAGTCCGAGTCCATGAAAAGGGCGCAAGCCCGAGGAGAACTACATGAACGCATTCACAAAAATAAATGAAACAAATAGCAAATATTCACACATCTTTGACCGTGACTCAAAAAAATGTGTTGCTTCACAAATAATGCTTTCTTACATCTGCAGTGGGACCTCAATAGCTTCCGTTGCATCTACATGAACATAAATGTAGTCTGTGACTGCCCCTTCTTCTTCAGGGATGAACTCCAGCAAGCCACTCACAGACAAACCAGGTGCCACATTCTTAGCACATCTGGGTGCTGAGAACTTAAACACCTGTGTGAAAACAAGAAAAGAAAGAACAATACAAATCCACTCACCCAATCATTCATAGAGTTGCAAGAAATAGTATAGGAACTGTTTAGAATGACCTGGATCTCTGCATAAAATGTGACTTGATCTTCATTGAAGTCATAACACAATTCAAAAATGAACCGTGCAGGAAACAAATTACTGCTCCAAGAGCTAATTTTAATCTACCAAGAATCCAATCATTGTGATGACATTGGAAGTGTTAGTTAAAGCTGCCAGCCCTATTATAAACCACACAGTTATGAGTTTTCTATTCTCAAGAGGGATTCGGCATTTCCCGATGAATATCCACAACTAAGAATTATTAACTTGCAATAAGCAGGAAAGGTCGCAGAAGTACCTCTAAAAATCTTGATGTTCATGAGTCCATGGTAAAACAGATGTGATGGAGAAAGTTAATCACTGTTACTACTTTCAGGAATGTCGGTATGCTGTGGGATGACCTCAAGAAACGATTCACAGCAAACATCTCAAGAATATTGCTGCACTGTCCGAAACACTTTTGAGAAGAATTGTCCAAAGTTCTTCCTGACTGTTTTGCAGATCAGCAGGAAACATTTTGTTGAGGGTACTGCTGCCATGTGAGGGCTTAACCACTTACTAAATCCAAAAGGTCACATACTTTTTCCATTCTGGAGAGTGACATTTACGTTTATGCTTAATGATAACATGGAAGGAAAAAAAAGTCTATAATTGTGTGTGATGAGTTTAAATAAATAGCACATTGTTGTGACTTAGATGAGGATTAGATCACTTTATTGAGATAATTTTGTTGTGCAGAAATCCAAGTAATTATTTTGTCACCATTTTTTTCTTGAACCGTAGTACTCATTGCTTCCAATCTGTAAAACATGTGTACAATTCTCAACGTACTAGACTACAGACTGAAAACAATACTACTACACATGACAAAAGGAACCTCATTATTCGGAGAAGAAATACAATTAGGCCTTAATTGGCTTCATCTTAATGGAAGCTAACGAGTGCATTGTTCAACTGTTACTTGCTAGCGAGTGCATTGATAAACTGTTTTACTTGAGACAGTCTGACAAAATTTCAATATACTTTACCTTTAACTTGGGGCTTTCAAAGAATATTTCCCTCGTGATTCTGCCAACATTAGTAGCTGTGATGACAGTCTTGTAGACCTTGCCTATTTGTACGTCTTTGAATTCGACGAACGGCGGATCAACATTAATGCAGCGTTTGGCCATTATTAAGTCTCTTGGTATTTATAGATCTCCAAAGCACCCGATAAAAGTCATCCGTCTCTTTCCCCCTTTCTTTCTTTTTAGCTATTGCTATGGTAACATTAATTGCGTAAACGACCAAATAGTACACACGTTGATAAACATCTAAATGTTATTACGCAGCGATACGTATAGCGCGTGACGTTTAAGCTGTCTTTTAAATTGGAAAGGAATGTTTTCGAAACTGACTAGTCAAAGTGTAGATCCCGAGTCAAACATCTTGTTCCGAAAATTAAATAAGCATATGTCTCGCAGACCGACACTCATGTTCGAAGCCGACGTTACCTTGACAGAGGTAAGACGCTACGCGTGTTGCCATGGAAACGAGTCGACTCACTAAGCTTTTACAAACTTCAGCTTAAGTACAATAAATAAAACACGGTGTCTTGTTTCTCAATTCCAAAATGGAAGCAACAGGTGGTGAAATAGCGAATCTGCGCTAATGCATTTAAGTTTGTTATTTTGTATCAAAATTGAAGATAGCCAGGTGGGAAGTAAAGTACCTTAGTACTAGCATGCGTTACTGTACTTGCGTAAATGTCTGTTACTATGACATGGTCATAAATTATATACACATAATCGAAGGAAGTTAGTGGTGGGAAATAACCAAGTACAAATATTTGTTACTGTATTTAATTAAAAGCAGACAGTGGTGGTTGTTTCATGACTTTATACCCAAATTAAAGGTATCCAGTGTTGGGAAATAAGAACAAATACTTTCTTGCTGCACTTACATAAAAAAAGAAGGAAAAAACACGTTAGAAAAAGGAGATTATTTTACATTCATTGCTGGAGTAAAATATACTTAGCAGAGTGTTGTATCATGAAATCAAATTAGAACAAATACAAATTAAATACATCGATTTTTCTCAACAATGGAAATCAATTTGGCATCTCCCATATTTCATCATCATAAATATTGGTAGATTTACTTTCATAAGGTACCATTGAATCATGGCTATGGTGATCACTGGTGGCTGTTTTTTCTTCCTGATCCTCTGCAACCTGCTCTGCACTTGCAAGAGAATCCACAGGATAATTGTTGGATTTTTGCACGCTCCGATGACCACTTGGTAACGTAGATTCGACACCTGGACATGATAAACCAGAGCCTGCTTGGTCACATGTTGTTCCAGACTGGCTGTCTGTTGAACCAAGTAGAGTTTTGTCATCAGGTAGACCAGAGTCAGCTTGGTCAGCAAGTGGTTCCTGGTCCAGACTATTCTGTGTCAAGCAGTGAACAACTGTGATCTTGGTTGTCTCGTTAGCTGGACCGATCTCTGCGTTTTCCATTGCCGATGAAGTCCCACCCTCAATAAAACAACTCTTGCTACCATCAACAGAATCAGACAAAGTCCCGCTTTCAATCCTGACTTTGTGGTCTGAACTTCCAGGAGCTTGCGTCCGTTTGATCCCCAGTTGGGGTTGAGTTTTCTTCTCCAACCCAAAGAAGTCATTTCGGACGACATATCGAACACACTGCAGGAGAACGTTTCTCTCATGGCGGATATCGGAGGCAAGTAGCTGAACCAAAGAACAAACAAAAAAAACAGGCTCAGCATTTTCTCAAAAGTAAATATACGGAGTTTGATAATAAGCACGAGTATATTGTATGATACCGGATATTTTTAAAAGTCTGGGAAAAAAATGAGTGGCTGCTCCTCACCATCTCAAGTAGAGTGGGCCGCCGTTTCTGCGGCATGTCATGACATCTACGCCGACCTCGCCTTCTTCCTCTTCTCCCTCGTCCGCTTGGGTTGTTTGGCGCGTTCAAAGCAGACCAAGGACAAGACACTTTGGATGCTTGCGTGTCCTGTGTTGAGTTTTTGGTGTCCATGAAGGGTCTGTTCTGGACTAGCAAATCCTTGTTTTCTTGGACCAGTACTTTTGCTGTTTGTACGGTAGAGTCTGAAAACAGAGAGAAACGTTTAAAATCCTCACACTAAATATGAATATAAATATTATGACTTGCACATGAACAAGCAAGGGTGAAACAGTTAAACCTACCCTGTGCTTCATCAGTATCACTGTCGCTCATGGAGCCATAGCTGGCTACAAGAGACGCCATTGCGCTGCTCATCTGTTTCGGGACCACAACAAGGCCAGCGGTCCTGGAGTCAGCATCCGCGTCATCTTTGTCGGACTCTGATGGAAAGGGATGGGAAAAAGTCTTATGACCTAGGGCTGAAAGATTTAGAAAAATTAACTAATTATGATTTTTGTCCCCTCAAGATTGCAACTGCAATATGCGATTATTTTTTTTACAAGGTCCTTTTCCCATTTTTTGAAACAAACACCAGCAATAAATTAATCTGTATTACAATAAACAGTATGATATGGATCATACATAAATGTTTTGGTTTTATAGGTTATGTTTACACTACAATAAAGGGAAATGAAGCATGAAGAAATGAAAGACAAGTTTATTTATCTACAGTACATCAATTTGTTAACTTACTTAACACTTTGACTTGCAGTCTTTGAAGCGCCCACTTTGACAACTTCGCAAAATTATACCAAGGAGAAACCTAAATGTGATTCCAGCAATAAAGCAAAAAAAATTAATAAAAATTAAAAATCTTTTGCTTTTTTTATTTTATTTTTTTGGCACGTTACAGACCAAGTCAGTAACTGAATTACAAATAATTTGTTTGTGCATTTTTTTTTTTTATCATTGTCAATTCAAAAATCACATCCTGCTTTTGAATGTAGGGGTGGAAATTAAAACGTTTTTTGATCTGAGACATTAATTAATCCATAACACAATCAACATATTAATCGATTATTAACTCATTCACTGCCATTGACGGCTATAGAGTTTAACGGTTTATATTGTTTAGTTTAACATTTTTTTCCCACTTTTGTTAACAAGAGTATGAAAATTTAGGATTTTTTTTGTACATTTAGAACAGATATAAAATTTGTGATTAATGAGTTAACAAGTGAAGTCATGCAATTAATTACGAAAAAAACTAATCGCTTGATGCTCCTAATTCTTAATAATCTTTTCTTCTTTCTAAAGTAATTTTATTTTTTATAATCTTTTTTTTTTTAAAGAAAAGATTAAGAAATTAGGGGCGTCAGGCAATTATTTTTTAAAATCATAATTAATCACATGATTTTACCATCCATCCATCCATCCATTTTCTTGGCCGCTTTTCCTCACTAGGGTCGCGGGGGTGCTGGAGCCTATCCCAGCTGGCTTCGGGCAGTAGGCAGGGTACACCCTGAACTGGTTGATGATTTTACCAATTCTTCACAATTTTTTTTATAAATAAACCTATAAATCTAGGTTTTCATACTCTTGTTAAAAAAAGTGGGAAAATGTTAAACTAATAGAAATACAGTGATACCTCAGCTCACGAACTTAATTGGTTCCCAGAAAGTGTGTGAGGTGAAAAGTTCGTCTTCCAAACATTTATTTCCCATAGGAAACCATTAAAATGAGAATAATCCGTTCCCAGGTCCCCATAAAACATAATTTTCTACTAAATAAGCCTTAAAACTACACAAAATATACCTTATTTTATGTATAATAAATGTGCTATTGTATTGTAATTAAAGAAATACACTGTACTGTATAATAAAGTCCTTTTATTTGCCTTTGTGATGGTAGTTGATGGCTTGATGGAATGGAGTGGGAGGAGGGAGGGAGGGAGGGAGTTACTGTTTGGAAGGAGAGTCACCTTCCATAAGGACTGTAGGTAACTCAACCTCCGGTGTGGCTTCTCTTCTTTGCTTCTTAGGAGACTCTTTATCCTTTGTGCTGACTAAAAACCTCTTAATTGACACCTGTTGCTTTCTGAGTTGTAAGGTCTTACGAAACTGAGGCATCAGTTGCCGTGCTTTCTCGGCGATAATACCCTCACTCACACTGTCCCCTGGTAGCTGCTTTTCATTAATCCAAATCAACAGAAGTTTTTCAACCTCTTCTATTGCCTGAGACTGTTGCTTAGACAACACAGAAACACCCTTAGCCACACACGCACCCTTAATAGCTTCCTTGTTCTTAAGGATGGTAGCAATGGTAGACTTAGCGTACTGGTACTGGGACGCTAAGTCACACAAACGCACACTTCGTTCGTGTTTTTCGATGATCTCCTTCTTCTGCTCGACCGTAATTTTCTTTAAGGTCTTCTTAGGCTTAACACTAGCCTGTGGTTGGGTCTTTTTCAGTCCCATGATAGCAAAAGTACACTCCAAAATGCCTACCAAACACAAACCACGTCCGCACTCAAAGAAAGGGGGTGATGAACTGGGACGCCGTGAGCGTGCGTCAGCTTCTCGTGATTTCTTGTGTCGCGTGATTTGGTTCGTCCGCCGAAAACTAGTTCGTCAGCTGAGACTATATGCTCGCGAATTTAATGTTCGTGAGGCGAAAAGTTCGTGAGCTGAAGCGTTCGTCAGCCCGAGGTATCACTGTAGTTCAAATGAATGTTTTACGTCTATAGCCGTCAATGGCAGTGAATGAGTTAAAATAATTGTTAGTTCTATTACTTGTATAAAATACAGTAAATAACCTACTGACCGACCAAAATAAAGCAGTTTGGTGTTTTCCCCCTAAATCGCATTCTACTACACTGTGATATTGATTTGAATTTGATTAATTGCTCAGACCTACACACAGGGCCAGTTTGAGACATCGTGTAGCATTCCTGCACTCTCTCACCGATGTCACTTTTGACCAACACTCCCAGTGGGTCACCATTCTGGCCAGGCTGGATGAGGGGTGGCGGTCTCTCAGCTGCAGCGCCGGCGTCGGATGGATGCAAATTTTGGTGACGTTGCCCCTGGAACCTCCGATGACCTCTCCCACGCCTTGTGCCACGTCCTCTGCCTCTCATGCGTCTATACAACACAGCATAAAAGATGGTCAAATCCTGAAAATAGTTTGACTTGGGCAGCAATTCCATGAAGCCTTGCTGACAATAATGGCCCGTTCTCACTCAGCCAAGGCCAAACAAAGTTTGAACATTTTTTTGAAGTTTTAGAGTCAACTACCCAAACTGAGCCGTCTCCAGAACAGCTCCCGTCTTTTCCCGTTCCTGCATCAGCTTTCTCTTTTTCTCAATATTCTGTAAAGTTGGATAGTTCCTGCAAAGAAGAGTCAAAGTTCCCGTCATTAACTACCAGCTCAAGATTTGACCGCATCTATTTGTGAATACACACTTGCGCCTGTCCTCTCTCCATTTTGCAATCTCTTCTGCAGTGTCCAGCTTTATTCTTTTCATTCCGGGTGCATGCGTCTGCAAAATTGCAAGCTATATTATTAGCAAAGGGCACAACATAATGCTGCATTCACACCAAAACCGGAGGGAGGCGTTTCGGCGCCGGGTTTGCATTGTAGTCAATGTACTTTACGCGGACCGGAACCAAAGTGCGTGGGGCAGTGCGGAGGATGCGATTAGCGCGCTAGGAAGCGGTGCGGCAAAATCCACACATTCTTGACGAAAATCCGCACACTCGCCAAAGTTGAAAAATGTGAACTTTTTTTGTATTTTGCCTCACGGTAGCAAATCGGCTTCAACTACCAGCTACGTCACACACAGCACCCTGTCTGCTGTCACCCCCGGCGCAACAACACGGCCAACGGGGACAGAATGGTGGGCAAGTAGCATACAAGTGCTGGTAAGTGAATTTACCTGCTGTTGAACTGTTTCGAGGTAGCAGCAGTGTTTATCATCCATGCCAAAGTTATTTAGCGCAACTGCCGGTCGCCCGATTGCCACTAAAAAAGCGGAAGTGCTATTACGTACCTCAAAAACCTCTCGCTGCTGGAGAAAATAGTGCCCAGGAAAGAAGTGGAAGTAGTCGACAGTGCTCTCTTTTTGTTGACTCGTAAAGTGCTCGACAGTCGTTCACCAAGGGACACGCCTCCTCCTCTCCGTTGTGCGCGAATGCATGAATGAGCGGCAATCGTTCCAAAAAACACTAGCAAAGGAAGCGTTCCAAATCGCCTTTTGGGTTTTGGTGTGAATGTACCATAACAGAGGTAAAAGTATTCTGGTCTTTTCTTACATTTTTCCAATGAATGTTGACTATTTTTTCATGTGCCGTGAAACTGCAGTCCGGGACGGAACACTAAAAGGTAGGAGACTTGGTATTAAAAGCAAGCATTCTGCTGGCGTGAAGCAGGCAAAATCTGGGAGTGAAATACAAAAAATTACCTTGACATGTTGAGCAACATGCTCGTCATACTTCTCTTGGTTTTTGAATCCACGGTCACATGTGTCACAAAAATACTTAAACTCAGGCTCCATTTTGATTTGACGCTAAAAGATAAAAAGGGAGGTATTTCATATTCGCATATCAAGACAACAACCCAGTGGCATAAAGGATTTAAAACAATACAATCACACTGACCTTTTTCCCACGGTTGCCTGCAGGTTTACTCCCATTTTGTTGTCCAGTGTGATACCATTCACGACCTGAATCAATTTAAGAGAATTACTCAGTTATCATGAAAATGTAGAGGAATAATTAAATTCTGAGGTCTTATTATGAGTGACTAAACATTTGCACACATTCCAGTACAATGATTAGGTATCTGAAATGATTTTCATTCATTTTTTATTGGATGTACTGTACTTGATTTTGGCATGCTCCACATACTGATCTGCTAATTGCAGTATATTGAATAAGTGTTTAAAAGATACTACATTTACACGTGTTTTGTAATTTTCCTCATATGCGTAGTTAGATATTGTAAAGCTTAAACAGATCATGACATATTTGCTAAAAATGTCCATCCTGTCATGGTCCACTGTGTCCACAAGCTCACGTATTTTGCTGTTCTGCATGTACGTTGACTGCTTGGGGTGTGTAAGGATCTCGAGTTGACCAATGTTAATTTTAAAGCACATATTATCTATTTAATGAATGACATTCCATGGAAAACGCATGAAAATGGACAGGCTCAAATACACCACATGAAGATCACGCAGTCATTTGCACGTTTATTTCATTTGAAGAACACGCTCATAACGTTGGCGCTCACCCGCCTCACCGTGTGAATTCTGAGATCCATGGTTTTGTGACGGGACAGCAGCTCCTGACGCTGGTCGGTGGTTCCAGTTCGTTTGGCTGCCGTAGGCCCAGGTGGGCTCGGGTTCGCAGGGTGACTCAAGCCAAGTCCACATGCTGGGGTGGAAGTTGCTTTTTGAGGCGGGCGGCTGAGGCTGTGGCAGTTGGATGGTGTTCGGAGGAGGACAGTCGAAGTTAGGTGGAGGATAGGAGCCAAGTTTATCCATACTGCACACAAAAGTCACAGTCTCGCTATTACAATAAAAATAAATGTAACAATCCGCGTCTAGCAGATTTCACATGTGCTTGTTTTTGCTCCAATCTTCTTCTCTTGGTGTGTGACGGTTGGCGATTACAAGTGTGATGCGCTACTACCACCTACTGGTACGTTTATTTATGTACATGTATTTATTTTACCAGATCTGTTACCTTTAGATTTAGAAACCTAAAATACAGTCTTTGAAAACATTGACTACAGCATTTTGCAATATAGTGTTTCTTCAATATAATGTGATTGTAAGCTAAATATTATTTACTTTCTTTTTTTATTGCAATATGCATATACTTACCGAAGATGCTAAATAAAAAGGACCGTGAAAGATTGATTGATTGATTGGTTGATTGGAGAAAGATTGGTGATGAGAATGAGTCACGACCAATTTTAAGAAAAACGAGACAGAATGTGTTGTGGTTGTTGCTGTTGTTGGGCTCTTGAGCACGAGCATCCTGTCATGACTTTAATGCGCATGAGAGAAAGTTGCGGTGCTCAAAAATGTAGACGTTATTATTATTCAATTGTGCAAAGTACCACCAGAGATAAGTGGCTCACTCATCTTATTCACGAATAACTGTTCATGTTCTGAATGCTTTAATTAATTAATTCAATTGACTGGAAACTCTTTTTGTGGAATATTTGATGCAGCCGAGACACACACAGGCTGTCACTGACATCCTGTCAGTAGGAGAGTTACAGAAAGACTCATGAAACGCACCCACTGTCAATCTCTTCTCAATCTCAAACATCATTCACACAAAAGACAGCAACATATGTTGACAGTCAGTGAATAATGGATCCCAAATACAAACAAATAGCAACAGCCACGCTACATCTGACGTTTTACGGCAAATCGTTCAGTTACATTCATGTCCTGCAGAGGGCAGTAACATAATGAATTTCATCCACGCGTGCAGTTTTTTGTGCCCAAAGAAGTAGTTGCGAATCGTGGCGTGCATTTCACAGTCACAGAACGTTGGCGTGGAACTCAATTAAACTTGGATGAACATCGCTTCGAGAGAACACAGGCTTTTTTAAAAACAAGGAGCATCCCACGCCTGCTGCGAAAATGCTCGTCTTGTTCGAGACCGCTGCAGGCTATGCCGTTTTTAAAGTACGTAATCAAACTCCTCTGTTTTAAGGCGTGTGGCAACGTGGGTTAGCTTATGTTAGCATTTTCGCTAGTTGCTAAGATCATTTGTAGCTTCGGTGGGGCTTCGTTTTTTTTAAATACATATATATGAACGGTTTTATCTGATATTCAGCACAATGTAGGATAATGCGTAACTGTAATCCACTTTATGGATTACAATGTGTGACGTTTGACTTGTTAAAGTTAGTAAAGGCTGTCAGCAGGCCAAGCAACCACGTGTGTGCGCACTCACGTGGCCCAACTGGATCATTTCTTACCATTACCGTGGTTTTGGTTCCGTCGTTAATTTCATGTATGTTAGTTTTCCTGTAGACGTGTAGCTTTTCTCGTGTTTTTGTAGTAAAAGCTTGTTATAGTGCTAACAAACATAATGGTAACCTGAGCTGTGCATAATGAGTCTTAACAAGTATATATATTTTTAGGTTCTTGATGAATCCAAACTGCAGCAGGTCGACAGTTTGTACAAGGAGTTTGAGACTCCCGAAAAGGCAAATAAAATGTAAGTGAATATGCCGCATGGGAAAGTAGTGGCAGTCAAATGCAGTGTTTCCCAACCATTATTGAACCAAGGAGCATGTTTTACATTACAAAAAACGCGCACCACCAAACAAAAATGACACAAGAAGTATTCGAGTGTTGGCTCACTTCTCTTAAGTCATGTCATTTATAATAAGCCTTTCACTGTACTTATGGCTTTGTTGTAAATTGTACTTTAATGCCGTGTAATGGAAGATAATTTAATTTCTCTCCATCTCGCAAAAATACATTTGTATTCACTAATTGTAGGACCAATTAATTGAATTTGTATAATTTCCCACAGCATATCGATCATCTCTGATGGCACAAATATGCTGCTGTACAGTGGTTGGGAATCACTGGGCTGATAAAATACAACGTATCTTACAAAACTCTTTATCAATCCAAAGTTATTGTTTTTCATGGTGATGGTGAACGTCTCGTTAATAGCCAATTATTGTTTTTCAGTGTGAAACTAAAGCACTTTGAAAAGTTCCAGGACACAACTGAGGCCTTGGCAGGTAAGTGACACACACCCTGTTATCCAGAGCCTAAACATGTCACATATATGGTCTGTGATGCATGTTATTGTTTCTGAGTTAATGGTGAAGTATGTCTTACTCGTCACTACCCCTAAGGCTACAAACTGCACATTTTTTCATGTGATGAGTAAAGATAGACAGTTGGCGATAAAACTCTATATTTTCCAAAAACATGTACATCCTTTCATTAATGCAGTTTTGTTTACTTACTCTACTCAGCTGCCACTGCCCTTGTCGAGGGTAAAATGGGTAAAAGTTTGAAGAAGGTGTTGAAGAAGGTGGTTGCCAAGGAGGCTCATGAGCAGCTGGCCATCAGTGATGCGAAACTGGGTAGTATCATCAAAGTAAGTGATTCTACTACTGTATGGATACTTTTTCTTAATTGGAATATTGTTGGTAAAAATCACATTTCCCTTGTTCTTAGGAAAAGCTGGATCTTAGTTGTATCCACAGTCCTGCTGTTGCAGAACTCATGAGGTGCATCAGGAGCCAGATGGAGGGCCTCATCTCAGGACTTCCACCCAGAGAGTTGAGCGCCATGTCCCTAGGCTTGGCTCACAGGTAGGCGTTGATGCACTTTTTGTGTCATCTTGTCAACCGCTGTCTATGATTACACCATGCTGTCTGAAACATCCTGTCGATTTTCCTCAGCATTCGTCACTACCACTGAGGGCGGCGCTTTCTCTCATGGGAAAGCCAAAAGTTATGTTTTGGCATACGTTGGTTTCATCACCCTCTTTTTTTCTGTTTCTCCCCAGTCTATCCCGCTACAAGCTGAAGTTCAGCCCTGACAAGGTGGACACCATGATCGTGCAGGCTATATGTAAGTTTGATGGAGTTATTCAAGTCGGTTCTTGCCACAGAAGAGTGAGGAGCAGCTGATTTATTTCTAGTGCTTGGTCTCACTGAAGTTGGAGGTTTCAGCGTAACCAACAAAAAGTGTGCTATGATTGGACCCCGCGAAATGCTCAGATGATTGGTCTAATTTGCAATGAATGTCGCCAATTCCAGCAGGTTCTGCCATGTATTTAAAATGTGTTTTGATACATTGAAAGTGAGTAGGAAGGGTCAAACTATTAAAATGTTTCTTTAATATGGTCACTCCATATAACAGATTGTCACTTGGCACAGGAAAAGTGAAGAACGACGCTTTACTGTTAGAAGCAAAACCCAAATAAGTACACATATCTGCCTCTGAACAAAATGGTTGATGAGCATTTATTCTAAAACTTGCCTCTCTAAACAGGAGGGGAGTTTGAGGCATGACCTATCAATGTCCTCACATCCCTTCCCCTCAAAATAGTTTCATTTCATGGGATTAGTGTAGTGATGGGACGATGATACCTCAAGGAGTGTATTGACACATTACACAAACTGTATTGACACTGTGTTGGTCACTCAATAGTGACCTCTGCTGTAGATCTAAAATCATTGCAGATAAACAAAATGAAAATAAGATGCTAAAACGTGCATGCTGTAAACCTTAATATTAGCTTATGAATTTATATTTATAAAATAAATTTAATAAATTTTATTTATTCACTTGCTAGTCTTTTACTTAAAATATGATCCCATCTTTGTATAATTTCAGTTGGTCCATTTGCTTGCTGAGTTAAGTTGTTTATTAGATGCTCATATGAGTTGGCTTGTAAAATATAGCAAATTTGTATGTAATAAAATAATATTAATATAAATAAAATAAATAATAAACGTTCAAGTGTTTAACTTCTTTATGGGATTTTGTTAAAAGTTTTAAACCTTATGTAATAACACACTAAAAACTGATTCTGTCATACATTTTTATTGAAAAACAAAAGTTTTTGAAGTGTGATTGCTCCAAGGCGATGTCTCCTCTTGGACAGCAGTTCCCCTGCCTTAGAACACTCGTTCACAGGGAACAGAGGAAGCTGGCGTGCATAAATATTTAAGTGCCAGTTGATAAAGGTGTGGATACTTTCTTTGATCAAAATGATTCCAGACTTGTGAAAATTTTCTAGAACGATCCATGAGTGGAAGCAAACAAAAATCCAACAGGCGCAGGTACAGGTAAATTTACAGCAACAGCAAACAGTTTAATCTCCATCCAACAAACACGCAACATGTTGATACAGTTTGTCTACCTATAAATATAATTTGGCACGGCACATCCAAACGACACACTTCCTGTTTCGGTCACGTGATTTTTTTATTAAAGCGATACACGCGCCGATACGGGGTTTCACACTTGCGCACTCGGCACAGTGCTGGCGCGCCAGTGTTGTTCGTCCCATCACTAATTAGTAGTACTCTACTAACTAGCTATTTTGTCACCAGGCGAGTGAACCGACTGGTCGGTATGCAGGACGGTTGCTCAACAGCCATGCCAAGCAACACTAACTAACAAAACTATTGTGACCAGCCCCACGGGACACTCCCAAGTCATAAATAAGGAGACTCCACACCTCAAATTTAGACCCGATAAAAGCCTTTGGAATTAAAGGTGAATCATCTTCAACAAACAAAACTTTACTCAAGTTTAGTGGATTACTATGATGACTTTGACTCTGCATAGACACATCCCGAACACCTTTTTCTAAATGCTGCTGTAAGGCAAATACTTGTCAATGCATGCCCAGAATTGAGCCTTCTTGTGATGTCATGTTTTGTGTGACTTGAGTACTCCATTCTGCAGGTTTGGCTATTTTAGGCAAATTCCAAATCGTACTATCTAAGAGCGCTTGACTTTTGAGGTTCAATTTATTTATTAATTTTTTAAAGTTCAGAACATCAATGTACTGTTGCGGGAAAATACCTCATATTGGTTTCCGGGCTCTCCGCAGCTCTGTTGGACGACCTGGACAAGGAGCTCAACAATTACATCATGCGCTGCAGAGAGTGGTACGGCTGGCACTTCCCCGAGCTGGGCAAGGTCATCACCGACAACTTGGCCTACTGCAAGACGGTCTCCAAAATTGGCGACCGCACCAATGTGGCCGGCAGCGACCTATCTGACCTGATCCCTGAGGAAATTGAGGCCGAGGTGAAGCTGGCAGCCGAGATCTCCATGGGAACCGAAGTGTCTGAGCAGGACATCAGTAACATCCGGCACCTGTGCGAACAGGTGTGTGTTTCACGACAATATTTGGATCGTTAGAAGGATTTTGGTGGCTTTGGTGATGATAACGACAAATGTCTTCCCCCAGAAATAATGATGTGGGTTTTTCAGTCACTACCTCATCTGAACGGTCACTCAACTCTGTTATCGAAAGGCACTTCGTGTTTCTTCGCCTGAAAGAAAATGTCTCCCTTTTTGTGCAGGTGATAGAAATTTCGGACTACCGCACTCAGCTATACGACTACCTGAAGAATCGGATGATGGCGATCGCCCCCAACCTGACAGTAATTGTGGGCGACTTAGTCGGCGCCCGTCTCATTTCGCACGCCGGTGAGTCATGTTGGAATTTCAACACTAACGCAAGCTCGAGCACTGATGATCACGACGCTACGTCAGTTTGAACTGAAATGTTTCTGATGTTTTTAAGTCACTACCTCTTCTGAGTTTTGAAATTGGCCTGCTTGAGAAGTTTGGCACAAAAGCCCAACAGCTCACCTGCATACTCGTTTTGCGTCCCAGGTTCGCTATTGAATCTGGCAAAGCAGCCAGCCTCCACAGTTCAGATTCTCGGGGCAGAAAAGGCACTATTCCGAGCGCTCAAGACCCGCAAAGATACTCCCAAGTACGGTCTAATCTACCATGCATCTCTTGTGGGCCAGACCAGTGCCAAGAACAAGGGCAAGGTACATTCACAGTAAAGTACGGTACCTGAAGCATTAAACTGTAAAGTGTTAAATCAAATGTGAATTTCGTCTAGATCTCCAGAATGTTAGCAGCCAAAGCATCCCTTGCCGTCCGCTACGATGCCCTCGGGGAGGACACGAATGCAGAAATGGGTGTGCAGAACCGGGCTAAACTGGAGGCCCGGTTACGACAATTAGAGGAGAAAGGAGTAAGTTGAAACATCTGGCATTTTACTGTATATATTTATTTAAATGATGTATGTGCTTTCGCATTGCATGCCATATTTTTAAACTACTGTATTTGACTGCATTTGATGTCGTCCGTTTTAAATATTGGTAATCCAGTGGCACTACCATGTGTGCGTGCATGTCTCTGCTCTTCTCCATTACGCTCCCAATTAGTCGCATGCGTAATCAAGTACTACAAACTGGGAACAAAATAATTCACACTCGACTTATTTTTTAAGGCGAGTGTAAAAAAAAAAAAAAGTCACAACCTGTCAGTCATCTGGGTTTTTTCTATGCATACCTGTGATTTCCTACTGTGTGCCTGTTCATTAAACGCACTTCTTCTGCTTCTCCGCGAAAAACATTTGCTCTTGTTACAAAACGTCAAGTCGGTTGGCTTGCCGTGGCTGTCGGCCATGTAAGAAAAAAGTTCCATTGCGCGTCATGCTTCTCAACGCTGAGTGCACAGCCAGCAAGCGCTTCAGTGTTCAGTGAGTTGAAGCCATCTTCCTGAGCCCTCTCGCAGACAAGCTGAAAGAGGCTTAAGGCGTTTTTCTGCATATCAGTAGAAAGGCGGTCATGCGTGTATGTGTACCCGCCTTTAAAACAGAGTTGGTGGGCTGTCTCGTATTTATTTTTATTTTTATTTATTTAAGTACCGGTGCTTTAAAAAAAAAAAAAAAAGATTCCGAGCCGTTTTTGACACCAAAACATCCAGGTGCGGTACTGGTACCAGTAGCCCGTACAACACTAGTGGGGAAATTAACGAAAAAGAAGATGCTATGGACGAGGCACAGGCGCCGTTAAGTCAAAACGACGTAGGTCATGTGCGACGTAGCTCGAGGTCTCCCTGTAGTTTAGATCGGGATGAAGCAGACTTAACTACTGAGTTAATTGTGAATCTGTGACTACACAGGTGCTAAATGTTTACTCCTGGGCTCATAATTTGGTTATTTGTCATATATACGGTGAGTACATTTTAACGGCGCTAAATCTTTTTCAGATTCGAAGAATCAGTGGAACAGGAAAAGCGTTAGCCAAGGCAGACAAATATACACACAAGAGGTAAATCCTGTAGTCATCAACAACACTTTTTTCTCCCTTCTTCATCAAATATGATCATAACAACCAATGTACATCTCTGATACCCCCCCGAAACCTCACAGTGAAGTGAAAGTCTATGACCCGTCCGGGGATTCTTTGATCCCATCCACTTCAAAAAAGAGGAAGTTCGAAGAGATAGAGGTGAAGGAAGAAGAGGAACCGTCAACGTCTGAGGTGAAAGCCAAAAAGGCCAAAAAGGCAAAACTAGCAGCAACAGAAGGTGGGTAGATTTAAGAGCCAAATGCATTGTAAGTGAATGGCTGTTTTATTTTATTTTTTAATGTGAATTTCACTTACATGGCAGAGGTAGAAGATGAATCGTCCACGGCTGCCACTGAAGAGCCCCCCAAGAAAAAGAAGAAAAAGAAGAAAGATCGTGTCGAGGAGCCAAAAGTGGAGGAAGAGAGTATTCCGGTGACACAGGTACGACTTGTCTTCAGCACTGCTTTTTAACTTTTTGACTGGATAGTGTTCATTAATACCAACTGTTCATCTCTAGCCAACAGAGAAAAAGAAAAAGAAGAAAAAGGTCAAGGAGGAGGAAGACTGAAAAGGACATGATGTATATTTTTTGTTTTTATTTTCTTTCCATCACATGGTTTTCTTTTTCTTTTAAGCGGTCAAAACTCTGTTTCGTCCCTGATGATAACATTGTAACCATTGTCACTTATTACTGCAATTGGTTTGTCTCACGGGTTTGCCCAGACTGAAAAAGTAAAATGAAAATCTTATTTTTAATGACCTTGATGTAAGATTTTATTTTATTTTGTATTTGAACATCTGTATCAAATGCAAATCTATTAGGTGCAGACCGACAACTATGAAGACCGCAAACGCAATAAATGTTGCAATAAGGCAGAGTTTTCTCCTGTTTAGTGCAATACATGGAAAGGATTGCTGATAGCAATGATACGCTATTGGACACAAGGATATTGCTACTTTTCTCATCCAATCTTATACATTTTACATTACTGTGTGAGGCAACCACTTTCTTGCTATTTTTGTAAGTGACAAATGAAGTACAATGATTGTAATTTGTACATCTATGGCTAAATAGGACAGTAACTGTTTGCAATTGCCAATTCGGTTAAAAAAAAAAACTCAGTGACTTCTGACTTGTTGCCATGCTTTTGGTCAAGTGGTAATGCGGGTGGGACAATTTCATTCTAGCTTCAGCTGTACAGTATTATGCTGCTGTAGTCCTGATGGAAGATGAACTTCTGCCACAGTCTTTTGTGGACTTCTACATGTTGTCCAAGATTGTCCTGTAATTAGCTCAGTTCAAGCTTTCCTCTCCCTACTGAAGCAAAGTAAAGTAATCCTCACATGATGATTCTGAGTGGTGATGGGGTTGAGGGGTAATGCGCAATATTAACTGTCGCAAACTTTCTTGCCAGCTAAAAACATCAAATGTGGATGTGGTCTCCTGACCATAGCACCCCCCACACACACACACAAACACATGCACACACACTTTTGCCATGTCACGACGTGGCTTTTGGTAAAAAAAAATAAATAAATCAAACAGGACACCCTAACTGTGGCCTTCTTTATATCAGTTAGCAGATATATTTTATTCCCACTTAAGTGTGCACTGTACCTCATTGGATTGGCCCATCACATAACCAAATGAATAAAATGCGTAGTCTGTAGTTGTAACATGACAATGTGGAAAAGTTTAAGGAGTCTTAACTGTTGGCAGCTACTGTGTCTCCATATACAAATGTGTGATACTGTGTATATGGTATTCATTATATTTTCAAAACTATTAATCCAATTGGATTATTCTGGGGGAAATATTTACCCAGACCTGCAATTTTTAAATGACTAATTTTTTTGATCTGAGCATAAACATGTTGAATTAACTGATTAATCATTGAAAAACTGTTATACATTTTTGGTCATGTTTTGGCTATCACT
Source organism: Vanacampus margaritifer (assembly GCF_051991255.1). Taxonomy (NCBI): domain Eukaryota; kingdom Metazoa; phylum Chordata; class Actinopteri; order Syngnathiformes; family Syngnathidae; genus Vanacampus; species Vanacampus margaritifer. The sequence goes on along the minus strand of NC_135432.1, from coordinate 21,792,309 downwards.
GAAAATAAATAAATATATTATACACTATATGAAAATTACGGTTTCTCCTAAGATCTATATATATATATTTTTTTAATATAAAGCTAATTACCTGGAGTTTTATTGTATTAAGGTTTATTTCTATTTATTTACATTTAAATGGCTGCCCTGAAATAGAAAATCTGACTAATTTTAAGGGACAAAAAAAGTTAAGTCTTTCACCGACCGACACTTTAGTTCAGTGGTGTCCAAACTCGGCCCTCGAAGGCCGAAGTCCTGCAGGTTTTGGATGTTTACCTAAATTTTCCCAACACACCTGAACCTCATCAGCAAGCTCTGCATAAGCTTGGTAACGATTATGGTACGTTCCTGAATAACTCCGGTGGCCCTCGACACCACTGCTTCAGTTAAAGACTTTATACATCCAGAAATTCGTTTTCTTTTTTTGTTTTTTAATAATTGGCGGAACAACTCTTGTCATTTCCCACAATGCATTTCGAGGACAGCGCCTACCTAATACGTCATCATCATCAGTCGCTCTGAGATCTGTTGCTTTTCCTTGAATCCTGGTTGCTACCACATGGCCTGGCTGCGACACGTTCAGTCCGGAAAATGTTATTAACGAACACGTTTAACGTCTCAGCTTATTAGTTTATATTCGTTTAGCGGGTCACAATACACATAAATTCTAATAATGTCGCAGTTACAAGTGAGGTTTTGCACAGAAAATCCAAGGTAAGAGCACATTACAGAACATACTATTAAAATGTCCCATCTAGCCTGATAGCTAAGTTGCGGGGCTTGCAGTAAAATGAATACTTAGTGTATGTTGATTGATGGTAAATCCTTACTTACGCAGCCTACAACATTCTGCATGCTGACTGTTGATGCTTACCGGTATTTGATCACGCGTCGTGGATTTAACAAAATGTCTGTTGTAGGTATGTAATAGATGATGTGCCATTCTCCATCCCAGCCAGTTCGGAAGTCCCTGAGCTCAGCAATGTCATCAACAAGCTACTGGAGTCCAAGAATGGTTTGATAATTCTTGATTTTATACAGTATTTAATTTGCCACTTAAACAGCAGCGTCAATATCGCCATAAGGACTTTTATTGTTAACTCAAAGACAGTTACGATTCTCCCTTGAACTTAATGTTATTTTTTCTTAAGTAGATGTTGCGCTGTTTAAAAGCTCCCCTACTGTTTTTTGTTAACTGCAAACAGACATAGCACAATGCCAAACAGCAAAATATGTGAGTATTCTGAAAGGGTGGACATTTTTGACTCTGTTAGCATTTAATGAGCACATACGTAAGTGGTCCGGAAAATGAAAAAATCATTGTACAGTACAAGTATGTTTGCTTATAGTAATATTTGGCCACTTATAATAATACCTTACAGTTTAATTATTCTACTACATCTTCATGTTTCTGATGAGGATACCAATCATTTAATGTGATATTGACCCAGTAACATATTCTGCAATTGTGTTTTAACACTTATGTTGGTTTTCACTGTCACAGCATCTCATACCATGGTGGACTTTGACTTCCTGGTCAGGGGTCAATTCCTTCGAACGTCACTGTTCAATCATATGGAAACAGAAGACATATCAACGGTATGGCTCAGTGTTTAATATGTGCTGTATTCATTTAAGTTCATGTCTTAATGTTTATGTGTGTGTGTGTGCTACAGGAAGATGTTGTGGAGATCGAGTATGTGGAGCGGATCACAGCGCCGCAACCTGAGGAGTGTATGATGCACGATGACTGGATTAGTTCTGTAGATGCAGATGCTGAGTGGTAAGAGGATGGATGCTGCTAAGTCCCAACCTTTCAACAGTGCTCTAAAAGAATCACCGTTTTGGCTTATATTTTGGCAGGATCCTGACCGGGTCTTATGACAAGACCGCCAGTATCTGGTCCTTGGAGGGCAAAGCTATGACAAAAGTGGTTGGACACTCCGATGTCATAAAAGATGTCGCCTGGGTTAAGAGAGGTGAGAAGAGTAGTTTTTTTTGGGGGGGAATTGTTGTCTTTCTTTTTTGGTTGTGAGTGTTTTGAGCATGTGGAACTTAACTAGTGAAGTCATGCGATTAATTACGATTAAAAATTGTAATCGCCTGGTGCCCCTAATTTTCAATAATCTTTTCTTTAAAAAAAGGATTATTAAAAAAAAACAAAACTTTTTTTTTGTTTAAAAGAAAAGATTCTTAAAAATTAGGGGCATCAGGCGATAAAAAATTGTAATCGTAATTAATCGCATGACTTCACTAGTTAATTAATCTCAAATTTTATATCTGCTATAAATGTAAAAAAAAAATCTAGGTTTTCATACTCTTGTTAACAAAAGTGGAAAAAAATGTTAAACTAATAGAAAAATAATTTTTTAAAGCCTATAGCTGTCAATGGCAGTGGATGAGTTAATTCTTTTTGCCGACTAAATGGGATGCCATAGAAATCAAAATGGGAAGCTAAAAAAAAGGGAGTAAACCAATTATTATTATTATTTTGCCTAAATGCAATGTTGCATATGCTGCTAACATTGTATTTTAAAGTTTTTTTTGACAACGTTTTTATTTGAATCGGTGTGTTTAAGTATTAACTATCTTGGTAAACTAATGTGAAACATTTTAAAATCATACTTTGTTGATAAGAAGACATCTGAGTGAGAATTTGTGTTGTTGCGCAGACGGCCTGACTTCTTTGCTTCTGACCGCCTCGCTTGACCAAACCATCCTCTTATGGGAGTGGAATTCTGAAAAGAACAATTTGGTGGCCAGGCACTGCTGCAGGGGTCACACTGGGAGCGTTGACACGGTCGCCACGGACCCCACTGGTTCGAAGGTACACCCCACAAAAAAAAAAAAAAAGCATGGAGCAGGTTATAATTCTCGCTTCTTTCTTTCAGTTCTGCAGTGGCTCATGGGACAAAATGTTGAAGATATGGTCAGCAGGTATGTTTCTTTAATGATGACTAGAGATAGACCGATATGCTTTTTTTCAGGGAATATACCGATCATCGGAAGTCAGGGAGGCCGATAACCGATATTTGAAGCCACTACACATTTGCAGAAGAAAAAAAAGTTGGTGTCAAAATTTGTAATAATAAAAATAATAAAAGCTCCAGCATTGACTACTTAAATGCCTTCAAGGACATGTTTATTAAACAGCTTTTGTGATTTGCAACATGTTAAAGGTTTTTTGTTTGCCATCAGCTTTTACATCAACTATAATGTGGCTTGCCCACACTAACTCCCAAATAGCCGCTAATTTGCGGGCTAGCTGTTAGCTCGTGGGCTAACCATTCACCCGCACGCCAAATCCCAAATAGCTGCTAATTCGTGAGCTGTTAGCTCACGGGCTAACCGTTCATCCACACGCTAACCCCGGGATAACTCTGAAATAACCGCTAAAAAAATGGCTATTAGGTTAGCCCGTAACTTAGCTACCCTGGCTAGCCGCTAATTGCTGCTTATTGGCTGTTAGCTTTGCACGAGCAACCAATCAGATGGTGGTGTGGGCGGGCAGACTCAGAGCAGACGGAGGAGAAAAGCGCCCGTCAGAGCCAAAATAACAGTTTTTAATATATCGGCCATCAAAACAAAAAAAGTGGCCGATGCCGATATTCATAAAATGCTGAGTATCGGTCTATCCCCAATGATGACTAAATCAACTTGAATGGCGAGTAAAAGGGATTTCACTCTTGCTTTTCCAGTTCCCTCTGATGAGGCAGACGAGGTTGAGGAGGCCGCCGACAGGCCAAGGAAGAAACAGAAGACTCAGCAGATGGGCCTTACTAGGGTAAGTAAAGACGCTTCTGAACTTGGTGGAGCTGCCGTGGCCTTTACACATTCCTCTGTTCCCGCACAGACACCTCTTATGACGTTATCAGGGCACAATGAGGCTATATCGTCAGTGCTGTGGAGTGATAGCGAGGAGGCTTGCAGTGCATCTTGGGACCATACGATTCGCTTGTGGGATGTGGAGACGGGAGAGATGAAGACAACCCTGGTAGATAAATAGATTTGAAATATGTTGTGGTGTCTTAAACTCCAAACAGGTCAAATGTCATGTAATTGATCACACTGGGAATTTTGTTTTGAACTTTGAAGTGTTACTGGACTTTCTTGTTCCTGTGATTTGAAATGGATATTTTTAGACAACATTTAAACGAAACAATGTCGTTCACAGACAGGGAGTAAAGTGTTCAACAGCATTTCATACTCGCCTTTGTGTCGTCGGCTGGCCTCCGGCAGCACTGACAGACACATCAGGCTATGGGACCCACGCACCAAAGGTATTCCTACATTTTTGTTGGACTAAGAAGTCAAGAGAATCTCCACCTCCTGTACAAACTGGACTCTTTTTTTCCTTCTTCAGACGGCTCACTGGTGCTGCTGTCGCTGACTTCCCACACCGGCTGGGTCACCGCGGTCAAGTGGGCTCCGTCACACGAGCACCAGTTGCTTTCCGGATCGCTGGACAACCTGGTCAAACTGTGGGACACCAGAAGGTCTTAATATTATTGATCTTTTAACTTATTTATTTATCTTTTGTAGCATTGGAAGTTGTTTTTATGCTGTAGATATTGTGTAAATAATTGGAGGATTCCAGGTGTGTTACAGTGTGTGCCGTTTTATCTTTGTAGCTGCAAAGCTCCTCTTTATGACCTGGCCGCCCATAAAGATAAAGTGTTCTGTGTGGACTGGACAGAAAGTGGGGTAAGATCATGGATAATGTGTATACTTAGAAAATGTTTGAGAGAAATGTAATTATGTTTATGTTTCCATCACGTGTGTATTTTGTCTTTCAGATGATGTTAAGTGGGGGAGCCGATAACAAGTTGTACACCTACAGATACTCAGCTGGTCCGACTGACGCGGGAGCATAGTCTCAACAGAGATCCTCTGCTGTTGAAATCTTACCCTACACAAAAGCCTTTTGTGATTTTTTTTGTTTGTTTGTTTTTTACACACATTTCCAGTAGGGTTGTTGCTATGTAAATTCCCTAACAATCATAAATGGGTTTAAGTCTCCCAAGTGTGGTCTCTTCATTTCAGCCAAGGATGCAAACAAAAACAAAAACTTGATGTCAGTCCCATTTTATTTTTGCGTTTGGCACACTTAAATGTTTCCTGTCATCAAGACAAATTTAAATATTATTCAAAGACAAAAAAAATTATTTAACTGACAAGAGTCTTTCACACCTCTGTGGAGATATTTTGGCCCCATCTTTTGGGCAGAATTGCTTTTACTCAACACTGGAGGGTTTCTGAGCATGAACGACCTTTGAAGGATGTGCCATGTATTTAAATCAGATTCAAGTCTAGACTTTGACTAAGACACTCCAAAACCTTAATTTTGTTTTTTTAAGCCATTCCGAAGTCCACTTGCTGTTTGATGTGTACTTAGATTATCTTTGTCTGGTCTTTACATTTGTTTGATGAGCTTAAGCATTAAAATGGGGAAACTATTAAAAAAAAAAAATAATTTAAAGAAAACAAGGCCCTCTTTAGCTTGGGAAAGAGGAAACAATCACAGTATAGAGAGACTGCTTCATAAACTGTCAGATGTTTGGAGTATTTTGCACATAAACAAAAATTGACAAACAATTAACAAACGAGAGTGCGAAAACTAACAAAACTACATTTGACATTTATAAAACTATAGAGCGAAAATGTCTGTTTTCGTCTTCGTTAATGTTGACTAGTGTTCACATTTAGGGTTAATTTTAAATGTATTTCGGTATTACTGTTCACTTGTACAGAACAAGTCGTTTGGGAATTGTAGTTTATTTCAGAATGTTTAGTGACTTTTTATTTTCTTATCTTGCACTCCACAAATATCTCCGTAGTAGAAAAGAAAAAACTAAACTAAAATCAAGCGGTCTAAGAACTAACTGGAAAACAAAAGTCAAAATGACATTAAAAAATGTATGACAAATTACAAACAATTATTATCCTGGCGCAGGTGTGCCACAACTTTCGCCTCTTTTCCCACACGAAACAACACAAACATTGGAAAAAAAACTAAGTTTGGGTTTGATGATCTTTTGTGGCCCACTTGTCTCTATTAATTTTATGACACTTCCCAACCACCTGTGCGGCAAAGTGTGCCATGATGCGACACTATCCACTTTCTAATTTATTATCCATTTATGCCAGTGACAGCCAGAATAATGAAAGGCTCTCCCAGTAGATGACATGGGGTGCAAAACTGACGTGTAATTACTTTTTGTGGCATTTTTGTTTGGTGGTTGGCCATAGAGTTGCCCCGTCACGACTAATTTGCATATCCTGTTTCTCTGACTCACACGACGATGGATATCGCGAGAGGACCTTAAGCGAGCTGCTATCAGATGCTGGCACTAAACGACAAATTGAACATCAGCCGGGCAACGTCTCATATTGTCTCGCTAAACTGATGATTTACATATAAGGACGGAGACTTTTATCCTGCGTTCATCGTAAGTTGTCAAAAGTTTTCAACCTTACACGTACTAGCATAGCAGCTAACTAGCTAGTCGTGGCAGTAGCACACCATCTCTTTTTCTTTTCGTGCAAGCGTCGACAATTGAATTAGTTTATTACCACTATTAACTGTCGATGTTGCTTAAATTATTGTGCTCTAAAAACAGACGTCGGGAGGACTACATTGTCCTGATTGCGGTGTCTGGAAAATGAACACCTGCTTTGACAGCCAGCTGTTGTCAGTGCTCGAGTAGCAGGTGCTACATACTAGCTCACAAATAGTGGAAACAACTGCTCAGCTCTGTGAACACAGGTTGGTTTGTACAGTAAAGTACAAGTTGATGAAGATAACGGGTTGTTGCGCGACTGTGTTTTTTTTTCGCGAGTAATAAACAGAGCTACAGTTAATGTGTTTTCATACGTTTGTTAAATTCTTAGGAAGGTGAGTGTGCGTGTGAAAGGTTTTCTGTCATCAAGTCAACCCCGTGGTTGATTGGCTGGAAGAAGCTGTAGGCTGTTGCTTATCTGTGACCATGGAAATGTAAGAAAATAAGTTGCCAAGTCCTCAGAATCGATTGGACAGAAAAAGGAATACCTACATATTTTGTTCTTCAATCTAGTTCAAAACCATTAGTGGACTTACCCATTAATTAACTGTCATACCTCCTATACTTACAGAGTGGAAAGACTGAAATCCAATCATGGATGGGTAAGTATGGTACTACAGTCAACCGAGAATACATTGTCATCAACGTGTATCTTAAATGACAATTTTTCTCACTGCAGGTTTGTCGGGGAACTGCTCGGTGAAGACAGCTCAATGGTGGCACGCATGCAGAAGAAGTTCTGGAAGACCAAGCAGGTTCTCATCAAGGCCACAGGCAAGAAAGAGGACGAGTATGTGGTGGCGTCTGACGCCGACCTGGATGCAAAGCTTGAGGTACAAAAGTCGCACGACCGCTGCCCCACATGAACCATGGAGGGGCAAAGAAAGAATATTTGTATTACTTTTGCACTATTTTTCCCTAAACACTTGGCCTGCTGCTTGATATTTTTTTACCTGCTTGTTTGTTAGAAGGTTTATACAAAAGCAAATTGCTTAGTTGATTAATTTTCTGCACAACATTATGAGAAGGTAGGGCTTGGCACAACTCATTAAATTTGGTGCAGATCTGAATCAAAGCACATTTGATTTTAATTCAATTTTCCTTATTAATGTAAAATCCTGTGAATAACATGAAATAAAATATTTTCCCATTGTTCAGACGTTTACCGGTTAAAAAAAAAGTTTAAAAAAATCCCCAAAAAAATCACTGATTTATAGTGCATTGGGTTGTGTGTTATTCACAGGATTTTCACATTATTTATGATGAGATTCTTAAGGGTGATCGATGTTAATACAATTGCAATTCCTATTAAAACCCAATATAAATCAGCCTAGATAACAAATCATAATATGTGCTGCATGGATGTGCCCCCTTTCCCACTGTAATTAATGGAATGGTACTACAGTACACTATGAAGCACATATGCCAAGCGATTTATGTTTAACAGTCAAGCTGACATCAATTCAAATTATTTATATATTATTTGCTGTTGGTAAGAGACGTTCATAGTCAGCCATCTTTCTCGTTTTATTCCTGCAGTTCTTCCGCTCTGTCCAGTCCACCTGCACCGATTTGCTCAAGCTGATCGAGAAGTACCAGCATAGGATCACACGTGAGTTGGGAATCCCTACGTCAGCAAAGTTTCAATTCCATCCAAACCAACAATAGCAAAGGCTGCCAAACTGCTTCTCCCCTGCAGGTTTGTCCCAGGAGGAGAACGAACTCGGCCTGTTTCTCCGCTTCCAAGCCGAACACGACCGCACCAAGGCTGGCAACATGATGGACGCCACCAGCAAGGCCCTTTGCACCTCTGCCAAGAAGAGGTTAGAGGGACGAGGCTGCGTGGATGAGGGCGCACCACAGGCTACATTTAAATGAGTTGCATTTTATCCACAGGATGGCGCTCTGTCCGCCGCTGAAACGTCTGCACCAGGAAGTCGAGACTTTCCGACGACGTGCCATCGCAGACACGCTTCTGACCGTCAGCCGCATGGAGAAGGCTCGCACAGAGTACAGAGGGGCTTTGCTCTGGATGAAAGACATCTCTCAAGAACTCGACCCGGACACTTACAAACAGCTGGAAAAGTTCCGTAAGGTGAGGTTCGACCTTCCTTATTCTCTGTTTTGCTCCTTGCTTGTGGACGGTGGTTGGACTGATCCGTTTGATTTCTCGGCAGGTTCAAGGCCAGGTGAGGGCAACAAAGAGCCAGTTTGAGCAGCTAAAGAACGATGTGTGCCAAAAGGTGGACATGCTGGGTGCCAGCCGCTGCAACATGCTGTCACACTCACTTTGCAACTACCAGGTTGGCCCAACTATTCTATTTTGTAGTCAAGTATGTTGTGTGAGAGTCAGTGGAGGGACAAAAAGAACAATGGGCACAACAACAGCAGTATCAACAATCGCGATAGTTCCATGATGACAACAACAAGTGCTCCCCGTTCCCTGTCCTTGCAGGCCACCCTGCTTCAGTTCTGGGAAAAGACGGCCCATACCTTGTCTGGCATCCATGATGCCTTCCAGGGACACGTGCCATACCAGTTCACCACACTCAAGGTGGGTAGATAATGCTCTGCCAAAGAGACAGCTTTTTAGCTCTGCCTTTATTACTGACCCAATCTCTGGCAGGACCTGCGTGACCCATTCGAGCAAATAACCGCAGCACAAGAAGAAGAGCGAGATGAGAAGGTTCTACAGGGAAACACTGACAGGTGGGCTAAACCCTTTTTTTTTTTTTTTTAACAACTACACTCAATCACTGCATTATTACTTTCACTAGCACGACACAACATAATGAGATCCAATTCGTGACTTTTATCAAAAAATACCTTTTCTCTTAATGTAGATAATTCTCACTTTTGATTGGAACTCAGAGAGGTTTGAATTTAACAATATTATTGGTAACAGCTCACCAAAAAATCTCAACATATCGGACAGATACATCTCACTGTGCTGAATGTGCACAAATGAAAAGTCCAATTTGCTTCCGTGAATATTACAGTATTAGAAACAAAACATTCTGATTTTGCAAATTTATAACTGCCTGTGCTTGGCTGTTATAAAATACTTGATTATCATTCAAAGTCGCCTTGTTTGAATCCTCTCTAGTCTGGTGTGCTTGGATGACGAGGCATCAGGAAGTACGGCTGACACAGGTATGGAGGCCAAATGCATTGCAGCACACTTAATATCCATTTGTCACACTCTGGTTAGTCACTCACTTTAGGTGTGTGATTCTCTCTGATTAATCTGTATTACAGATAATGTAATATAATAAACAATATCAGATTTACTGGATTATACATCAATCTTTGGGTTTTATCACTTCAATCTTTCTTGTTTCATGAAACAGTCAAATGTAAGCATGTGGACTAACTTGCGATGAACACTGAACTTGTCTTAACACTATGAATAAATTAAAAAAATATATATATGTACCTTTGTGATATGAAAATTGAATTTTACGACATTGCGATGTCAAGATGAATTTAATTATAACTACTGTGGTACCTTTACTTACGAGTTTACTTTTTTCCGTGGCCAAGCTTGTCACTTAATTTAATTGTATATAAAATCAATATTTCCAATTGAAATTAATTGAAATTCATTTAGTCTGTTCAAGCAAAAGAAAAAAAAACATTTTATTTGCATGTTTTTAATCAAGAAAAAGAGCACTGTATTGCATAAAAACTTGTAATGAACTGGTTTCATTATGTAAATTTTGGCTACTGTGACAATTGTAAAAAAAAATTTTTAGATTTCACTCAATCGGCTGCATATTTGTAGCACCTGCAACTCAAATTTGGGCTCACATTATTTTTTTAAATCAAGTATGCTACCCCTTATTCCATCTGTAATTCGAGGAACCCAATGAAAAATATAGCATTATTAAGTACAATAACATTCCTGTGAGATGCAAGTAATGTTTGTGTGCCCTGTAGTAGCTGGCTTTAAAAAGCGACCTGGTGAATGACGTGGGTGTCGGCGAATGAGCGTAGAGTTGGCTGGCTGCGTATTGAGTGGACCGATGTTGTTTGTGGTCATGGGCTGCTTCCTCCCAAAGGTGTCTTGCCAGACTCCACTGGCATCGGTTCGAGATCAGAGGATGAAGATGGCGACATGGCTTTCCTCAAAGACTTGCTCAGCCCTAGCCCGGGTGCGACTGACGACTTCAGCAGGGAGTGGCAGGATGCATTTGGGCTCTTCGACGCTCCCGCCGCTCCCGCCGCTCCCGCCGCTGTGGCTGCCGCAACTGCGCCGGCGCCAGCGCCAGCGGCAGGCAACGCCGCCCCCCCACCACAGTGCACCCTCCCCAGCCCTACTGGCTTCCTGCCTTCTCAGCTACTTGATCACAGTCTGAGTTCCACAGGTGAGCCAGGTCCCCTGCTGGCGAAAGGCCGACACCTCTCCTCCTCATCGCCATGTTTTTGTCCATCAGGCTGGTCTACACCACCTATGTTTCAAGCACCGCCCCTTCAGCCGCCTCTTGCACAGAACCAATCAGCTACACCGGCTCCGGCTTCTGTAGCCAATGGTAAACTGCAAACTAAATAAATAGTTCTAATAATATTATTATTCTAATAATCATTTTCATTGTTTTATTACTTTGTTATTCAAATGTGAATATGGGTGTAGCTCCTGCAGGTCGATCCAGAGACATGTCTGCTTGGTTCAATCTGTTCGCGGACCTGGACCCGCTCTCCAACCCTGACGCTATTGGACGCTCTGCAGACGAGCTCCTGAATGCCTGAAACTGTGTATGATGATATCTACAACATCAACACACGCACACACATTGAGGGAATGACTGTTAGCATCACACTAGAGTTGCAAAGGTGTGGAAAATGTCCGGCAAATTTCTAGAAAACCTCTGGTAAAATTTACAGTCCATTGATTACAGACTTGCGGGAATAGTTCAACTTTTAAGTCTTCACGGGAATTGAGGGTAATTAAATAGGGAACATATCATATTCAAACATATTTTCTCATAAGTCAACATCCATGCAAAACCGGTAGCTCTCCTTGCCCATTTGGCCCTTATTTGTTCCAGTTGTTTCCAATTACAAATAAAAAAAATCAACCAAGCAATCATTCGCAACTTGGAAAAAACTTTTAAGTATGAACTCTTTCTTAGCTGTATTAGTCAATTTTATGCTATGATGCAAACTATATTTATGTTCCCTTTGAATAGCCAATTTTCTGGTTTGTAAACTTCTAAATTCAGATTTTAATTTCTGTGAATTCCCATGGGAAGTTTCCAACTTTTTTTTGCAACCATTTTGTACCCGCACACTGCAAATAATATTTGGCTGACTAGTTGTGTTTGCTTTCACTAGTCATTCTTCATCTTGTGCCTGCAGGGGCTGCTTTTATCCTGGATGCGGTTTGGGCTTTATCACATTCACAACACATTCCAAAGAAGGATTTAAACTTACATAAAACAATGTGTGCATTGTTTTGTTAGTGGTGTACTTAATGGACATGTGTGTCTGTGAAGACTTTCCCAGAGCCAATCAGAGTGCTACAAAACCCTGCCTCTGCGTTACAAAATAATGTGAAATGCATATTGGAATCATCTTTATTGACCAAGTGTGTTTAAGAACACAGAAATTATATATAACTTATAGCTTAGGCATTATGCAACAAAGCGAAGAGCAGAAGAATTTCAAATTGGCTGACCAGAAAATAACCATCAGGAAGTGGACTCCTTATATGGTTTTTACAGTGCTCTACTGGTTGCAATTTTTAATTAATTATCCTCACTGCTAATCGCAGAATCAGTGATTGACATCAATGAAAAGTATATTTATCCACAATAGACCAGTGTTAAACATGACATCCAGACCGCCAATAATAGATGTTTTGGTATGTATAGCTAAGCTTTATGTATATTTTATTGTATTGATTACACCATTTTCTTGTAAAATTTACTTTAAGGGCGTGCCATCACAGTCCAGCTGCAATCCACTTCTGTTTAGAACTGAACCGTTTTGTATGCAATGTGAATGAATGGAATGAAAATTCTGTACTTTATTCCTGAATTGTGAATGTGGACATTCTGACATGATCGAACTGTATTGTATAAAAAGAACATTTATATATTGAACATGTTTTTTTCTTCCAAATAAGAAAAAACAACTACCCACATTACAATTTAAAATTGGTGGCAAAGGGCAGTTATTTTGAGATGACAAAATGAGGTCTCCACGTGTTCGCCTGATTGAGATCTGTTAGTCAGGAATGGCCTTTGGAGAGATATACTGTAGTTTTTACTTTCTGGACCTGGATGGTTATAATTACTGTTGTTACTGTATTTTTATTTAATTTACGCGTGATACAAGGACACTACTTTTGCTACGTTTATCTTGAGCTTTAAAGATATTATATACTGAAGCTAGGATAATATACTCGCTGTCTACTGTTTACTTTTAAAGAATGTATATTTATCTAATCACAAATGCTTCATTTCATGTATTTTATTTAACTTTTAAGGATTTACAAATGGAATCAGGTTAACAATAAACTGCAGTAAAAGTTTGTGCTTCTGTGGTCATTAGTTGACAATTTTGGTCATTTACATTGTTTTATGCGTAGATACACTATGCCACATGGCGGCATCGTTGACGTTTTATCCGTTGATACACTATGCCACATGCAACATGGCGGCATCGTTGACGTACGATGGCCATGGCGGCAGGTGATTATTGATTTTTATTTCGGCCAATCGTACATCTTGTTAAATGTTGACCAGTGACCAATCATACGAGCATTGACAAGATGGCGGATCACAATATTTGTAAGTTTTTTAATTTTAATTATTATATTTTTTTAAAATAAATTACTACTTTGTTAAACTAACACCAGTTCTTGGTATTAGTATGAAATATCATCTTCAAAAGTTTTTTTCCCCTGCGCCCTACACGTACCGTACTACTGAACAATTTGTTGGAATATTTCCCCCCCCTCGAATTCACACTTTGGGTTAATGGTCAAGTTGTCATGGGCACAAGTTCTTCTTAATTTAACTACAACGGTAATGTTTCAGTTAAAAGAGGCCAAACACTGTGAGGGTTGTGAACTAAAAAAAAATATACATATTTTTTTTGAACAAGACAATTTATTTCTTGCTTGATAAAAAAAAAAAAACATAAAAAAAATCCATATCAGGTTGTTGAACATTTTTCAGTGTATTGTTCGTGTGCTACACGTTCCCATCATTGACTATGAGGCTAAGCACACATTGTAGCTGTTGCTTGGCGTGCGCTCTCGTCACTACAACCTGAGATGGATGATAACATTGTCTATTCTTAATTTGACCCCAGTCGGATAAATAAATACATTACTATTCACAATAATAATGATGACATGTAATTCACAGTACTGAGGGGTGTAATTAGATGATAGGGGTGGGGTTGAATTGTATCTGTGTGAGTGGGGGGTTACAGTTACTCAAGATACATATCTTTATCAGCTCATACAATACGGCATATATTTACATCCCAGTACATTCCTATGGCACACGAAGGGCTGAGGTGCTCTCGGAATATCAGTGTCTCATAAGATCATCATAAATCGGCTTCTTTGTGTATTCCGCAGTTTTTGCCCCGTTTTTTTTTTCTTTCAGATGCTGCAATCATTTGCTGATGATGGCCAACTGTCCCAAGATGCATCATGTCAGTATCAGTTCAAGGAGTTTGTTCATCGCCATGGTAACCACTGCCATCCTACAGGACGTTAATGCGGTGTGGGTGGACGCCGCAAAGACGGTACTCTTTGGGCTCGGATGCCACAAGCAGGCCAAAAGAGAGAAATTGACTCTTGTTGAGGGGCTGGAAGTAGGCGGGGATGTACAGTGGATATCAAAAGTCTACACACCCCTCTTACAAATGTGGCTTTTGGTGATATTGCAATAAACCATTTCAAAACTTTTCCTATCAATCTGTACAATTTAATTACACACTTTAGCAAGCCTTTTTTAAATGTTTTTATTTTAGTTTATCTTTACTCTCCCTCCTTGAAAAAAAAATCTGTTGAGCTGTACAGGTTTAGATCAATTTATGGGGGAAAAGGTTTTGAAACAATTTATCTTGGTCACATTTTTCAAGGTGTGTAGAAAAAAAAAAATCCAATATCAAGCCAAAAATGTGAAATAAGGAGAGGGTTGCACAGGTTGAGTTAGCTTTGGCTATTAAATACAAATGTATGAATTTGGTTGGCACCGCCCCCTCATAACGCAAAGATGGTGGCGTTACATCAGTTTTGGAAAATGGAGTATTGTCCTCGAAAATATCAGGCACATTATCATTATTATTATTTTTTTTTACCCCTTCAAGTTTTGCTACAATCTGGCAGCACCGTGGCCTTTTGTAGTGGAAGGCATGTTATATAGAAAGAACTAGCCATACAAAAAAAGATATGTCTGTGGAAAGGCGTCATGGTATCATACGGTGAAAAAAGTATGCCCTTTTCCTCTCGAAACAATAAGACAGCAATGAGATTGGTAGTACAGAGAAGGAGGGGGACGAGGTGAGGCAGTGGGAAGCGTCGTTTGAACAAAGACATCCGAGAGCTAGCATGCTGAAGGCCTTTTTTTTTTTCTCTCCCTTCTCCCTCTTTCCGAAGCTTTAAGGTGCTCGTCAGAAGTTCTCGGGCTCCTCCAGGAGGCAGGGCTGGGTGGACAGAGGCACCAGCGACGGGGACAGACTGCGCAGGCCCACCCCGGGGCGAAAGTTAAGGTCCGGGGCCGGGAGCAGGGGCTTGAGGATGCTGACGAGGCAGAAGGCGGAGCCGCTGTTGGGGATGAAGTTGACCTTGTTGCGGTCGGGACACAGGAACGGGGGAACCTCCTGCTGGGCTTTGGGCCTGCGACCAACACAGGTGGTACACTTTATTCATTAAAGGAGAAGTCAACACCCCCAGAAATTATTGACGATATGTTCTGTGCAGCCCCACTAGTCTAAATACGGTATTTTGGTTAATATCACGTTAGTGGAATATGAGTTACGCAGCAAAATCCAGCAATTCTTAGCAGTATCAGAAGGCGGCCATTTTGCCACTTGCTGTCGAGTGACAATGACATCACAGTTGCTCAGGTAACAACCAATCACAGCTTAGCTTCTGAAAACAGGTGAGTTGTGAGTGTGATTGGTCGTTGCCAGAGCCCTGAGCAACTGTGATGTCATCTTTGGTCAACAGCAAGTGGCAAAATGGCCGCCCCCTCAAATGGATAAAAACGGCTGGATTTTGCTTCATAACTCATATTCCACAAATGTAATATTAATCAGAATGTCATGTTTAGACTAGGTAGGTCACATATAACATTATTGTCCAGAAGTGTTTAAGGTTGACTGCCCCTTACCCCCCCCCCCCCCCCAAAAAAAAAAAACAACAACTTCAGAGCAACAGACATGATATAGATATTTTTAAAAACAAAGATTAATAACATAATTAAATAGAATATAAAGAATAAATCAGTTGTGTATCATGACTAAATGCTCCAATTCAATTTCTTGTGCTACTCCTTCTAGTGAGCCCGCTTTGGCCACCAGGGGGTGCAATAATTATCAGGGCCCGACAAAAGCTGATGCCGATTCCAAAATTTGACAGACTAAAAGTCAGATAATGAGCTGATTCATTTTAAAGATATAATAAATAAAGTGACTTTTTGATTTATTTATAAATATACCTTAACAGCAATAAAGATTACAGGCAGAACATGTGATTATTTTACAAAACTTTGCCCTTGAGTATATTTAAATTAACAACAGAGAGAAAATTGTTATGTTGTACTGTGCTGATGTGTATTTTTGCTGATTAAAAAAAAAAAATATATATCAGCTGATTAAACCTGACAGACGATTAATTAGCAGGGCCGAATAAATGTGGTCGTTTTTCGCAGATGATAAAGAATACAAACCTGTGTTGCCTTTGTGTTCAAATAGCCATTGCTTAAAAAAGTTAGAACACCACGGCTCACGATGCTAATCGTTAGCGCATCTACGCCTTTTCCATTGTGTTAGCATCATGCTAGCTAAACCCAAATTGGTTGTCTCCAAGAAATGGTGTGAAACTCTCTCTTCTTTTTTCCTCTTCGTTTAGTGAGGTGCTATGAGATTTCTCTAAATCACCGCTTTAGCATTTTCTGGAGAATGTGTGCTCGATTAGCTTAACCAGCTTGTCCAGGAATAACGGAATTTATATTTAACACGAGCTACTCCATGGCCACAAATTGATTTGCTGTATATCGTGGCCATAATTGACCCTCATGTCATATGTGGTGCTGTGTAAAACGAAATAAAACCAAAAAACTGCTTTTGTACATACAGGGTCTCCTCGGACACTTTGACTTTCTCGCATCCCTCTGGAGGTTCTCTCTTGAACGTGTAGCTGTTGTTGGGCCGTGGAGAGGCGGCGTATTTTGGCAGCGGGGAGCAGGGGCCCAACTCTGAGGGCAGACACATTGACGAGGGTTCAATGTAGAAATACTTGGTTATTGTGTTTAAGTACATATTTTTCAGGTATCTGCACCTTGACTTGAGTATTTATATATTTGTCTTTTTTTTCCAAATCGATATCTGTACTGTGTACTCCCTACTTTAGAAAATGGCGGTTGTAAAAAGTAGCTCTCATCACCTTTGTCGTCAAAAGGGCTGCCGCCGACCGCGTCGTTGAGGACGGTGAGGTAGGACGGCGAGATGGAGTCGGGGCGGCTGCTGCTGTTGCTGTGGCCCCCGCTCAGGCCGCCCCCCGACGGGGTCTGCGTGTCGATGCTGCGGGTGCTGCTGCTGCGCTGCGGCGGGACGGGCGGCGGCGCGCGGTGCCCGTCCGGCACGTCCTGGGGCTGTCGGGCAAAACATAAATAGTTTTTTGCGTCGCGTCGAAAAGCAAAAGGGGGGGGGGGTGATTTCACCCACAACAATGGTCTCATCCTTCTCGGGGGTGTCTCGGATGATGATGCGTTCGATCTCCTGGTTGAGACCCTCCACACTGTTGCGGAAACGAGGAGCTGATGACTTGGATATGGGGATGGGGATCAGAATGGTCTTGGGCATGGGTGCCTGCGGGAAATACACAAGACCCTTACAATGAAGTCAACTCTTACTGTTTGCAGAGTTGAGTAACCGGGTTCTCCGCCGGCGCATTATTGATCACCTGCGTCTGCATGATGGCATGGCTGCCATTGAAGGGCGACTTGCGCTCTTTGTCCCTGCAATGACGGCTGCTGCGCTTGCTGCGCTGGAGTTGCTGACGCAGCTTGGCGATCTGGAAGACGTTTGTCACATGCAAGCTTTCAGTCGCTGTGTCATTCGTTGGCTCCGTTTTCAATTGGCAATGAAAATGTGAATTTAAAAAAATGACTATTTTGTCTTTAGTACGTAAATATGTGCGCACTGCTTTTCTTCTCTTGCCACACACTTTACTTAAATTTAATGTAGCATGCAACTAAGCACGGGAAATTGACCAAGTTTTTTAAATTTACTTTTTAACTCATTGACTGACATTGACGGCTATTGACGTCAAAAAATCATTTGAACCATTTCTGTTAGTTTAATTTTTTTCCCACTTTTGTTAACAAGAGTATGAAAACCTAGAAAAATGTTTTATTGTACATTTAGAACAGATATAAAATTTATGATTAATCGTGAGTTAACTAGTAAAGTCATGCGATTAATTACGATTCAAAATTTCAAATCACCCGACACCCCTAATTTTTAATAATCGTTTCTTTTTTATTCTTTTTTAAATAAACTAAATAATTGTAATTATTTGTTTCCAATTTTTAATAATCTTTTTTTGTTTTTGTTTAAGAAAAGATTATTCAAAATTAGGGGCGTCAGGCGATTACCATTTTTAATCGTAATTAATCGCATGACTTCACTAGTTAACTCACAATTAATCCACATTTTTATATCTGTTCTAATACAATAAAAAAATTCTAGGTTTTCATACTCTTGTTATCAAAAGTGGGGAAAAATGTTAAACTAATAGAAATAGTTAAAATTAATTTTTGACGTCTATAGTCGTCAATGGCAGTGAATGAGTTCAAAAATTAGCAGCGTCGTGCAATTAAATTTTAAATTGTAATTAATTGTATGACTTCAAGAGTTAACTTGCGATTAATTTGATAATCTGTTCTATATGTACAATAAAACATTTTTTCTAGGTTTTCATACTCTTGTTAACAAAAGTGGGAAAAAATGTGAAACTAATAGAAATGGTTCAAATGAATTTTTGACGTCAATAGCCGTCAATGTCAGTCAATGAGTTAAAAAGTAAATTTCAATAAGCGCTAATACCGGTTTGAAGTAATTGCCTCCAGAGGAGGAGGAAGGTCGCAGCAAGATGCGATATTGTAAACACAGATTCCTTTGTGCTTTGATTAATTAAAGCTACTGAATGCAGAAAATTGAATTCCGAATTGCTACAGTCACCCGTGGCCGTAAAATGAAACTACACAGCCCTTTCTTCTCATACAAATGCACACATGACGTCACGTCCGCAGACAGAGGGCGGGAAATTTCGAATCCGAATCAGGTCTGAAAACTATTGTGAACAGCTATGGTTAATCTACTAATTAGAAAATGTTTCAGTCATAAATGGTCAAATAAAAAGGCTATTGTAAAGATATTTTTGGCCAAATTGTTACAGAGAGCAACTTTAATGTGCATGGTCTTAAAAAAAGTAATTAAATAGGTGCCAGTGAGTACTAGTTAGCCCCAAGGACAGGAGTAGCCCATTGGTCAGTTCTAAAAATAGCTCAACTGTGATGAGACACTGTAACTTTCTCAGAATTAAAACAGTAAAATAATGTTAACATATATTTAATTTAATCTTAACATATGTTTTTTCTGTACTTTGTATTTTATATAATGTTTGTATTATATATTTTGTTTAAAAATAAAATAGATTGGTTTCAATGGAAAAATTGCTGTTTTTATTTACCCAAATATATTTATTTAAAAAAAAAAAAGTGATTCAAGAGGTGCAATTTTAATCATCTCCACATGGCTAACACAGCTCCACCCAGAAGGTATGTCAAGCTGGTGAAGTGACTTTGGCGTCAATCAACCCTATGGCCTGTTTTTCAATTTAGTATTTTTGATCTGAGCCTAAAATAAATGCAAATGTGTCCTGTTTTTCTTTCATTGTTTGTTAGGTTATACAACAAAATTATCAGTCCTGGTTGAAAACACCAAATAGTTTCTCTCTCTAATCTAATACAAGGAAAATGTAGTGACCTCCTTGAGCTGGTCGGTGCTCCCGCAGGAGGCCGAACGTTTATGAGAGCCTCGCCTCCTCTCATCTGCCCAGGCTCTGGGGGTCTGCCGCATACATTAAAAAAAACAACAACAACACACACAGTCAAACATCGAAGTGTATACAGCACTCAAGTACAGTGGGACCTTGAAAGTCTTACCTGTGTGGCCTTGTCCCTCATGTAGGACAGGTACGGGTGCTGGCAGTCGTCCTGAGGCCAAGGACCTTCCAGGTGAGAGCCAGCGGTGGCGCCCTGCGAGGGCCACAGCTGGGCGAGAGGGTGGGGGACTGACAGGAGAATGAGGGCGGGTCCGAGGGTGGCCGAAGGGGAGCGCGGATTATTTAGGTTAAGGCAACTGAGGCTTTCCGGGGAGGAGGCGGATGCTCGTCCTGGAAATGTAAACATGTCATTTGTCAAAACTGTAAAAGACAGGATGAGCCCGCTTAGGAAGTCGGCTTGTGTGTCGTGGGACCAGATTGATGTTAATCCCTACCGGCATTAACGCATTTTAAGGTGGGGGGAGTAGGTAGCGGGAGACAAAGTGGGGGCGATGCGGGGCCCTTCTGCCCGGCTGACCCCGATAATGGCTTGCTGACACCATCTTGTAGCATCAACATTTAAAACAGCAGAAAGCCATAGAGCACATGTTGCGATTGTGGATCTAAATTTGGCCGGGGCTCTTTGACCGGTGTAGCTGTTGCTAGGGAACGAGGACAAATACTTATACTAATACGCATATATGCACAAATAGTACTGCATAAATTCCAACTAGTGATCAATTTTTTTCCCCCCACCAATAACATGGCTACTGGTGGTTGTCCTACTCAGAGTAGAAAGAAACTCATTGTACTCATACTAGGAATTTTCTTTATATACAAGCGATTCAAAAATGGGCACTGGTTAACATCCGCATACTACCAGTACTCGTACAATTCGACACAAGTAGTACTAGTCTTACTGGTATGCAAATGGTGTCCTACAAGTGAGTATGAAGTACAGTACAAGGGTTTATGGAATCGATAGATGAGCCGCTTACCTGCAAAGGTGAGTTGTTGTCCTGCGGTGCGCAAAGCAGCATGGGAGCCCGTCTTCCACCCGACTGATGCTCGCCGCCTCCTAAAATGCTACCGAGGGTAGAAACAAAACGAGGAGGACATTTGCCGACATCAACACACGCATAGAAGGCGAACGAGGGTCAAATTGGTGACACATATGGTGTCAAAATAGGCGACGCTGGATGGACGTTTTTTTTTTTGTCGCGTTACGGGCGGCTAGCAAAAAGAAAAAAACAAAGAAAAAAACGATTTGCGCTCGAAGGGAAAATGTGGCACACGGAGGAAAGGCGATCTTTGCATTAGGTGGCGTGCGGAAGATGTTTAAAAAATGACGGAGATGTAACGGAGGGACAGAAAAGACAGAAGGGATAGAAAGAAGATAGAAAGAGGGCGGTGATGCTCGACTAGCTTCGCTTGGCACGACGGGAGCAGGACCAATGTGAAGTAAGAAGAAATACGTGCGACTTCCGGTAAAGGATTTCAAAATAACACCAGTACAACAAGCGTTGTAGAAGGAAGATTACGAAATGTGATGTGACTCAATCATTTCCAGTAAATTTCTGGAACGTGTCTTGTAAAATTTTATGGAAAGTAAAGTTGGGTAATTTTGGAAATACTTAAAAACCTTCAATGTAAATTATGGGAATATGTGGGAAGTAACTGGGATTTGAGAGTTATTTCATGAAAATGTATCTTAAATGTAAACATTTTGTTCTGTCATAACTAAGCAGGAATCCATGTAAAGTAACGCAATCAATCAAAAACTAGTATTGAATTGCTTGGCTGTTACTGAAGTTTGGGTAAAACTAAAACGTAAAAGATAGTATTCAAATGAAATGTATTGTTCTTAAGAGCAAAGGATTCATTCAACAGTATCCGTAAAATGTGTACAATACTAAACAGAATATGATCAAACTGTGTACAATGATGGTTAAGATAAAGGAATGAAATTACATTAGTAATTGTATCTGTTTTTCTTGAAACCATAAAAGGCATTATAAAATGTGTTTTCGAAAAGGTTGGTGCTGTGACGAGCCACAGGGTATTGACCCTTTGCACATGACGTCACGAACGTCAATTCTAGACTGACCAAAGAATACCAAATGTTACTCAACAAACATCTGCTCATTGGATGTACACAAGTGATTGCGGTTGATGTTCTAATATTACAGTTGACCCATTAAGTCAATTGATTTTACTCTGAAGGGAGAAAATCTATTTCCGGTCCGTCTTACCAGAGGTTGTGTGACTTTGATGGCGACAAAGGAGCGCTGACGTAGCTCACGGACGCTCGTCGCTCGTGCTGATGCTGCAGTTGCTAGGGCGCGGGAGCAGAGAGCAGAGACGTAAACAATTTTTTCTTTTTTTACGGGGTGGGTGTGGGGCTGGAGGAAAATGTCGCCCTCGTGCGGACAAATTTATAGCATTCTACGAAACATTGCTAAATAGACAGGCAGAACCCTACGGGCAATTCCAAACCTTTTAGTTTTGTTAGATGTGGATTTTTGCATTTCACGGCAGAACTCGGCACCTTTTCCTCACGTATGTTGAATCGATCAACACTGTTAATTGTTCGTTTCTTACATAATGCAAGTGTTTTTCTAGCATGATTTTCAGATGTGGTTACTGGAGCACACAAGTCCTGTTTAATTTTTGCGGGCCACCCCTGCACTATAATAAAATATTTCTAAATATAATACCTGACCTTGCCCTCAATGATGTAAACAGACAAAACACACGTTTTCATACATTTATTGAGATTTTTTTCTTCCATAGTGTCTTGAAAAGGTTTAGGGAAATCGTATCAAGCAAACGTGAAGCAATGGAATCAAAGGTCATCCATGTCCATTGAATGTAACAGAATCGCATAAAAAATATGCAAATAAATGCAATAATAGTGTTTTTTTTTCTTGCATACAAATTACAGATTACAAAAACATACATGAGATCTTGTTTAATCGATCCTGAAGTGGCGCTGAGAATACAGGATGAGTACAACATACATAGACTGTACAGCGCTGGGCTCCAGAAAAACAAAATTACTTCGAGAAACACACAAACAAACATACTGTGGAACCACCCATTCAAACATTAAGCAATGTAACCAGTAGAAGCACAAATAATATTCAGCGTGCTTTGGAAGGGGGTTTGGTATTCTTTGCCTCTCTTTTTTTCATTTCCAGCACAAATGGGACTTTTTTTTTTTCTTTCTCTCCAGGTTGTAATTCAGTCACATCAAGTCAAACATGAAGTCAGGCGACACTGAGACAAGAATCTTCGATTGAATAAAAAAAAGTAAAAATAAAAGATTCACGTTGCGATTGTGTGGAAAGACGGTGGGGAAAAGTCCCAATATTCTCAACCACTCAAATGAGCTCAATCGTTCGTGGCCCACTTAAACTTAAAGCGCTGCAGAGATGGAAAATGAGGGATTGTCATTTGTTTTTCCACTTCAATCAGGGGCGGTGGGCAAGGTTGATGATTGTGACTAATCATAAGTGCAAAGGAGATTGACATATTCAAAATATGATTGAGGGTTAAAAACAAAAACGTCGAAACAATAAAACATGAAAAGCATCTAAAAACTACATCCTATTGCACAATTAAACTTATGTGATGGTACGAAACATGGATAGTCGACGACGACAGGTCTTGCATACAAAAATCAAATAAGAAATACACATAAAAAGGTGGTTGTTCTGTCTTTTAAGACCGTTTCTTCTTTTCAACAGGGCCTTGTGCTTGAATGAGAACAAACACGAGCGCGTGATTGAATTCCGTGCGGCGTCGCGGTCACGACGGGCAGGGCAGGACCAAACGCCGATCTCATCGGCTCAAAGTGCACGTAGAGAGAAAACACTTGGATGCTTGTGAGGAGCGGACATGAATGGACAGTGGATGGAAACGGACGAGCAGGGGGGGGGCAACGCTGCATAGCTTGGATTGCGTTTAAAGCAAATGACGCCGTCGGAAAAGTCACACAGCAGTGAGAACTTAATTAGTGGACTGACTGTACATCGGACTCGACTCTTAGATCACGATTCCTCGTAGCTTCCTCTTGCTGATTCCGAGCTACCCCCACCCAAAAAACAAAAACAAAACTCAGTGGGTTTGTTCAGTCTTCACCAGGGTGACGGTACGCTCACACGTGTGTGTCGCCGCGCTCGCCGACCAAGTCTCCGCCCCGCAGGTAGATGGCTGAAGTGGACTTGGGCCGGTTGTGGCTGTGGCTCCGGGCCGAACCGTTGTTGTTGTTGTTGACCTCCAGCCCCCTGGCGTCCGTGGAGATGACCCACGTGGTGGGCCGCCATTTCTTCAGGGAATATGGCGTCTTGACTCGTTTCTTGATCTTATCGCCGGTGCCCAAAGCGCTGTCTGGGCGCCCCAAGCTGTCGCCTGCAAACAGCAATTAAAATTCGTCACTCGAGTCACATAAAGGTGATTTATAGTGTTGAATAATTTAACGATTGAATAGTTGTTTATGTGTCATAGATTGATGATTGAATATTCAAACATATACCACCAATATTTTTAGAGCGGTACCTCTCGTAACTTGAGGTACCCGCTGTGTCAATATTGCCGGTCAAAGATATTAGTGACAGACCAATATGTCATTTCCAGGGCCAATACGATACCGATTATTAGTGGTCAAGGAGGCCAATAACCGATATTTAATTGCAGTAAAACAGAAAATATTAGTGTAAAAAAAAAAAAAAAAACTTTAACTTTGTTGAAATGCCATTGAGCATATTTGTTGTTTTTTTCTTTTCATTTAACCCTATAGAGAATATACAGTTATGTTTTAAAATTTTAACAAAAACATAACTGAAACTTTCACTTATTTTTGTTAAAATTTTGAACAAAAACAAAAATTACAGGTAGTTCCCAGTTTCGGCAGCATATCTAATAAAGTGAAATTTTAAATAAATACATAAATAAAAAGTCCCTGAAGTTAACCCAGTTTTAAATTGATCCAAAGATATTTGCAAACAGTAAAAATTTGTCTGAACATGTTTAAAATTTCTTTGCAACAAGAAAACTGTTTAGTAAAAACTGTCTGTTATTATCTTTTGCAACATTTTATGAACCCTGACGAAAACCCCAAATTCACTAAGTTCGCAAGTATTTCCCGCTCAGTAGCTCAGTAGCTTTATTGGTCTGCCGATGCCGATATTCATCCAAATGCCAAATATCGGCACCGCCCCCTAAAAGAAATGCGCCGTCAAGTGTAGGAATGAGCCGGCGTCTCACCTAACGAGGCCAGGTCCTGCGTGGTGAAGGACAGATCCAAGGAGTTTGGTCTCTCTGGTCTGCGAACTCTGGGCTGCCTGAGCAGGGACTCGTCTCGCATGGTGACCGCCACCGGGAAGTCGGCGGCACCGGAGCCGGGCCCCGCGCTCTCCACCGTGGGCCCCGTCAGAGCCCCGCTTCCGCCTTCCGTACCCGTGTCCTCGTCCCCGCCTCCTTCGCTCTCGCCTCCGCTCTCGCCGTCTCCCCGGCCGTGGCCCGTGTTGCTGTTGTTGTTGTTGGTGTTGGGTCGGGCCGATCGCAGCGCGGCCACGCCGGACGACGCGTCCCTGGGATCCGGCTGCTCGCGGCTCAGGAGCGGCTCGTGTTCGTCTGGGCTGGCCGTGATGACGCCGAGGCTGAGGCGACTGTCATCGGACCGTAAGGCTCCGTTTCCGCTGGTAATGACGGCGGATCCTCCGAAACCCGCATCGCCGCCTGTGGCCGCGGAAGGGACGATCCCGCCGCCATGACCGTTGACGGCGCCATTTATGCTGCCGTTGGCGTGCCTGTCTCGTAGAGCGGGAATATTGTTGATGCTCGCCCCTCGATGAGCTTCCGCATCCATGTTTGGGCCCGTCACTGTGCCGCTGTTAATCTTGGATCCCTCCACCTGCCGCAGGTTGGACTTCCCCGATCGTCCGAACTTGAACCTGAGCGAAGAGGACGACGACTCCTTCTTGGCTGGCTTGCTACGCAGGGACAAGCTTGACGGCCTTTTGGGCAGGTTCTGCTGCTTGGGCAGCGGGAAGACGGTGGCAGGCATGGAGGCGGCGGGTTCGGGTGTACCCGAGGCTTCGCTCGCCATCTTGATGAGGGGGTACAGCAAGCTGGAACTCCCCGGACTCAGCGGGTCTGGCGAGCAGAACTGCTTTTGCGAGTGTTCCATCAGGTTCTCGTCTGAGCTCTCTTTCAGGTTCTTGTCCACCTCTTTGGGGTCAAGCTTGGTGGTTTCCAGGTCTTCCTGAGTTAGGTGGAGGCAGACGGGAACCGTGGCGCAGCCCGTTGGGCCCTCGGACTCAGAAATGATAGTGGTGGTTGTGGTGGAGGCCGAGGGGCTCCCTCTCAGACCCAAACAAGGTCCACTGGTGCTGCTACCCTCTGGGCTGGTCAGCCGGGCGGCGTTGGCTTGCTGCTGGCGTTCTTGGTTGATGGAGTTCCTGTTCCTCTCCCCGGGCCCTCCCCCGATTCGACCACCTGCGGAGCTCGTGGTATCGGCCTGCGTGTTTTTGGCCACGCCCTCATGCTCTTCGATATAAGTGGAGGAATGATCGGCATACGGGCCAGACTTGGGGGTCACGCGGTTTCTGAATGAAAATGGTGCGGAAAATATTGAAAAAGCAGGCAGGCGTATTTGAACGAAGAACCCCCTGAAGATGTTTACCTCTCATTGTGCAGGGTGGTCGACATGGGATTGAGCGTTGGGCTGACTGATTTGGAGCGGTCCCAAATGAGGAGCAGCTCTGCCAGCCGTTCTTCGGCACATTGGGCTGTGAGGCGGGCCTCGGCATCCTGGTCCCAGCAGTCCTCCATCGTCTCTTTTAGAGAGCGAACCGCCTGCCGGATAAGAGACGCAAGATGTCATCAGGGATGTAACGATATCCAAACATCACGATACGATACTAAAAAAACACACGCACGCACAATATTGTGCTTTTTGTACATAAGAGCAATGCATATAAACAACCTACAATATCTAATAACAATATTGAGGCACTTAATTAACAATGCAAGCACACATTGAGTTCATATTGACTCGGTTCACAAGCATATTACGTTCCCCTCCATCGGACCATTAGCGTGTATTTTAAACATAGAAGGGCCAAAACATGCCTTGTGAAAATTAAACTGCACTAAAAAACTAGCCACCAGAGGGTGACAGACCTGCACAAATGGAAATCAACCAGCCTTTTTTTTTTAACAGATGTGCTGCTTTTAATGTCATGACATGACGATATATTTTGGCAGGTTCAAAACAATAAATATGCCACAAATTACGATCCAAAACTTCAAATTCATCCTACAACTTTACCATTAAAAACAAATGGCTACAGATGATTTGGTTAAAAAAAAATAATAATGCGTACGAAACACAATGCGTTCCAAGAGGTTGTTTGGAAGTCAAATTTGTCTGTAAGTTGAATTACATTAAAATTTTATTTTAAAATAAAATGTTATGAAATTATAATTTTTTTTTTATAAAAAAACATGTAAAATATTTTTCAAAATGAAACAACTTCAATTATATAATATATACAGTATAAAATTTCTATACAGTACATGAATAAAAACAAACAAACATTCAATTATATCATCCATCCATCATCTGAACCACTTTTCCTCACGGTAAATTTAATGTAATTTTTGGGGCGACGTATTTACGTCATCGGCTAGTCGGGACAGCTCTAATGCGATGACGTCACCAAAATGTGCTACCGCGGTAAGACGTTAGAGTCAAAATCTCGACCGTCAGCAAAATTTATACCTTATATTGAATATACCGTTCATATCGCCCAGCCCTAACCTGTAATATGACCTGTTCATGTGATTGCATGTTTACTTTACAAAATCTTAATATTCACTCTGTTCCAAAAGTACATTTCAGCTGTATTTCTAGGTATTTACATCTGGAGCTGATACACAATTTAAGAGATTATTGTTAATTATATAGATATTATTATTACTATTTATAACCAAACACCACAATCAGGTAAGTAAACATAGTTAAATAGACAGATTTCAATAAATTAAAGTCCATAACATTGCAAATCCTTTTCTCGCAATAACTATCAAACCTGTGTCTCTCTGCCATCCGATTATTTTTTCTACATATTTTTTCAATTTCTGTTGCTCCCCTTCTGACTCTGCCTTCTTTTACGCACGTACCAAGCTGTTCTCTTTCCAGGCCTCTGGGAATTTGGGCCGCTGTTTCTCCCTCGACACCAGCACTTGCATGTCCTCGAACGTCGGGTGGTTCCCGGCCTCCGCCTGGAAGGCCATCTGGTACTCTGGTACAGATTCACCTATAGGTAGGTGGTAAGTGAGGAGGAGGAGAGGTGAAATTTTCATGCTTATATGCTATAATAAGTGTGTGTGTGTGTGTGTGTGTGAAGTCTTACCAGGGAAAATATCTGTACATCTCATGAAGGTCTCCCAGTAGACCAGACCCAGAGCGTACATGTCCACCTGTTTCAATGCAGACTCACAATCCCTCAGATTCACTGCTCCCTCCAACACCTCTGGCGCCATGTAACGGATGGTGCCCACCTACAGAGGAAACAAAATGGCATTTTGAATACTTACTGCCATGCCCCACTGCACCCCTTGGATGAAATTCTCTCCAGACTGCTCTCACCTCACTGATAGCAGTGTTTTCCTCTTCCCCGTGGCGTGCCGGCCTGTTCCCCGTCAGCTTCATGGACAGGCCGAAATCGATGATTACACAAGTGCCATCGGTCTTAACCAGAATATTCCGACTGTTCAGGTCCCTGTGGGAGACCGCTGGCTTGTACATGTCTTTGAAAGAAGAAATGTGACAATGAATTGGAGTAAAAATAAATAAATAAATTTAAATAATGTAATAAATAAGTCCATATAATGCAGCGGTAGTTATGCTGTTTCTAAAAGTCATTCAATTGAGGGACATTGCCCTATTAAAACAAAATACAATGTGCATAAATAACTGAGAATTGAACAGGTTTAGCACCTCTAATTAGAGAGGGATTTATTAAAACTGTAGAAAAAAGAAAAAAAATATTTTATTGGATTTAAATTTCAATGGGAAAATGTATGTACTTATCTATTATTATCTATTTATTAATACGAGGTGGCTGTGGCTCAGTAGGCAGAGCGGGTCATTGAGTGACTCAAGGGTTGGTGGTTCGATTCCCAGCTCCGTCTCCTTGCTATCAAAGTGTCCTTAGGCGCTACACCAAACCTTTGATTGCTACCATGTCAGCACTGTACATGAGAAATGGTTATTCTTGCCCAATTAAACAAAGGAAATTATTCATAATAAATATTTGATTTTATTTCAATATTCTTTTGAAATATTTTTAAAACATTTTGACTGTGAAAAATACTTTTGGGAGGTTTAATCTGTTTTTTTCAAGATTTTTTGGAGGGGATTAAAAAAAAGGCACCCCCCCCCCCCCCAGTACATAAATAACGGGCGTCAATTATACACAGGTTTCGCTTTTGCCGGCATGATACAGGGTCCGCTGGACGAGGAAATTAAGCCACATTCTTTGGCCACGAAAACAAATTAAACTTGTAAGTTAAGGCACCACTGTATATTAGCAGTGAATCATACAACATTAAGAAAACCCCCTGATATTCCTTCATGTCCTCCTCTTGACATTTTAGCAAAACAGGATGCACTGTTAATTGGCTGCTAAACGGTTTCTTCTATCAAATATATAAAAATAGGATTATGACCATATTGACTAATATTCTCTGCATGTGCAATCTTACTCAGTGTACAGCAGGCAACTCCTCTTTCCCTTTTGACTCTTCGCCTGTCACTTGCTCATTCACCTGACTTTCGTTCTCCGTCCTCCCTACTTGTATGTAAGCCTCGCTGACTGCCGTGATGAGTACCCCTGCTGATTGAGAAGAATGAGGAGGGCTGAAGGAATTGCAGCTCTGTTTAGTTGTCACTTCTGCCTACAAAGAATGATTTCACGAAGCCTCGAGAATATTCATATCAGCTCACTTTATCCTTCTCTCCAATTTTTTTGTATGACTCGGATGCAGGCGAGAGGCCACTCTATAAATAGGCCTGGCCAACATGGAAGTGTGTGTTTGTCCAAATTCGGATGCAAAGCGCTCCAAGACCCACACGGAGTTGTACTGTGCAGGATGCAGAGTGGCTTAAGCTCTTGGCTGGAAGACAGGGATTTCTGAATAATAATTCCAATAAAATGGACTAACAAAATGAAAAAAAAAAAATCCTCCTAGCTCCACAAGTCTTATAAGCCCCCTAAAAAAAAAAAAAAACCTGTGTGTGATTTTTGCCCGCTCACCTCCTTTGAAGAGTTCAGTGTGCAGGTACGCCAATCCCCGAGTGACAGAGTGAGCAAGCCGGCAGCTGTTGACCCAGTCGTTGGTCTGAACGCTCAGGTAGCGGCTCAGCGAGCCCTAGGGTAGGAGACAAGGAGGTAGGACAGAGAAAAAGAAGCGCTGTCGTGAGATGTTAAGTTGATGAGGCGGCGACGTCGAATCAGTCGTCAGCATCGCGCTTGAGGTCTGACAAAACGAGAGGTGACGTGTGCGCAGGGAAGAAAAAACGCTGAGTCTTTGTCACTTTAGAACACTACTCGACAAAAGGGCAAGTGACATGCTGATTTCACTGGTTCACGAATACCACATCCAGGTGATGACACAGGTTCAGGGCTTAAAGTTAAAAAAAAATCCTGAGCCTGAACTTCATCCGGGGAGCGGTGGTGCAGTGTCGTTGTTCGACCGACATCAAGCCATTACTATTTGATTTGTCGCTGTGGATGGACTGTTTTACCCGTCTTTATTCCATGACTGATTTTTACTCCATGTACAGCACTTTGTATGAAATGAAATTTCGAGTTGAGTAGTGTTTGGTCTGTGAGACAAAGTGACATCAGAACCACAGTTTTTCATTTTGCCGACCGCCAACTGCACAATTGAGTGAGCACGGTTTACTAAACTGATCTCTAGGAACGGAAACTGTGTACGGCTGTCAGCATCAAAGTGTGCGAATCATCCCGTCGATTAGACTGCCTTTGAAAAGTAGTCCGATAGTACCGTTAGCACGCTAACACTTTAGACGGCTGAAACACTGGCAGCAGGCACCGTGCCATACAATGTCAGCGTAATTAATTATTTTTTTAGCGCCCTTAATTGCTGATTGAACGTGATTTCTGTACGAAGTTGTTTTATTGTCTTTGCTCGCAATAGTTTATGCCGGCAATAAGAACGGCAGGCAACGGCAACGTTCCGCAGGACGAGTCAAGTCACCCGTTCCCCCGCGACTGGCAAAACGCTCCGGGAAAAAACTTCAAAATAAAAGTGTTTTTTGGCATTGCGCTCCACATATTACTTTGTATGGGAAGGTTTACTTTGAAGGCCTTCGCTCCGCATTGGCGGTGTTTTTGCCAGACGTGTCCAATATTCCCCACATGTAAACTGTTTCCTTTGCTAGATTTGTCATTGCGCTGGTGGCTCTTATGCCAGAAATCCGGCACCGTGCAGGAGTACTTTAAGCCCTACAGGTTTCATCACTGTGTTTATTAGAGCAGTTATATTATGGATTGACTTTTTTCTGCTAGCTTATAACTTTTGAAATACATACCGCTTTAGTTCAATTTTTATCATGAATTCCTTCTTTAAGTGTCATTTCCATGACAAAGTCAATCATACTCAAGGCAATATTCATTGTATTGACAAATATTCAACTACACTACAAGTGTATGTTGCGTGTGATTGCCAAAGGACACTCAGAGTCACTTCACTCACATGTGGGTAGTAATCCATGACCAGCAAGTACTCTGTGCGCCCCTCCGGGCCCGTCCGCTCATCAGCGGCCACAAAGCAGGCGATGTTGTCGTGCTCGAGTAGGGGCAGCCGATAGATGGAGCATTCATTTAGAAAGTTCTGGCGGTTGCTGGCACTGAAGACCTTGACGGCGACGGGTCGCTCATCGAGGGAGCCGCAATAGACGGCACCGTATCGGCCCCGGCCAATCAGCTGAAAGGAAGAGGCAATTGAATGAGAGCAGAAGGGAAAAAAACTATTCTCAATAGGCTTAGAGTGCTGAACATAAATTAATTTAACACTTTTGAAATGTAAGCAGTTTATCAATTTGTCAGTGAACACAAGAATAATTCTCAGATTTCTGAAGGTTGACATTTTTTCTTTTTTTAATTTAAAATTGGCTTGACTTACAATTTTTCAAGATTTTCTGACACATCTCTTTAGATGCACTTATTTATGTGTTGCAATTCTTCTTTCTTTTTTTTCTAGAGCTCAGTATTGTATCAGTATCAGCAATTCTGTGTCCTTAGCGCACAATCATCTAACATTATAAAGATAGAAAATGAGATTGTACCGGTAGTTCAAGAGAAATACTGACAGGAATGCTTCTAGTAAAGAAATACAGAACCAAATAGAAGGGAAAAAATTGAAATAATATAAAAATGATAAGTCCGAATATGGGCATAGAATTAAATGTCGGTAGTAAAAATAAAATAAAAATAAGGGTTATACCATTAAAGCGTGTTTACGTTAGTTTTTACGTTACGGTTCTGATTGAGGAAGGCAAGGTATCGCCTGTCCTTTAATTTACACAACCAAATAACAAAAACAAAAAATTGAATGTATGAGATGCCAAACCGAATAAAAGATGTAGATCTTTAGCCAAATTGTGCTGAGGGGGTGGGGGTGGGGTAGCGAGATCGTGAGAGATAGAGAGAGAATGACTGGGAGTTCAATTCCTTCATGAAACGCTATCAGTGCCTTGCTCCATGACTTAGATCTCAGACAGTGCAGCAAAGCATGAACTTGTAGGACTTACATACGCCACATAACATTCAAATGAAATTTGTGGGTTTCTGACTTCTGGCCTTCCCTTACTGGTATTAAGGTTGACTGATTTCCAAGCTTTTCTTGGTGAATAAAATGGACAAAGGCACATTTTTATGTGATAATGTGCTCATCCATCCATTTTAAAAGTCATGCCATTTGAATATGTTCCGGTTTCTCTTTTGTGTTGTGCTCCTGGTGCCGTTTTCATTTCATCAGTTTGATAACCAGCATGCTTAGACTTGAAGCTTGAGGCCAGGACAACATTTTGTAAGTGATTTTATCAACGTGGGTGGTTGTTTGTAATTTCTTGGAGAAAGAAGCAGGGGTAATTCATCTCATTCTAAAATCGATGAAGTTGCAATACAGTACTTTTATACAAACTACAATAGGGATAGTAACTGTATATTGGTATTGATTCAACTAAACAAACGCATACCAAACTGTATTTTGCATCGCAAATAAACACACATTTTATTTGCTAGTTGTGTACAGAAATCTTCATTAAAAAACTCACAGCTCAACCCATGCAACTTTGCTGTTTGTTAACTGCACATTTAGCACTTCCCAGAATTTCAAATTGGAGCATATGCAGTAAGTCAGGAGGAGCTTCCAAATGACCGTGCAAAGTATTGTCAGCACCACCCAAGCTTAAGTGACCTCTTATCAAGTTACCATCAATACAGTTTTCTTGGAACAGTCACATGCGTGCTGCCATGACTTGGATGACGCAAGTCACACCCAAATATCAATTGCAACTTTTCTAACTATATATGTGATACAACAGTTAAATATCAGTTTTGTAATTAGAGCCATGGAATTGTGCAGGAGCGTTGTTGGGAGTGAGTGTTGGAAGTGAGCGGCCTTGTATGCAGTATTGACCCACTAGAACAAAAAGTGATCTTATTTCAGGAACAGACCTCGAGCAGTTTGAGATTATCCAGATCCAAAGAGCTCTCAGAGCCAGCAGCCTCCATCATGTTCAGATTGTGAAGACCTTGCTTACTGTCTCCTACAAATAAAAGAAAGAAAGAAAGAAAAACACATGCACAGTTGCACACACACAAAGTCTTTTAAAGAAGATCCTCTCTGATTCCATTTATTACAGCAATTATAACCAAAACATGTAACAAACTTAGCTAGTGAATGTGGTCTGCTCTTGCTCTCAGTGTGGCGCCATGGAAACTCACCACGCAACATGCGGTAACCAAAGAAAGCAGCTACTGCGACCACGGCCAGCACAGAGACGGTTGCCAGGGCGATGATTTTCTCTTCATAGGGCATAGTGTGACGGTCTGCTAGGACAACAGATTAGAACAAATAAGCACGTGCATATAGAAAATGAGACAACACAATTTAACTTAAGCACCGGGGCCCGCTCATGCAACTGTCAACTACTACAGACGATTAATAGGATTTACATCGGGGTCCATAGTAAACTACAAAATATCTTCAGCTGTTCATATATTTTTAGCTGTTTGTTTTGGGTCATTATCTTGTTGGAGGATCCATGACAGAAATAATAGATTTTATAGATGTTAAAAATGACTATAGCACAGTTAGTATTGCATAAAATAGTGACCTGATGCCTCACAACACGGATAGCAATACTGAATATAGCAGGTCCTACAATATGAATCATTTTTCCATATGCTCCATCTGAAATACATTTCAATTTTTAGTGAATCAACAATGTTGTACTGAAGCAAACAAAATGCTACAAAAACTAATTGAATGCGCTGTCATGAATGATTTTGGCTCTAGATTGCCGAGTTAGCCAATGGACTGTCATAGTGGCAAGAGAGGTGCCAGACATGAAAAAAAAATGATTACAACTTTAAATCCAACATGTTGAAATAATGTTTGTCTTGTCACCTGTTTGCTAAGCAGACAGACTGATAACACTGACGCCCGCCTTGCATTCCGAGGAATGTGGAGTGGCAACATGAATGGAAACGTACGCGCATGCGTGTAAGTATGTGTTCCGACACCAACACTGCATTTTATTCACCGCTAAACCTTGAGGAAGGAACAATTGACAATGCATGTGCTTGTATGAGAAGTATGACGACTTTTATCAATGCTGATTTTGAAATACTGTACTTGCCTGTGCCTTAAGTGTTGAGCTACTTGACCTGTTAATAGCAAAATTTGCTGATAGTTAACTGCTAAGAATATACTTATCTAGATGTATCATACAAAAATTATAACATTCATCCCAAAGAGATGTAGTTGATGTGTGAATGGACGCAGTGAGAAGCAAGGTGAATCCCCTTTAATTTACACCATCTTAAATTGGAAGTCAACCCAATTTTTTTTAGCTTGCAAACGTCACCTGACCAAACTTGGAAAACCGATGAGCCGTGATTGGTCATTACCTGAGCCCTGAGTAACCGGGAAGTCATTTTCAGTGAACAGCAAGTGACAAAATGGTCGCTCCTTGAGATGGATACAAACGGGTGAATTTTGCTGCTTATTTCATATTCCATTAAAGGCAAAATTAATCAGAAAGCTATGTTTAGACTAATGGCGCATACAACATATTATTGTAACAGATGTGGAGAAATGGTCCAGACCAGGAATCTGCAACCTGCGGCTCTGGAGCCACATGTGGCTCTTTAGTCCCTGTGAATCTCTAAAAAAAGATATATTTTTTTATTCTTGAGATAAAATATTTTTCAAATTAATTGATTAAATAAAAAACAAAAATGAAAAACTCTCAGAGTCCAATTTTTCAAGTTGTCAAAACAAAGAGCGATGAATGTTTTTTTTTTTAAATACCTAAAATTGTCCAAAAAGTGACCATAAAACATCCAAAAATTAAGAGGAAAATTATCATAAAATGTCCATGATATTGCCAAAAAATGTCAGAGAATTCAATTTAAAAATAGGCAGAAAATAAATTTCAAAAAATGTCCAAAACAGGAAGAAGAGAGGCAGCAAATTATCATATGTCCATAAATTTGCGCAAAATTTCAGAAATTTTACAGAAAGGCAGTAAGGTCTAAAAATGTATGAAAAACTAAGTCTGAAAAATTACCCAAAAAACAAATAATCCAAAAACGGTAGATGAAAGGAAGAGGGGGGGGGGGGGGGGGGGGAATCTCAAAGTATTCGATGGTGAACATTTTCTGTTATGGCGCAGCTCTAATTAACTTTTGGGCTATCAGTACATTCGACTTACACTAACACACTGTTTCGTTCATCAAAATGTTCAAATGTTTTTTGGCTCCAGACAGATTTGTGGTTATTTATTTGGCTTATATTTAAATTGCTCTTTTGACAGAAAAGGTTGCTGACCTCTGGTCCAGACCAACAATCCATGTCATGTAACTGGGGATCTAAGATGTACCAAGAAATAATCAATAATCAATAATACCAGGAAGTAACATATTAAGTATTAACCAGAAACCTATTAAAACAGATGGAGGTGGTTATTCCAGTTAGTTGTCAGTGTATATGTCCTGTAAGTGTGCATTAGTGTGTGTGCACTTACAGATTGGCTCTGCAGTGGTGGGGCTGGGAGGCAAGTACTCCTCTGTGAAGTTGACATTGCACATGTCACT
The DNA here is from genome assembly GCF_051991255.1 of Vanacampus margaritifer. Taxonomy (NCBI): domain Eukaryota; kingdom Metazoa; phylum Chordata; class Actinopteri; order Syngnathiformes; family Syngnathidae; genus Vanacampus; species Vanacampus margaritifer. The sequence continues at coordinate 21,756,031 of NC_135432.1, read as the reverse complement.
GCCGCAACAGCAGAAGTGGTAGGTCCCGTTCAGGGTCTGAGGCGACAAGTTGTTCACCATGCAGCGGTCATCGCGACATCCTTGGTGGTCGCCCAGGTGGGTCCAACAACCTGGTTTTGGTTGAAAACAGCACACATATTGAGAAATTACATGGGCCAAATTTAGACCCGAGTGCCTGATTCTGATTCCAATTTCTATTTGTTTCCTATTTAAATCTATGTTCAAGTGACACACAGACCGGCGTGATCCTGTCACAGGGCTTAAGTTTACTGAAAACAATGACTGCAGATTTATTACATGGTATTATTCAAGCACTTTTTGAGTAGGCTCAAGGTGCTTTCAACTGTAGTCACTTAACTCATTCACTGCCATTGACGGCTATAGTCAAAAATTCATTTGAACAATTTCAATTAGTTTTAATTTTTTTCCCACTTTTGTTAACAAGTGTCAAAACCTGGAGAAAAAAATATTATACATTTAGAACAGAAATAAAAAATTGTGATTAATCTTGAATTTAAATAATCAAGTAATTAAACAAAAAAGAACATATTATTAAAAGGAATTAGAGGCGACAGACGATAATATTTTTTAATTGTAATTAATCGCATGACTTCAATAGTTAGCTCATGAATACGTTTACAAGTTCTCTACGTCGTGAAAGTACCCTGAATGCACCAGGTAGCTTGCAGCACAGCGGAGCAAAAAAGTGTGATTCTCCCATCCCTAAGCGTACAATAAGCTGTTTAACCCTAGAGCACTATCGCCGGGTGATATTCACCCGAGCAAACGTATTTACATGATTTTCAATATGTTCTGAGTGTCATGGGTGTTTCCCTACCCCAAAGCCCACTTTTTGCTACAGACATGCTTTCGAGTGATTTTCACCCGGCAGTAGTGAAATAGGGTTAAGTACGTATGGGGTGGATTTCACCCGGTGATAGTGTTAGTGTATAAAATCAGGCAATCTTGCCACATGTCAAGTTGTCAAGCAACAATAAAACTAAACACACGACAAGGAGAATTACATACAGTGTGTATTTAAATACAAAACATGCTTTGTTTTTAAAACATCACTAGCCTAGCATTAACGCTAAGGAGCTGTCAAGTAAGGTGGATACCATTTAAATGCTAACAGGAAGTTAGCATCAACTTCGGGTCCTTTAAATAACGAATATCGACACACAATTGCTGTGGAAACACATAGCCACAGGTAAGATAACACTACTCAAAGGTACAAATTCTTCCTAATTTGTGAAAGACGAGTTGTTTTAATAGAATTCAATCGCAACGTTCTTCTGTTCCCGTGTATACACCATGGATGCACGGCACCACACTGCCCCTAAGAGGCCAAAACACGCAGGAACACCCAGTACAGGAGTACTTGAGTTACGGACGAAGTCGATATTTACATCAAAATACTTAAGTGCAGTGATTTAAAAAACAAAACATATTTGCACCAGCCGGAAGATGCCAGAGCCCGGAACCAATATTTCGTTGTTTCCACACTGACATTCATCGCTGACGGACGGCAAAGCGGAGATAATGGAAACTTAAACACAGAAATGTGACGCGCCTGATGGCGAGCAACCTGTTTGATGGACGCCCTTTGCTGGAGGTAAGTAACAACACAACTAGAGCTGTCAAACGATAATAAAAAAAAAAATCTGATTAATCATATCATAGAATTTTGATTCATTACGATTAATCGCTTTATAAAAAAAAAGGCTTTTTTTATCAACATTTTTCCCCCGCCAAATTTGAAGAGCACTGGTTATGTGTTCATTCTTTTGACATTTAATGTTATGAGGACGTCTTCAACATTTTTGGATCCACTGCACACGCTCATCCTCCTCCTTTTCTAATCAGTTAATTACTTGCATAATTTAAAATGAAAAAAAAATGACCCCAATATTTTGACACAAACAAATGTTCTAAATGTGATACGCAAACATTTATTAAATGCTTTACTTTAATGCATGTAAGTCATCCGCTGTCACACTAAAGGATAATCTATGGTCAAAATTAAATGTGTGATTAATCTGTGTTAATTTATGATTAATGCGATAATTTTTTGTGATTAATTAATCAGTTAACGCTTTAACTTTGACAGCACTAAACCCAACTTTAAATAAGTTTAAAATGGCGTAATCACTGTGGGAAATTAACAAAAAAGAGGGTGCTGCGGATGAGACACGGGCGTCATAATGTCGTAAAAGAAACATTCTAGGTTGGGCACTCACAACTCGAGGATTTCCTGTATTTGTTTTGCAGTTACTGTTTTAGTATACAGTATTTGTATTTTACTTTAACCTTTTTTTTTTGAGGATTGACAGATTTTTAATTTCTTCAAAATTCAAGGATACAAATATATACAAGGACTTAAAATGTTTGGGGGGAAGGGGGGTATACCAACACACATTTCCACACAAAATACAACCCCTGGTCATTTTATTAATCGGGATTTTAATCTTAATAAAAAATAATCATGACTATTACTGTATTTTTCCCATAATCATCCAGCCCTACTTCAATGTATAGTAATCCCGCTGGAGTCAAACACATTTGCAAAATATTGGACAGTATTAGCAACGTATTAGAAACATTTTATTAAACATTATAAGCCATTTTGTTTCCCCGGCCAACAGATTCTAAAGGCTGATTACTTTGGTATTACTCAACTGACATTAACATTTGCTCTATTTAATGGTCTGCATACCTCAGAGCTTTGAATGTAGTTTTGATTTACCATGGGTGTGTTGTTTGGGATTACATGTGTTTAAGGTTAGGATTTTTTGGGTGTGATTTATGTTGAATATCCTACCTTGTTTGACAAGTCGGAATTCGCCTGGTGGACTTTTCTCCCACAAGCCGAAGCAGTGGCTACCAGTGGCACATCGGATTGTGTTATTCTCTGGCGAGACCCGGCCCTCGCCTCCCGCCACTCGCTCCACTTCCGATT